>NW_028238614.1:903101-1040934 GCF_009769465.1 Tauraco erythrolophus | reverse complement strand
TGGCTCAACCCCCCCCCCCGGCGGCGCAGGGGGACAGGAATGGGGAGTGCAGGTCAGTCCGTCCATGTTGTTAACTGCCGCTCCTTTCTTAAGGGAGGAGGAGTCTTTACACCATTTTTCCCTTGCTTCGGTGGATCCCCTACTCATAAAGAAAAAGTCCCCAAACTTTCCAGTATGAGTCCTGCCCGCAGGATTGCAATCCTTCCCCATGGATTGTACCAGTTCGGGCTTTACCAGTCTCGGCCTCTTAGGGAGCTGCTGCCACTCGCGTCGGCGTGGGTCGTCCACGGTCTCCAGATGCCTCCACGACCTCGTCGTGCATTCCATGCCCCATTATCAACAGTACCTGGTCGCGCATCCCCTGCTCCACGACCTTTCCCGGGCTCAGGCATCTCCTTTCCGACGTGGGCTTCTCCACGGGCCACGAGTGGGCTTCTGCTCCGCCGAGTACACCCTGGCTGCAGGGGGGCCGCCTGCCATCTCCACACCGATTGCAAGGGAAAACCTCAGCTCCAGTACACCTCCTCCTGCTCCATCTTGGCTGACCCGGTCGTTGTGGTTGTTTTCTCTTAGATCTTAATCCCCTCTGGGGGAGCTCGGCCCGGCGGGCACCCCGGGAGCGGGGCGCTTACCGAGTCCCCCATGCGGCTCCCCCGGTGCCATCTTGAGCACATGGCGCCGGCCCGGGCCCGAGCAGCCGCCCGGCCGGGAGCCGGGAGCGAGGGCAGCGCCCTCCTGCTCTCTCCTCGCTCCCAAGCAAAAAGCCCCTTTCCCGCCCCTTTGTCCCAACTTAAATAGGGCCATTCGCAGAGGCGCCAATTTGGCTCAACCTCCCCCGGGGGGGATGGGACTCAGATCTGGTGGCACAGGGAGCAAATCCCCTCCCCTGCCACCAGAACACCCCCCCCATCAAACTATCACACTCTTGTAGGCAGGATCGGTACCTTGAGTTGATTAGTAATTGGTTCATTATCTCAACTCAGTCCAGCTGGGTAATAATGATTGGTTGCCATATCTT
This sequence comes from Tauraco erythrolophus, assembly GCF_009769465.1. Taxonomy (NCBI): domain Eukaryota; kingdom Metazoa; phylum Chordata; class Aves; order Musophagiformes; family Musophagidae; genus Tauraco; species Tauraco erythrolophus. The sequence continues at coordinate 1,039,916 of NW_028238614.1, read as the reverse complement.
CTGAAGAGTTTTAATGGAGTCTCCTTGTCAGCACAATGGGAAGTCAGCAGAGCTCAGTACAGCTGGTCTTCAGGAACAGCATCATCCAGGAACAGAAATCGTCTGTATCAAAACTCAGCTGAAACTTGGAAGCAAATTCAAGGGCACCAGAATGAGCTGTTCCTACTTCAGGGACAGTTAAAGGAGCAGCAAAGATAAAATGGGAACATTCCTAAATTTAGGAACAGAAGGTAGAGATAGATCTGAGATATTCTGTGTGCTCTTTGACTCACTTACCACCAGCAAGGTCTCCCAGGCCTTTGTGCCTCAAGGCAGGACTCTGGAGGAAAACAGCAAACGATGGATAGGAATCTAGTTGGGGGCTACTTGAGCAAACTCAAATGTTCCCCGTCAAAAGGGACCAGATGTATAAATCTGTCTTTACATAGAAGGACAAAAAGTGTCATCAGTTGCTGGTCTGTGTCCATGGCCTGCGATAAAAATCAGGAGAATTTCCAGGCCAGTGTCAAGGCTCTGAAAATGACGTCTCATGAAGCACTTGTTACACCAAGGCCTTTCTGCTTATGTTTCAACTTCTGCCTAACAGCTTCATTCAGGGGTTGATGCAGTTGTCCACACAGAGGTGGCCGCTGCCTCCCAGATGTCCTGAGGTAGCTCAAGACCCCACATGGGACAGAGAAATGCGATGCAGGACTGACAGGAGCCCTTTTGGAGCATGAACTGGTCACCAGACATGGTGCATCAAAGCATCTCAGTCAAGACAACCAATTTCTCTCTCTTGAGTAGAAAGGGAAGCCTGGGCAATCGCACCCAAGGTGTCCAGCGTTAGAGGTGATCACTCTCATCCCTGCCTTCACCTACAACTGAGTCACATGCTATTTACCCTTCAGTGAATGAAAAATGAGTGGGTGTAGGTGTTGCAGAGTCTACTTGAAGATGTTCCTGTAACCCAGACACGTTGGGATGAGTGCAGAGTTGCCGTGCAAAAGAGAGCATTGCCTTCACTTTGTCTCTTTGCGTCCATCTGTGAATCGAGGGAGCTCGTGACTTCGGCGTGTGACTCGCTGTGGGCAAAGAGCAAATATTGGCAAAGAGATTCCAAGCAGGGAGTGTGCTTTGCTTCTGTGCATGACACAGCAATGTGTTGTCTAGTGGTCTAAGACTAGCCAGTGTGGAAAGTGGACTTCAGTGGGGGTAACGTGGACTTAAGATGGAGCTGAGGGGTGTGTTTTCTCTTTCATTGAACTGTCCCTTACTTTGATTGTGTTTGTTGGCAACTAAACTCCTTTCTGTGCCTGTGAGCAGCTCGTTCCCCAAAGAAAGCAAGGTGAAGTTGGTGCCAATGGGCTGAAACATACAGGTATGGACCTGAGTGGAGGAAGCTCAGATCTGCACAAGGCTGCTGGAAATTCCAGGTGGCTGATGAGAGAAATGGTGGGGTTGGAGGTAGGGAGGAAGACTGCCCATAGAGTGTTAAACATAAAAGGTCTTGATTTCTCTACCACTTCAGGGTCCATTAGGAGATGTTCTGTTTCGATATCAATTGGAGATGGTTGATCTAACGTAATCTGTAAGCAGAAAATCTATTCATGCTGCAACACACTATTGAAATCTTTCCACTTTTAACTTCACTCCTGAAATCCCTCTAAATAACCACACAGAATTAAGGACTTCAGGAGAATTATGCCCAAAGACTTGGCTTGTTGGGGCATTTTGCATGTTAATGAGCCCTCTGGTGCCATGTTCCAGAACTGCAGATAGTGAAAGTGATTGATTAAGCCTTTTAGAGAGGCATAAATTAGGACCTTGGGAACTAATGACCAGTCAGCCTCCACTGCGTGCCGGGTAAGATCATGAAACAGATCCTTCTGGAAGCCATGTCAAGGCATATGGATGACAGGGAGGTGATTAGAGACAGCCAGCATGGCGTCACCAAGGCCTAATTAGTGACTGACTAATCTGGTCATCTTTGATGATGGAGTAAATGTGTGGGTGGATAAGGGAAGAGCAACTGATGTTCATCTCCTTGAACTCCTTTAAGTCCTTTGATACAGTCTCACACAACAACCTGGTCCCTAAAATGGAGGGACATGGATTTGACAGACTCTTACGTGGACAAGGAACCAGCTAGATGGTCTTGTCTAAAGAGTTACGGTCAACTGTTCAATGTCAAAGTGGAAACCAGTAACGAGGGGATTCCCTCAGGGGTCTGTATTGGGATGGATACTATTCAACATCTTCAAGAATGACAGAGACAGTGGGACTGAGTGCACCCTCAGCAAGTTTGCAGATGACACCAGCCTGAGTGGTGCAGTTGAAGAAGTGCTAGAGTAAAGGGACGTCAATCAGTGGGACTTGGACAGGCTGGAGGACTGGACCCATTCAAACCTCATGAGGTTCAACAAGGACAAGTAGAAGGTCCTGCACCTGGCTCAGGGCAATCCCCACTCCCAGTCCAGACTGAGGGATGAATGGATTGAAGCAGTGCTGCGAAGACTTGGGGATAATCACCAATGAAAAATCAGACATGAGCTGGCAATGGTTGCCTGCAGCCCAGAAAGCCAACTGTATCCTGGGCTGCATGAGAAGAAGTGTGGCCAGCGGGTCAAGGGAGCTGGTTCTCTCCCTCTACTCTGCTCTCATGAGGCTCCACCTGGAGTACTGTGTCTGTCTCCAGGGTTCCTACTAGAAGAAAGACTTGGACCTTTTAGAACGGGTCCACAGGAGAGTCACAAAGTTGATCAGAAGCCTGGAACACATCTCTTTGGCAGAAAGGCTGAGAGAGTTGGAGTTGTTCAGCCTGGAGAAGACTCTGGGGAGACCTTCTTGAGGCCTCCTTGAAATATAGAGAGGGTCTAGATGAAAGATGGAGAAATACTTTCAAAGAAGACCTGTAGTGACAGGACAGGGGGCAATGGTTTTAATCTGAAAGAGGTTTGATTTAGATTAGACATAAAGAAGAAATGTTTTGCAGTGAAGGTGGTGAGACACTGGAACAGATTATTGAGAGAAGTTGTGGATTCCTCATCACTGGATGTGTTTTCAAAGCCAGTTTGGATGGAGTTTTGAGCAACATGATGTAGTGAAAGATGTTCCTGTCCATGGCAGGAGTTGGACTAGATGGTCTTTAAAGGTCCCTTCCAAACCACAACATTTTATGATTTTATGATTGTACATATCAGTCTCCCACTCGCATTCCCAGACAGTGCGCTACCTGTTGAGCTCCTCGTGTATCACAGCTCCTTCTTTGAGAAGTTCTTCTGGCTGGGATCACTTGCAGCTACTACATCCACCACTGCCTTCAGGTCTTAGGAGACCTTCCAGGTGCTGGAGCTCCATGTAAGCTAAGGGCTGGACAGCTGTTTCGGTTCTTAGGAGAGGGGTTTGGTGAATTCTGACCCTGCTGATTGGCTGGGATGGGGGTTCCTTTCCCTCATGGGATGCTCAGAGCTCTTCTTGGAGGCAGTGTGATGTGAGGGTGGAGACACCAGCATAAGCAGGCTGCGGTGCTTCTGTTTGAGTTTCAGCCTCAGCCTTGCAGCAGGTGGAAACCATTTTCTTCCAGCAGGGCACAGTCTTCTTAGAGTTCTCTGAAAAAATGGCCCACCTACTGATAAAGCTGGTTGGTTGGTTGGTTGGTTGTATTTTGGCTGATCTATTTCACCACTGATCCAGACCATAATGCCCAAACTTGGGTACAAGATTATTATACAGGATGATGCTGAAAGCTTTGCTGAAGCTCAGGTAAAGGACAGCTGCTGCTTCTCCCTTCTCAAGAAATGCAGTCCTTTCATCTCAGAAACCAATCAGGATGGACAGGCATGAGTTACTCTGGGTAAACCCATGAGCATTGTCTTTTAGACACCCAGAAAAGACATCACAGAGGACATGCTCTGTGACACACTGCTCAGTCACAGACAGTTTGAATAGCCTTTAGTGCCCCTGTGAATCCTTTGGGCTCTTTGGAAGATCCATGCAACATTTACTTTTTCCAAGTTGGGGCGTTCTCTTCCCCACAAGCTTACAAAGATGATACAGAGCTGTGGTGGACTCACCTGGGCTGGCAGCTAAGACCACACATCTGCTCACTCACAAAGCCCTAAAGCTGAGTGGGATGTGGGAAGAGAAGAGAAACGGCAAAAGGGAGAAAATTCATGTGTCGAGGTCAAAACAGTTTAAAAAGTGAAGGAAAAGATGAAGAAAGAAGAAAAGGGAAACAAGTGATGCAAAGGCCATCGCTCACCACCTCTCACAGCCAGTCCCTGAGCAAAAGATGGCTGCCTACTTAAAATCCCCCTCCCCTCTGTTTTCTTGCTCAGCATGATGTCATACGGCCTGGAACAGCTCTTTGGTCAGCGTGGGTCACTGCCCGGCTGTGTCTCCTCCCAACCTCTCGTGCACCCCCAACCTACTGACTGGGGCAGAGTGAGAACCAGAGGAGGCTTTGGGGCAGCACAAGCCTGTTCCGCAGAACCTACACTGGTCGTGTGCGGTCAGCAGGGGTTTGGTCACAGATCGAAACCACAGCACCAGCAGAGCTGCTGGGAAGAGAACCAACACCAGCCGCAGGAGAAGAGAGGGCCTCAGTAGGACCTCGGGCTCCTCTCTCAGCACTGCTGCCTGCAGGCCCTCCGGTCCCATGGGCTGTCCAGGGCTGAGCAACCCCTGCCTTGATCCCCACCCTCTGCTGGTTGCTCTCCTTCATTGTCCTGCCTCCAGGCACACAGGCCTGGCAGACCTTGCTGCTGAAGAGAGGGGCAAAGAGGCCATAGAGTACCTCCCACCTCTCTACATCTTCTCTAACTAAATGGGGCAGTGGCCACACATTATTCTTGCTTATTCTTCATCTGTAACTTCAGCAGTCACAGCTCGTCTTACTGCCTCTGAATTCCCTTGCACGTATCCACTCCAGGGAAGGTTTGGTTGCCTACAACTATCTTTGTTTCTAAATTCCTCCTTTGCAGTGATCCCCTCCACCCACCCCTCAATGCTTTCCTGTTTCTGTGGAGCTTCCCAGTGAGTTCCTGCCATGCCGTTGTCGTGGGTTAGGTCGATTCGTCAACTAAACCCACGCAGCTCTCCCAGTCCAGTAAAATGGAGAGGAGAGAAAAATGTAATAAAAGAGCTGAGGATCGAGACAGGAACAGAGGAGCACCCACCAACCACGGTCCCGGGCAAAAGAGGCTGTTTTCTTAAAGCAAAACTATTTTTTAACAGCTACCTACAAAGAGAAAAGCAAACAAAAATGGTTACTTAAGAGAATAACAAGAAAACAAGGCCAGGTCTTAAAAACACCACCACTCCCCCCCTTTGCCTCTTCTTCCCGGCTCTACCTCCTCCTCCCAGCGGCGCAGGGGGACAGGGAATGGGGGGGTGCAGGTCAGTTCATTCCAAGTTGTTACTGCCGCTTCTCTTAAAGGAGCAGGAGTCCTTACACCATTGTCCCTTGCTCCAGTAGATCCCCTACTCACGGCGAAAGCGTGAATCCTGCCCGCTGGGGGGCAAATCCTTACCCCATCAGATTTGCCCCAAGTGCGGGCTTTACCAGTCCTGAACCTTTAAGGAGCTGTAGCCACTCGCTCTGGCGTGGGTCATCAACAAACTTTAAATGCGCTCCGGCGTGGGGCGTTACATCGACCTTAAATGCATCTCTGTACAGACTTTAAATGCGTAAATGCAAAATGCGTAAATGCGCCTCGCCCTGTGCCCGTGAGTCACAACAGTCTCAGGCTCAGGCATCTCCTTTAACGAAACATCTCCCCATCGGCGGGGGCATCCCACAGACTTGAGATGCGTACCATGCTCAGGCTCTGGCATCTCTTCTCGACGTGGGTCCTCCACGGGCTGCGAGTGGGTCTCTGCTTGCTCTACCAAGGACTGTTACAAGGGGCCGCTCGCAAGGGGGACTCAGCCGCGACACACGTTGTTCCGTTCCATCTTCACTGACCTCTGATCTGTGTGGCTGTTTCTCTTAGATTTCAGTCCTGTCTGGGTGAACTCAGCTCGGTGGGCACCCCGGCAGCGGGGCTCTCCCCGAGTTCCCCAAGCCCCTCCGCCGCCACCATCCTCGACGGGGCGGGCATCGGTACAGAGCGGGAGCAGACACCGGACCGGACCGGCCCGGCCCAGGCCACTGGCCCGGCCGGGAGCTGGGATCGGGGGCCATGCCCCCCTCCCGTCTCCTTGCTCCCGGGCACCAGCACACACCTTTCCGGTTCCTTTGTCCGACATAAATAGGGCAATTCGCAGAGGCGCCGATTGGCTCAAGCCCCGAGGGGGATGGGAGTCCGGTGTGATGGGCAGCTTCTGCCACCCGGACCTCCCCCCCTACTTCAAACTGTAACAGTTAGGAAGCGCTTTCTGCACAGGAAAGGCTTGGATAATACCCTCTGTAGGTTCACTACCTCCTTGAACAACCTGCTCAGGTCTCTTTTCATATTCAGTCATCCCAACTTTCTCTATTAAATCCCAGTCTCCAGCCTCCAGAGCCCACCTCTTGACCGCTTCCCAAAACTGTTTTGAATTTTTTTGACGCACAGTCACCTTACATTCTGGAAGTGTCCAAGGATGGTTGTGGGCCAGCTGTGTTACTGGTTGTCGGCGTCTGACCGCTGCCACAGTTTCCCGCAGTGTAGTAAGCGAGTCCGTAGTAACACTGCTTGCATCGTCAGGCAGGAGTATGTCCGATGGTCTCACGGATGAGGAAGGCTGGCAGGGTACAGGCACCGGGCAGTGTAGCAGCGGAGGCTGTGGACAGTTGCGGAGCTGCACACAGCAATGCAGCTTGGGGCGTTGCAGCTTGCGGCAGCACCACTATCTGTGAAGGCACCACCGCCGGGGCTGTTGGTGCCTAACTTGGTGCCACTTCCGGGGCCATTGCCAGGCCAGTTGGCACAGCCGGCCCAGATTGTCCCGGCACAGGTCCAGCAGCAGTAGCCTGCCGCAACACCTCCATCAATGCTGCTAGTTGCTGTGATATTTCTTGCAAAACCATCATCACCTGGTGTGTCAAGAAACCCGCCATCGGCAGCTGCGCCGTCTGCACCTGTACTGGAGAATGCCCGGATGATGGTGCATGTACCGGATAGCCGAGCGCTATGGGTGATGGCGCGAGACACGAAGGCGCCGGAAATGGATCCGCGGAAGACCAGGACACTATGGTCACGTCTAGGAACAGCACAAAGGGTCCTTGTGGTGCTGTCAGGGCCGATTGCGGAGTGACAAGCGGCGGTGCCTGGCCCGGTTGAGGAGCAAATGGCAGAGCCGTAGGAAGGACAGATCCTGCTGTAGTAACTGAAGTAGCCGGCTGTACGGGCGGCCATAGTGCAGAGGAGGAATGGGGGGCCGCTGAGACAAAGGGTGGGGGACGCTCCAACCCTTTGCTTTGTCCAGAGGGATATTCCGGCATCACAAAATCCCGTGGAGAAGGATACTTAGGCAGAACATAATCCCGCAGGGAGGGGTAGAACCCCCGCGCAATCCCCGCGACTTTCTCAGTCTCCGAGGGCAGTGGAGACGTAGCTGGTACGCTGCCCGTGCTGTCCGGGGTCAGTGTTCCCTCAGATAACTCATCATCCCCTTCAGAGCCTTCACCCTCAGATTCATCAGAGCCCAGTAATTCTTTTCCTTTTCTTCCTGCTGTCCCCTTCTGCATTATACCATATAGGGTCCCCCACATACATAGCAGGTTGGCTACGTTCTTATGCCCAAACACGGTCTCATGAATTCATCCTCATCACAGGATGCTGCAGCAGCCAAAAGATTTGTCCACAATTCCCCCTTTTTGTTTTAAGATTAATTTGAATCAAGCAGGGAGATTTTTCAGCAATACCATGGGAGATACATCTAGCAAACCAGTTGTACATTCAGTTATTAATTCGGACTCCAACGGAGACTTGAAATTTAGTCTCTGCTGGTGGAAGGAACAGGTTGATGGCCGATGTCATTATTTCCATTAGAAGGGTCATTTGATGGATGATCTCCGTCCTGGCCATCGTTCGGATGTTGCCTGTTCTGTTTCCGATGTTGCAGGTCAGGGCGGACGCATCTTGCAGGCAGCCATCGTACCCCAGTATCTGTGGAAGCGCAAGCACACCCACGACCCCAAGCAATAAGCTCACACGGGCCTTCCCACTTCGTAGTGAGTAGGTCCCGTATCCAGACTTTCGCTCAGGGCAGGTGCGTCTCGCCTGAAGACTGCAACGAAAGAAAGTGATTCAAAATAATGGGATTATTTGAATTTGGTGGCACTGTAAGATGGTTAATTGTGTATAACGCTTTTTCTAGGCGACTGTGGGGTTTCTCCATGCATTCCCCCTTTTTGTTTTTCTAAAACATGCTTCAAGGTGCCATGAGCGCGTTCAACAATGGCTTGGCCAGTAGGAGAATGCGGAATACCCAGAGTATGATTTACACCCCATAGGTGTAAAAACTGCCGTGTCTTCTGTGAGACGTAGGCCGGGCCATTATCAGTTTTCACAGAAAAAGGCACGCCCAAGACCGCAAAAGCGAGTTTCCAATGGGCAATGGCATCGCGACTTTTCTCCCCAGTATGAGCAGACGCCCACAGAGCTGAGGAGAAAGTGTCAATAGACACGTGCACATACTTAAACCTGCCAAATTCAGGAACATGCGTTACATCCGCCTGCCAAAGCTGCAGGGCCTTTAGGCCTCTGGGGTTTACCCCCGATGGCAGAGGTGCCGCAAGTCCGTGGCAGCCAGCGCAAGCACTGACAATGTCCCGAGCCTCAGTGGGCGTTAAGTGGAACTGTTTCTGCAGGGTATGTGCACTTTGATGGAAGAAACTATGCGATGCCTTGGCTTGTGCGATTTTATCGGGCTGAGGTGCTACCCATGCGGGGTTAGCTGGCATGTCAGCCCTGGCGTTGCCTTCCGTTATAAAGCCTGGCAAATTAGTATGACTATGGATATGCAGGATGTAATATGGGTGAACTCGATCTTGAATTGCACACCATAAGGTTTTTAATAGAGAAAACAGAGCCGCATTATTCACTTCTTTCAGAAGTGAACAATCTAAGCGTTGGGTTATGTCTGCTACATAAGCGGAATCAGTGACCAAATTCAAAGGTACCTGAGAGAACCGTTGAAAGGCCATGGCAACGGCCCTTAGTTCAACCAACTGGGCTGAGCCTGACTCATGGCCTTCCAGCACCTGCCACTCAGATTCCTCCTTCCAGGTAACAATAGCTTTCCCAGTTTTCCCAGACCCATCAGTGAAGACGGTGGGTCCTTGTACTGGCACTCGGCTATTTTTCGGCTGCAAGGTAAAGCTTGTCGATCTTGCCAATTGCAGCAATTTATGGCTAGGCAGATGGTATGCAATTTGCCCTGAGAAATTTTCCAGCGCACTTTGGAGAGGAGCACTGTTAGTAAGGCTCCACTCAAAGTATTCCTGCTGTACTGGCAGAACAATTATTGCAGGATCTGCTGCCATCAATTGTAGACAGCGCTGACGGCATTTGATTATCAGACAAGCAATTAATTCAAATAACGTAGATGCTGTCTTTTTTGGTTGGTGCGGCAAAAAGACCCATTCCAGAATATGCAAGGGGTCAGACCACTGTTTGTTCCATTGGCCAATGATACTTGTTGGATGAGAATCTGGAGTGGTAATAAAAACAGTAATATCAATGGAGGGATCTATTCGGTAAACCTGACGAGCAGAAATGGCCTGTTGAACCTCCTCTAGTGCCCGTCGCGCTTCAGGAGTCAATTTTCGAGGTGAATTCAACTCAGGGTCCCCCTTTAAAATATTAAAGAGCAGCACAAGTTGCGCCATGGTTAGCCCTAGATAGGGACGTAACCAAATGATGATGCCCAACAGTTTCTGAGCGTCATTCAAGGTCTTAATAGAACTCGAGAATTGCACCTCTTGGTGTTAGAATCATAGAATCATAGAATGGTTAGGGCTGGAAGGGACCTTCAAAGGTCATCTAGTCCAACCCCCCTGCAAGGAACAGGGATATCTCCAACTAGATCAGGTTGCTCAGGGCCTCGTCCAACCTGGCCTTGAACGTCTCCAGGGATGGAGCATCCACCACCTCCCTGGGCAACCTGTTCCAGTGTTCTACCACTCTCATGGTAAAAAATTTTTTCCTAATATCCAATCTGAATCTACCTCCCTTTATTTTAAAACCATTACCCCTTGTCCTATCACAGCTGGCCCTCCTGAACAGCCTCTCCCCATCTTTCCTGTAGGCCCCCTTGAGGTACTGGAAGACCGCTATAAGGTCACCCCGGAGCCTCCTCTTCTCCAGGCTGAACAGCCCCAACTCTTTCAGCCTGTCCTCGTAGGAAAGGTGCTCCAGCCCTCTTATCATCTTCGTGGCCCTCCTCTGGACCCTCTCCAACTGGTCCATATCCTTCTTATGTTGGGGGCTCCAGAACTGGACGCAGTACTCCAAGTGAGGTCTCACGAGGGCAGAGTAGAGGGGAAGAATCACCTCTCTCGACCTGCTGGCCACGCTCCTCTTGATGCAGCCCAGGATGCGGTTGGCCTTCTGGGCCGCAAGAGCACATTGCCGGCTCATATTGAGCTTCTCGTCCACCAGTACTCCCAAGTCCTTCTCCTCAGGGCTGCTCTCGATCCATTCTCCGCCCAGCCTGTACTTGTGCTTGGGATTGCCACGACCCAGATGTAGGACCTTGCACTTGGCCTGGTTGAACTTCATGAGGTTGGTACGGGCCCACCTCTCCAGCCTGTCGAGGTCCCTCTGGATGGCATCCCTCCCTTCCAGCGTGTCGACGGCACCACACAACTTGGTGTCATCGGCGAACTTGCTGAGGGTGCACTCCATGCCACTGTCCACGTCACCGACAAAGATGTTGAAGAGGGCCGGGCCCAACACGGACCCCTGAGGGACGCCACTCGTGACCGGTCTCCACTTGGACATCGAGCCATTGACCACTACTCTCTGAGTGCAGCCATTGAGCCAATTCCTTATCCACCGAGTGGTCCATCCATCAAACCCATGCCTCTCTAGTTTAGAGAGAAGAATGTCGTGCGGGACAGTGTCAAAAGCTTTGCACAAGTCCAGGTAGATGACATCCATTGGTCGACCCTTGTCCACCGATGCTGTCACCCCATCATAAAAGGCCACCAAGTTGGTCAGGCACGATCTGCCTTTGGTGAAGCCATGTTGGCTGTCACCCACCACCTCCTTGCTCTCCATGTGCCTTAGCATGGTTCCCAGGAGAATCTGCTCCATGACCTTGCCAGGCACAGAGGTGAGGCTGACCGGCCTGTAGTTGCCCGGGTCCTCCTTGTTCCCCTTTTTAAAAATGGGGGTTATGTTCCCTCTCTTCCAGTCATCGGGGACCTCACCAGACCGCCACAACTTCTCAAATACAATAGCCAGTGGCTTGGCAACTTCATCCGCCAGTTCCTTCAGGACCCGCGGATGGATCTCATCAGGTCCCATGGACTTGTGCACCTTCAAGTTCCTCAGATGTTCCCGAACCTGCTCTTCAAGTACAGTGGGCGGTGGTTCATCCTCAGAGTCCCTGCTAGTTCTTTCCACAGCTTGGGCAGTAAGACAAGAGACTTTATCAGTGAAAACTGAGGCAAAAAAGTCATTGAGTAACTCAGCCTTCTCTATGTCCCGGGTAACCAGAGCACCAGTATCCTTCCGGAGGGGGCCTACGTTTCCTTGGACTTCCTTTTGTCCCCTACATACCTATAGAAGCTTTTCTTATTGCTTTTTATATCCCTTGCCAAATTCAATTCCTTCAGGGCTTTAGCCTTCCTCACTTGATCCCTGGTCACTCGTACAGCTTCTCTGTATTCCTCCCAGGCTATCTGTCTCCGCTTCCACCCTCTGTAGGCTAACCTCTTCATTTTCAGTTGGTCCAGGAGCTCCTTGCTCATCCATGCAGGCCTCCTGGTCTTTTTGCCCGACTTGTTCTTCGTCGGGATGCACCTCTGCTGAGCTTGGAGGAGGTGCTCCTTGAATGTGGACCAACTTTCCTGGGCCCCTCGTCCCTCCAGGGCCGCCTCCCATGGCACTTTGCCCATCAGGTCCTTGAAGAGGCCGAAGTCCGCCTTCCTGAAGTCTAGGGCACAGAGCTTGCTGTATAGTTTCCTTTCTGCCCCATGGATCTTGAATTCCACTGTGTCGTGGTCACTGCAGCCAAGGCTATCCTTAAGTGTCACATCGCCCACCAGTCCCTCTCTGTTGGTGAGCACAAGGTCGAGCATGGCACCCCTCCTTGTCGGCTCCTCTATCACCTGCAGGAGGAAGTTGTCATCCACGCATTCCAGGAACCTCCTGGACTGCCTGTGCCCTGCCGTATTGTCTCTCCAACAGATGTCAGGGTGGTTGAAGTCCCCCATGAGGACCAGGGCTTGTGACCGCGAGGCTGCTTCTATCTGGCTATAAAGTGCCTCATCTGCTCTGTCCTCCTGGCCAGGTGGCCTGTAACAGACCCCTACTGTAACATCGCCTATCCATCCCCGTCCTCTAATCTTGACCCATAAGCTCTCTGTCAGCTCCTCCTCCAACCCCAGGCGAAGCTCTATGCATTCCAGACGGTTGCTGACATAGAGAGCGACACCCCCTCCTCGTCTCCCCTTCCTGTCCTTTCTAAAAAGCTTATACCCCTCCATATTGACACTCCAGTCATAGGAGTCGTCCCACCACGTCTCCGTGATGCCAATAAGGTCATAGCCCTGCTCATGTGCACGCATCTCCAGCTCATCCTGTTTATTTCCCATGCTGCGTGCGTTGGTGTACATACACTTTAGCTGGGCCTCCGACAAAGCCGACTCGCTGGCTGGAGCGACAGGGGTTCTCTTGGACGGCAGTGTAAGATCGTTCGAACATACCTGCGATCCTTCCTCAGCTTCTGGACCCTCGGTGCTGGCACTGGTGCCATGCTGACAGCGGTATAGATCTGACTTCTTGGCTGGAATTCCCTTCTTCTGTTCTACAGGTACTTCCAGCATATCTTTACCATTCTTGATATTCCCCCCCTCCCCCTTCAAATCTAGTTTAAAGCCCTGCCAATGAGCCCTGCTAGCTTTTGAGCTAAGACCCTGGTTCCCCTCTGAGAAAGGCAGGTCCCATCCGGTGCCATCAGACCTGGTTCAGCGAAAGCCTCCCCATGATCAAAGAAACCAAATTTCCGTCGGTGACACCATCCTCTGAGCCATCTGTTAATCAAATCTGATTTTCTATTCCTTTCTATGTTCTTTCCTGCCACTAAAGGGACTGAAGAAAACACTACCTGGGCTCCTGACCCTTCGATCAGTCGCCCCAATGCCCTGAAGTCCCTTTTGATGGCCTTTGGACTTCTCTCTGTTAGCTCATCAGTTCCGACCTGCATGACCAGTAATGGATAATAATCAGATGGCCGTACCAGAGCAGGGAGTTTCCTAGTGATGTCCCTGACACGGGCCCCAGGGAGGCAGCAAACTTCCCTGTGGGTTGGGTCCGGTCGACATATTGGCCCCTCTGTTCCCTTCAGAAGGGAATCGCCTATGACAATTACCCTCCTTTTTCTTTTAACAGGGGCAGTCAGAAATCGTGGAGCAGAATGACTCCCCTTAGGCAACCCTCTGCGTGGGCCCTCATCTATGCTTTCTTCTTTTGATGAGGTTTTAATACCGATGGCAGTCCGACCCGGCTTTGGAGACACCTCCAAGCAGGGACAGCCATCACCCTCCCTGTCTTCCAGTTCCCCTCGCAGAGCGCTGTACCTGTTACATAAGGTCACCTGGGGGGGAGGGAATTGCCAGGCAATTGTGCTTGCCACGCCAAGCAGGGACCTTGTGCCATTGCTCCTCATCCCCTAATTCCTCACATTCCCTGATCCTCTTTACCCTCTCCACTTCTTTCTGCTCTGCCACAACCAGATTATGGCAGCTGTCAATTTCCTTCTCGCTTTCCCTAATTATTCTTAACCTACTCACCTCCTCCCTGAGCTCCAGCACTTCATCCTGGAGCTGCGCCACCCGGCTTAGCAGGTCATCAACCTGCTGGCACCTCACGCAGCCATCCTCAGGGTTGCTCCCAGCTACCAAGGATAAGCTGTGACATTCCTCACAGCCTGTGACCTGAACACCCACATCCCTTCGAGTGGGTGCTGAAAGCACATTTTTTCTCCTCCGAGTCGCCACCATGACTCCCTGATAAGATGAAGTACCTGAAATCCCATCCAAGGAGCTGTAGACTGCAGCAGTTGTCCCCTCGTTAGGCGGGAACAATAGCCTTCCTCAGCTCCTTCCGCGGTGGGCAGCGACTAGTCGCTGCCCTACCTGAGGCTATTTATAGCCCAGTGACTCACAGCTGTGCTGGCTCCTCCCCGGCTCTCGCAGCAGCCCGCCTACGCCGGCACTGCCCCAACAGCGGCAGATCTGGTCCCGGCTAGAAAATGCTTCCAGAAAAGCCCTAGAAAAGAGCTAGTGTTGTATAGTTTGGTCCAAAATTTTGACTCCTAAATATCTCCAAGGAGGATGCTGTTCAACTTTCTCTGGAACCACTTGCAATCCATAAGAATGCAGAGCAGCGAGTAGCTGAGGCTGTATCTTCAGCAGCTCGTCCTGGGTGGATGCTGCTACCAGGATATCGTCCATGTAATGGCAGCAGCATGCTTCAGGGAACTGCTTACAGATTCCGGACAAAGCTTGAGCAATGTACCATTGGCAGATAGTCGGGCTGTTCTTCATGCCCTGAGGTAGGACCTTCCATTGATACCTCTTTGCAGGTTCAGCGTTGTTAACTGCAGGTACAGTAAAGGCAAATTTTGGTTTGTCATTAGGATGTAAGGGGATCGTGAAAAAACAGTCCTTCAAATCAATGATCAAGATTTCCCACCCTGCTGGAATCATGGTGGGTGAGGGCATACCAGGCTGCAATGCCCCCATACTTTCCATCACTGCATTGATTTTTCGGAGATCTTGTAGCAATCTCCATTTTCCTGATTTCTTCTTAATTACGAAGACAGGCGTATTCCAGGGACTGGTAGAAGGTTCAAGGTGTCCCTGTTGTAATTGTTCCTTAACTAGGTGATGAAGGGCGACTAATTTTTCTTTCGGTAGGGGCCACTGGGGTTGCCAGATGGGTTTGTTTGCTAACCATCGCAAAGGCAACGTAGGATATTGTGCGCCCTTCAGTACAGTGGCCCCCATCAAAAATTTGTCCCGATACATACTCCCCAGGCCGCCAAGACATCCCGACCCCAGAGGTTGAGTGGAGCTGTAGTGACATAGGGCCGAATTGTAGCTGTTTGACCCTCTGCGTTCTTTACCACCACAGGTCGTTCGCTTCAATAACTCTGTGCGGTTCCTCCCAGTCCTGCAATGGCTGACCCCACGGGGGCTAAAGGCCATGTAGGAGGCCATGCGGAGAAGGAGACGATTGTCACATCAGCACCTGTGTCAATCAAACCTCGGAGCTGGATCCTGGATGGCTGGGCATCTGGCAATATTAAGGTGCAAGTCATCTGTGGCTTTTGGCTGGAGATATCCGCAGTCCAGTAAACTTGCGGAAGTCCTGTGGAACCAAAGCCACCACCTTTATGACTCTGTCGTTTTGCCTTAGGGACACTTGATTTGAAGGGTACAAGTTGAGCGATCCGAGTCTTTTCTGGTATTGTGACAGGGGGGGTGGGCGTGGAAATCATCGCACAAATTTGTCCTGTGAAGTCAGCGTCAATAACTCCTGGGTGAACAAAGATCCCTTGAATGGTGGTACTAGATCTTCCCACCAATAACGCACTTAGCCCATGTCCTAGAGGCCCAAATGCATCCAAGGGAACCTTATAGACCCGACAGGATTCTAAGACGACTGTTGTTGCGGTGCACACATCCACCCCGGTTGATCCCTTTGTGCTGGCTGAAAGCTGGCTGAGTAAGCCTGGGTTGGTATCATGCCCTGGGGAAACATTTCTGTCTGAGCGCACATCCCCATTGCGCTCCTGGGGAAGTTTCCCGAACGAGTCAGGGGTCGGCCATTGGCATGGTATAACGATTCACAATATCTCGCAGAATGGCCTGGCTTATCGCATCTTACGCAGCGAGCAGGTCTCCTGTTATCCTTGTTTCTTCTTTGTCTCGTCTGTCTTTGTCTATTGTCCCTCTCAGGTTGTCTTTTCGGTTCCGGGTCAGTGTTTTTGGGTTGAATAGGCCGTAGAATTGTGGCCAGAGCAGACTTATAGCTTTCAGATTCTAGCTTAGAGCATGCTTCGATCATTTCTGTTAGTGTAGGCTCCCCTGGCATGGAATTTATGATTTTTCTACATTCTTCATTGGCATTGTCTTTTGCCAGCTGCTTACATAGTAGTTGTCTCAGGTTTTCATCTTCGACCTGTTTTTCAAGGGCTGCAGCAACTTTCTCTACAAAAGATAAAAAGTGTTCTTTCTGCCCCTGATAAATCTTCACGTACCGTGTTTTTGGGGCAGCCATATCTATGCCCTTTAATAGAGCTCCCACGCCGATCTTTTGGGCTTGCTCAAGAACTTGGGGGTGCCACGTAGCTTGAAAATCAGGGTCAGCGAAAGCATTGGCTCCCAGTAGAGCATCTGCTGGAGCTCCGTATCTGGGGTCAGTTGGAGGTAATTGCATGTTTCCGGCTGCAGCTCTCTCAGCCATTCTTCTCCAATTGGCCTCGAAGACGGTATATTGTACTGGTTGAAATAATACCTGACCTAGATGTTTAATGTCGAATGGGGAGAGTAGGTCAGTATTTAATATCCTGATGATCTGCATGACCTGAGGAGAATCTAACCCGTATTGTGCTACCTTGGTTTGCAGGTCTTGGACTACCTTCCAGGCGATGGTTTCGTGTTTGTCAATTTGACCTGAGTTGGGAAGCGCCTTTTGTACTGGAAAGGCTTGGATAAGATCCTCTGTTCGTTCATTACTTCCCTGAACAATCTGCTCAGACTCCTGTTCAGGCAACCCAACTTTTTCTATTAGATCCCAGTCCCCAGCCTCCAGAGCCCACCTCTTGGCTTCTTCCCAGAACCATTTTGAATTTTTTGGACGCACAGTCACCTTACATTCGGGAAGCGTCCAGGGACGGTTGTGGGTCGGCCATGTTTGTTGTTGTCTGACCGCCGCCATGGCTTCCTGCAGTGATGAAACATCATCAGGCAGGGGTGTGTCCAATGGCTTCTGACAGGATGCAGACGCTGGGCCAATGGGTCGTGTAAAGGCGGAGGCTGTGGCCGGTTGTGGAACAGTCCACGGGGATGCAGTCTGGGTTGCGGAAACTTGTGTCGGCACCACTGTCCGTGAAGGTGCCACTGCTGGAGCTGTCAGTGGCATACTTGGTGCCACTTCCGGGGTCGTTGCTGGGCCGGTTGGCACGGCCAGCCCAGGTTGTCCCGGTACAGATCGGGCAGCAGTAACCTGCCGCAACATTTCCATCAATGCCGTTAGTTGTTGCGACATTGCTTGCAAACCTGCCATAACCTGCTGTATTATGAAATGCGTTGTTTGGGGTTGCTCCATTTGTGCCCGTGGCAGACAGCCGGGCGCTATGGGTGATGCCGCAGGACATGAAGTTGCGGAAGACCAGGGTGCCATGCTCAGGAATGGTCCTTGTGGTGCCTGGTCTGGTTGAGGGGCAAAAGGCGGAGCAGTAGGAAAAACACGTTCCGTTGTATTGGCCGAAGTAGCTGGTTGAGATGCAGAAGAAGGGGAGGCTGTTGGGGCGAAGGGTGGGGGACGCTCCAATGCTTTGTCTTGTCCGGAGGAGTATTCCGGCGTCAAAAAATCACGAGGAGGACACTCGGGTTGGACATAATCTCGCAGGGAGGGGTAAAGCTTCTGCACAGGCCCCACAACTTTCTCCACATCTGAGGACAGCGGGGGCACAACTGGTGCACTACCCATGGTCAGTCCCCTTTCAGATAACTCATCGTCCCCTTCAGAAGCTTCACTTGTGGATTCATCAGAATCTGGCAATACTTTTTCCTTCCTTTCTACCGTCCATTTCTGCATTACATCATGTACAGTTCCCCAAATACGTAGTAGACCAGTCAGGTTCTTACGTTCAAACACCGTTTCATAGATTAGCTTATCCCCTAGCTGCTTCCACGCTTCTGAGCTAAAGGGGGTGTTGAGGTCGGTCAGGCATTCATGCTCTGCCGCCCAATCTAACAGCTCACAGAGAGCTTCATCACTTATTTTGGCACCTGCGATTGTCATTGCAGGTTTGAGAATAAAAAACATCATGCTTTCTTTTGTGGAGCTTTGTCCCATCATTCTAATTTGCAGTTCGTCCCTTGGAGCCCCGTGTACAGAAGCACGTACCTTCAGATCTTAGTTGCGGCTGGATCACGTCGGGGTCACCAGTGGTCACAGCTGGAAGGCTTCAGGCGGCTCCAAGTAGACCAATGCTCTAATGTGAAGGCTTCAGGCTCTACTCTAAGGAAGGCCCACACTCCTCCAAGACTAAGGAGGAAACACCTGACCCTTAGGAGGAAATGCCCTGCCTTAAATAGTCAGGAGTCACATGGTTTGCTAGATGGGTCAAGGCTATTGGTCACTTGACCATCCATCTCCCAGAATGATTGGCTGAATGCTACAGCACCTGTTTCAAGGTAACTTTCCCAGTGTAACGAGCTACAGGTGTTTCTTAGTTAGCCTGCATAGGGAAGGAACTTTCACAGGATGCTGCAGCAGCCAAATGGTTTCTTCACAATGGACTTGTGCACCTTCAAGTTCCTCAGATGTTCCCGAACCTGCTCTTCAAGTACAGCAGGCGGTGGTTCATCCTCACAGTCCCTGCTAGTTCTTTCCACAGCTTGGGTGGTAAGACAAGAGGCTTTATCAGTGAAGACTGAGGCAAAAGAGGTGGTGGATGCTCCATCCCTGGACACGTTCAAGGCCAGGTTGGATGAGGCCCTGAGCAACCTGATCTAGTTGGAGATATCCCTGTTCCTTGCAGGGGGGTTGGACTAGATGACCTTTGAAGGTTTCTTCCAGCCCTAACCATTCTATGATTCTAAAAAAGTCATTGAGTAACTCAGCCTTCTCTATGTCGCGGGTAACCAGAGCACCAGTATCTTTCCGGAGGGGGCCTACGTTCTCCTTGGACTTCCTTTTGTCCCCTACATACCTATAGAAGCTTTTCTTATTGCTTTTTATATCCCTTGCCAAATTCAATTCCTTCAGGGCTTTAGTCTTCCTCACCTGATCCCTGGTCACTCGTACAGCTTCTCTGTATTCCTCCCAGGCTATCTGTCTCTGCTTCCACCCTCTATAGGCTGTCCTCTTCATTTTCAGTTGGTCCAGGAGCTCCTTTTTCATCCACACGGGCTTCCTGGTCTTTTTGCCCGACTTGTTCTTCATCGGGATGCACCTCTGCTGAGCTTGGAGGAGGTGCTCCTTGAATGTGGACCAACTTTCCTGGGCCCCTCGTCCCTCCAGGGCCGCCTCCCACGGCACTTTGCCCATCAGGTGCTTCAAGAGGCCAAAGTCCGCCTTCTTGAAGTCTAGGGCACAGAGCTTGCTGTATAGTTTCCTTGCTGCCCCGTGGATCTTGAACTCCGCCGTGTCGTGGTCACTGCAGCCAAGGCTGTCCTTAAGTTTCACATCGCCCACCAGTCCCTCCCTGTTGGTGAGCATAAGGTCAAGCATGGCACCCCTCCTTGTTGGCTCCTCTATCACCTGCAGGAGGAAGTTGTCATCCACGCATTCCAGGAACCTCCTGGACTGCCTGTGCCCTGCCGTATTGTCTCTCCAACAGATGTCAGGGTGGTTGAAGTCCCCCATGAGGACTAGGGCGGGCTTGTGACCGCGAGGCTGCTCCTATCTGGCTATAAAGCGCCTCATCTGCTCTGTCCTCCTGGCCAGGTGGCCTGTAACAGACCCCTACCGTAACATCCCCTATCCGTCCCCGTCCTCTAATCTTGACCCATAAGCTCTCTGTCAGCTCCTCCTCCGACCCCAGGCGAAGCTCCACACACTCCAGCCGGTTGCTGATGTAGAGAGCGACACCCCCTCCTCGTCTCCCCTTCCTGTCCTTTCTAAAAAGCTTATACCCCTCCATGTTGACACTCCAGTCATAGGAGTCATCCCACCACGTCTCCGTGATGCCAATAAGGTCGTAGCCCTGCTCATGTGCACACATCTCCAGCTCATCCTGTTTATTTCCCATGCTGCGTGCGTTGGTGTACATACACTTCAGCTGGGCCTCCGACAAAGCCGACTCGCTGGCTGGAGCGACAGGGGTTCTCTTGGGTGGCAGCATAAGTTCATTTGAACATACCTGTGATCCTTCCTCAGCCTCTGGACCCTCGGTGCTGGCACTGGCGCCATGCTGACAGCGGTGGGCTGAACTGTGCTCCCCCTCCCCCAGCAATACTAGTTTAAAGCTCTATGCACAAGTCTGGCAAGCCTTTGTCCAAGCACCTTCTTCCCTTTCTCGGTTAGGTGCACGCCATCTGCCCCTAGCAACCCAGGCTTCTCAAAAATCACCCCATGGTCAAAATACCCAAAGCCCTGGCTGTAGCACCAGTCCCTGAGCCATGAGTTAACCTGCCAGATACGTTTGGCCCTTGCAGGTCCCTGCCCCTCGACTGGAAGCACTGATGAGAACACTATCTGTGCCCCAGAGTCCTTGACTGCTGCACTCAGGGCCCTGAAGTCCCTTTTGATGTTTTTCAGATTGCTGACAGCTGTATCATTGGCACCCACATGAAACACCAGTAGTGGGTAATAGTCTGTGGGCCGTATGAGGCTAGGTAATCTCTTGGTAACATCCCTGATACGAGCACCCGGGAGACAGCATACCTCCCGAGACAGCGCATCGGGTCGGCAGATGGGTGCCTCCGTACCTCTCAGGAGGGAGTCACCCACTACCACCACGCGCCTCTTTTTCTTGGTGGCGCTAGTTACCACCCTTGTTGGTTGAGCTGCCTCGTCTTTCTCCAGTACCTCCCCCGAGGTGTTGGGTTTTACTTCTTCGGTCTGCAGAGTGGCAAAGCGGTTCTGCAGGGGTATCGTGGGGTTCTGGGGAAGCTGCTGCTTCTTCCTGCTGCACCTGCTGCGCCGTACAACTTCCCATTTGTTGGCATCTTCTGCCTTCTTACTTACCTTATGTGTCAGTGGAGGGGTTTTTGGTTGGTGCACTGGTTGCTGCGGTTCGGGTGCAGACTGCGCCTGGAACCAAGCATCCAGCTCCCTTTCAGCCTCCCTGATGTCCCTCAGCCTCCTGACAGCCTCTTGCAGTTCAGCCACCTGCCGCAGGAGCTCCTCCACCTGGATGCACCTTCTGCAGTCAGGGCTGGTGCCTGCCCCAGAAGTAGGATCCAGGCACTGCCTGCAGCCCAGGGTCTGCACCGCCGCCTCTCCCCTTGGCTGTTCTGTCTGCACGGAGGCATCGACTGCCGCAGGGGGAGCCGGTGCAGACCTCGCGGCTGAAGCTGCAGCCCTTGCTCTAAGGATGGTCATGTTGGGACTCACGACAAGGTAGAGAGGCATCTGGAGTCTGCGTGATGACCCACGCTGGAGCGAGTGGCTACAACTCCCTAAGTATCTGAGACTGTGGTAAAGCTGGCGCTGGGGCAATCTGTGGGGAAGGATTGCTTCCTGTGGGTAGGAGTCACGCTGGAGAAGTCTGTAGATTTTCCTTGTGAGTAGGGGATCCACTGGAGCCAGGGAAAATGGTGTAAGGACTCCTCCCCCTTGAAGAAAAGGAGCAGCAGGAACAACATGGGATGAACCGACCTTGCACTCCCCCATTCCCTGCCCCCCTGTGCCGCTGGGGGGAGGTAGAGCCGGGAAGAAAAGGAAAAGGTGTGGGGGAGGAGGTGTTGTTTTTAAGATCTGGCTTTGTTTCTTTTTATCCTCTCTGCTCTTGTCTCGACCCTCAGTCCTTTTATTATATTTTTCTCCTCTCCACTAACCTGGGGGGAGGAGCGAGTAAGCAGCTGTGTGGAGTTTAGTTGTCGGATCGGCCTAAACCACGACACACAGGCAGGTGTGTGGGGGTGTGCAGGGGGCTGGAGAACTTTCCACCTGAAGGAAAGGCTGAGGGAACACTGCGAAATGTGGAGAGCAGAAGGTTTTGGGAAATCTCGTAGGAGCATTTCAGTATCTGCCAGGCGGTTAAGAAGACAGAGCCAGGCTCTTCATCATGCTGCGTGGTGGGAAGATGAGAGGAAAGGGACAAAAGTTGAAAGAATGTTCAGATGGGAGTGTTACCCAGAGCAAAGAGAGGCTGCTCCCGGCCCTTCACCGTGTTATCCAACAAGGAAGGGGTTAAAATTTTTGTGTAAGAATTTTAGGAATGGTTTAGTAGGCCAGTACTTAAAGAACAGAACAACATGACCATCCTGGAAGCTGCCAGGAGTGGTTAGAAGGGAGACTTTGTAGCCAGCAGTGTCTGCCCTTGGAGGGAACATCCCAGAAAATGCATCAACTTTGTTCTCCTGTTGGTCTCACTGGGAGCACGTGCAGCAGTGACTGGGGAAAAGGGATTCTGGCAGGGGGAGATGGTGACCACCGACTCATGGAGCACCTGCCCTAAACACACCCCTGACCTAAAAGAAAGGGGTGGGGGGAGAGAAAACGTTACAGGGGGACCCATTAGCACTGCGAGAAACTTTGGAGTTTGCCTCTGACTTGGACTTCCTGAGAGGCGTCTGCAACTGCCTCTGACTGCCTGAGGGTCCTGGAGTCAGCACCAAATGCACCAGAGGGGTCATTAAAATGTGCTGGGCTGGTCCTGTGCTGCTGAGCTGGGCCGGGCTCCTGGGATGGAGGGAGCTCCTGGCAAGCGGGCAGCGCTGCAGAGAGACAGCTGTGCCCAGGAGCAGGGCTGGGGGCACTGCCTGCGGGCACCCAGGGGAGAGGGGGAGGCACGGAGGGGTTAAAGGCAGACGGGGGTGGGAGGGTGCTGGGAGCTCAGAAGAGGAGAAATGTTCACAGCCCGTGACACAGTGAGTCTCTGGGTGCGGGGCAGGGCAGCTGCAGTTCGGGGAGGGATCGTGTGAAGCTGGAACAACCCACAGCCGGTGGGATCTCTCTCTTCTATGGAGGAGGAGGACATGCTCCAGAGCAGGGCTGCCCTGCTGCACTGTCAGAGGGACAGGGCATGATGGCTGCCTTCTCCCAGGGATGGCTGCAGAGTGTAAGGTGGGTGTGCAGCCAGGGGTGCCCAGGGCTGTCCTTCCCAGCAGGGTCCCTGCACCCCAGGGGCTGTGTGCTGGGGCAGGGACTCTGCCGCCTGCCAGGGTCAGCACTCAGCTGCCCGGGGAGCTCCCCACGGCGCTGTGGGGAGAAGTTGTGGGTGGAAGGAGTGTCCCCAGTGCTGTGTGGGTCTGAGCTGCTCACAGCTCCTGATCACCCCCAGGACAATGGCAGAGGCAGCGTTTCAAGAGCAATGTCAAGGCAGGGGCTACCTTAAACATTGAGACCTTTCCAGGGTCTGTGATTTCAAGTTGTTCTAAGGAAATGGGAAAGGTGCCGTCAAGCTTGAGTAAGTCCCTGAGACTCCTGATCTGTTACAGTGAGGGATCAGCAGATCTGCCAGGAGCCTCATAAGTGCCTTCCCCCACTCCCCTACCTACAGACAGCACCAGCATCACCTCTGCCTGCAGCATCAGTGCTTCTCTGACCTACTCCTTAGGACCTGCCCACCCAGAGATGCCCCTGGGCAGTGCCCGGCTGCCAGGAGGGGTCTGCAGGGCAGAGCTGAGCACCCAGCGGGTGGGGTGGGGTCTGTGGGCACTGACAGGGAGGAGACCTGGGGTCAGAGAAACAGCCCCGGCAGGAACAGCTCCAGGCACAGAGAGCCAGGCCACCCCTCTGCATCACTCACTGCTCAGCTGCATGGGGAAAGAGAGAAGAGTTTGGAGAAATGAATTTGAAACTGGAGTCTACTGAGCTAAGATCAGCCTTGAACAGAGAGGTGCAAGCACAGGGCACTTGTACGGTGACCAGCAGGTCACTCGTGGGCAGAGCAGCTCTCCTGACTCTGCAGTAGGGCACAGGGAGACCTTGTGTCCCTCAGGGCTCACCAGTGTTCAGGCTGAGAGCAA
Source organism: Tauraco erythrolophus (assembly GCF_009769465.1). Taxonomy (NCBI): domain Eukaryota; kingdom Metazoa; phylum Chordata; class Aves; order Musophagiformes; family Musophagidae; genus Tauraco; species Tauraco erythrolophus. The sequence goes on along the minus strand of NW_028238614.1, from coordinate 1,015,903 downwards.
TGTGAAAGATGAGGATTTCTGCCCCTGCCAAGAAAGTGCCCTCCCTCAGCAGCACAAGCCTGAGCTCACCGAAAGGGGTTGAATTAAGTTTCCTCAAAGAAAGAGAAGAAATTTGGAGGATTTTTTTTTAAGAAACAGCATAGGACTGGCTCAAAGAAATCTGCTCTAAATTGTCAATGTCCTCTTCTCTTTCAACAGTCCCCCATGCCCAGGGTGAACAAATGTCCAACAGCAGCTCCATCACTGAGTTCCTCCTCCTGGCATTTGCAGACACACGGAACCTGCAGCTCTTGCACTTCTGGCTCTTCCTGGGCATCTACCTGGCTGCCCTCCTGGGAAACGGCCTCATCATCACCACCATAGCCTGTGACCACCACCTGCACACCCCCATGTACTTCTTCCTCCTCAACCTCTCCCTCCTTGACCTGGGCTCCATATCCACTACTATCCCCAAAGCCATGGTCAATTCTCTGTGGGACAGCAGGACCATCTCCTATTCAGGATGTGCTGCACAGCTCTTTTTCTTTCTTTTCTTGATTGTAGGGGAGTACTGTCTTCTCACCATCATGGCCTACGACCGCTACGTTGCCATCTGCAAACCCCTGCACTACGGGACCCTCCTGGGCAGCAGAGCTTGTGTCCACATGGCAGCAGCTGCCTGGGCCACTGGGTTTCTCAGTGCTGTGCTGCACACGGCCAATACATTTTCACTGCCCCTCTGCCACGGCAATGCCCTGGACCAGTTCTTCTGTGAAATCCCCCAGATCCTCAAGCTCTCCTGCTCACACTCCTACCTCAGGGAAGTTGGGCTGATTGTGGTTAGTGCCTGTTTAGCATTTGGTTGTTTTGTGTTCATTGTGGTGTCCTATGTGCAGATCTTCAGGGCCGTGCTGAGGATCCCCTCTGAGCAGGGACGGCACAAAGCCTTTTCCACGTGCCTCCCTCACCTGGCCGTGGTCTCCCTGTTTGTCAGCACAGCCATCTTTGCCTACCTGAAACCCTCTTCTATCTCCTCCCCAGCTCTAGACATGGTGGTGTCAGTTTTGTACTCGGTGGTGCCTCCAGCAGTGAACCCCCTCATCTACAGCATGAGGAACCAGGAGCTCAAGGATGCTGTCAGGAAACTGATTTCACAGACATTTTTCAAAAGGGAAAAATTTACCACCTCTCTCCACTAATGACTGTCGCATTATATGATTCCTTTTTTTTTTTTTTGTTTAATGTTTTCTGGTTTTAATCATTATATTTATCATCATTGCTGTGGTTATTGTCATTCTTGGTTATTATGTTCCTACACAGATGTTTGCATTCGTGTCACTAAACGTGAGACATGTTCCTACTTTGTCTCACCTGATTCCTTTGTAAAAGTGCGTCTGACACCCGCTCAGAGCTGTCCTCTTTCACAGCATCTATAAATGTCAATATAAAAATAGAAATACCAATAAAATGGGATCTCCCAGGTTCAGTGCTTTCATGGTGGGCTCATTCTGCAGAGGCCTGTGGAACTGTAACCCTGAAGTTCTTCTATAGGACTAAACCTCTTTTGGTGACCTTTTAGAGACATAGGACTGGATTTAGGAGCCACCAGTCATTGGTTACAGGCAAGATGGTGAGTGTAACTGAGGAACACATCCATGGCTTTCACACAGGGGACACCTCTGGATGGGGAATCTGGAGCTGTCTGGAGAGCGTGGTGGTTCTTCAGGTTCTGAATGTTTCTGGGGTTGTGTTGGGATGGAAGAGGTTGGCAATGATGGGGTTTGAGGCCTTTAGTACAGGACGTGCCAACCTTCTCTGGGCACTCTCCAGTTCCTCCCCACCTGTCTGAAGCAGCAACTCCCACAGAGGGACACACTAGTCCAGGTGTGGCCACACCACTGCTCTCTGGAAGGAAATAAAATCTCAAGATGTCTGGGTGGCCATGCTCCTCCTAACACATCCCCCTGTGCAGACGGTTTGGTTCATGGTAAGCATGCAGCACTGGCTCACATGATGTCCCTCAGAATGCCCAGGCCCTTCTCCTCAGAGTCACTGCTCAGCCTGTCAGATTCCCGAACACATGGGTTATTCTTCTCCCCGATGCAAGACCGGCTACTTCTCCTTGTAAAACTTAAACTTTTTGTTCACCAAATCCCTGAGTTTCTCAAGGTGCCCAGCTCTAAAAGTTTACATGCAAATGGCTCACCCTGGTTGTGGTGAGCCATCAGCCCAAGATAACAGCAGGAGAAGCAGCAGGACATCGCAGTGAATTTAAGGACTGTCGTGGTTTTATAATAAAAGAGGACTGAGGGCTGAGACAAGAACAGAGGGAGCACCCACCAACCATGGTCCCGGGTAAAACAGACTCACAGTTTTCTTAAAAAAAAACCCAATTTATTAACAGTTGCTTAAAAAGGACAAAGGGAAACAAAACTGGTTACTTGAGAGGATAAAGAGAAAACAAGGCCAGATCTTAAAAACACCACCTCCCCACCCCCCTTTCCTTTTGTTCCCGGCTCTACCTTCCCCCCAGCGGTGCAGGGGGTCAGGGAATGGGGGAGTGCAGGTCAGTTCATCCATGTTGTTACTGCTGCTTCTTTCTTAAAGGAGGAGGAGTCCTTACACCATTTTCCCTTGCTCCAGTGGGTCCCCTACTCACGAGAAAAATGCCACAAGCTTCTCCAGCGTGAGTCCTACCCACAGGACACAATTCTTCCCCATCGGATTGCTCCAGTTCAGGCTTTACCACAGTCTCGGATTCTTAGGGAGTTTTGGCCACTCGCTTCGGCGTGGGTTGTCCCACGGACTCTAGATGCCTCACGACCTCGTCGTGCATCCCAAGCTCCATTATTAACAATTACTCGTCATGTGTCCCATGCTCCATGATCTCTCTAAGGCTTAGGCACCTCTTCCCCCAGTGTGGGTTTCTCCACAGGCCGCGAGTGGGTCTCTGTTCCACTGAGCCCATCTTGGCTGCAGGGGGTCCACCTGCCGTCTCGCCACCGGTTGCAAGGGAAAACTCAGCTCCAGCAGCTTCTCCCGCTCCATCTTCACTGACCTGGTGTCAGTGTGGCTGTTTCTCTCAGGTCTTAGTCCTCTCTGGGTGAACTTGGCCCAGCGGGCACCCCGGGAACAGGGTGCTCCCTGAGTTCCCCAAGTGGCTCCGTCACTGCCATCTTGAGCATGTGGCACCGGCCCGGCATGGGCAGCCACCCGGCCGGGGGCCAGGGAATGAGGGCAGAGCCCTCCTCCCTTCTCCTTGCTCCTGGGCAAAGCACCTTTTCTGTTCCTTTGTCCCAACTTAAATAGGGCAATTTGCAGAGGCGCCGATGATTGGCTCAACCCCAAGGGGGATGGGAATCCGATCTGGTGGCAAAGGGAGCAAATCCCCTCTCCTGTCACCAGAACCCCCTCCCCCACATCAAACCATCACAAGGACTTAGTAGTTCACTACTGACCAACATAGGAATCATCATAACAACTCTTTTAGAAACTCTATTGGAGACAATAAAACAAGCAAAGCCAGAGACAGTGGGGAAAGAACAAAGTTGGGCTGTTTGTAGAGAAACATATGAGGATGATTACAGAGAAGAACTTGGGAGGGAGAAAGACGGAAAAGGAAAAGCAAAAGTTCAGCTCAGGATGCGATGATGCCATTTTGAGGTTACCTGCCCAGCAGCCTTGATTCAATGAGCTGAGTGGGACAACAAAACCGCAGCTGAGTGGACCCAACTTATGTTTGCTTACTACTATGGTCATGGGAACCCCAGTGCTCTCCTTGTCATCACCAAGGGAAGACCTGTGGTGGATACAAACGCACAGTCACTCGTCCTGGAAGGGACCTCGGGAGGTCTCTAGGCCAAGCCCAACCACAGTCTGTGGAAAAAGGGAACTGAGGGTTGGGATGTTTGCATGCCAGGCTGTGTTAGTGTAAGGTGTACCTATCCAAACACAGACAGTAGAGATCCCTCCAGGAGCTCATCCTACACCCTCCATCTACTTAGGAGCTGGTCTCGGGATTCCCTCATCCTTCCAGTTCCCCAACGCACAGACAATCACACACACACACACAAACATCTGTCTCCAGCACAGAATCACAGAATCATTGAGGCTGGAAGGCAGCCAGCTTCCACCTTCTCCATACTTCCTCTTCATGTTTGATGTTACTCAAGAGCATCTTTCTCATCCATGCCACTCTCCTGCAGCCTTGGCATGACTTCCTGCGTGTTGGAGGGGACTGCTCACAATCATGAAGACGTGATCCTTGACCACCAAATAGCTCTCTGCAGAACCCACCTGGCCACAGACATCTCCTGGTCCAAGGAGATCAATGATGACCAATCTTCAAAACCCCAATTACGGGGCAGGTCATCAGAAAGACGAGGAAGAGATTTGTTGAAGGGTTGGGGACATTTCCCATTGGTGTAAGGGAAACACCACTGATGATGCCTGGTGTTCCTATCTCAGTTTCTCCATGGAAGGCTAAGGTCCTTCTTGGCCCCTCTGCTCTCGTACAAGGACACCCATGAGAAAGAATGTTTCTTTTTCAGTTGTTTCACAAAAGTGCACAGAAAGTTGACAGATGTGAAAGAGGAAGGCGTGTGCCTGTGAGTTGTTCATATTTCCTAACCGTGCTCAGTGCTTTGTGAAAGGTGACAACGCCTTATTTTAATGGCAGTGCCACCATGGAGCAGAACCCCTTGTGACTGCACAGGTGAGAGGCCCCTGACAAATGCTGCTGTCACAGTGTGTGCTGAGAGGGACAGGCCAGAAAGGCAGAGGAGGGTGATGGAGCAGGCAGAGGCAGTTGCAATGAACCTGTTCAAAGATGGTGAGATGAACGTAGCTGGGACAGCGGGGGTTGTTCCTGCAGTCACACACAGCAGTGTCAGGGCTCTGGCAGGTGTCCACCCCTGAGCTGCCCTCGTGCACTCATCTCACACACAGGGCTGTTCAGAGATACGAGCCCTTCCCTTGCACACGCACAGACGGTGCACTGCAGCAGTCAGAGCGTCTCCCTGGCCTCCTGCTGCCACTCTCAGAAGCTGGGGGGCACCTCAGCCCTGCGGTGTGTTGCCCTGCTCTGAACACATCTGAGTTGCCCCACAGCAAGAGGAACGGAGCTCCTTGTTCATCCATGCAGGCCTCCTGGTGTTCCTGCCTGACTTCCTCTTTGTTGGGATGCCCCGCTCCTGAGCTTGGAGGAGGTGATCCCTGAATATTAACCAGCTTTCTTGGGTGCTTCTTCCCTCCAGGGATTTATCCCATGGGACTTGATCAAGTAGATCTCTGCAGAGGCCAAAGTCTACTTTCCTAAGGTCCAGAGTAGTGAGCTTGCTGTGTTCCCTCCTTTCCACATAAGGATCTTGAACTCCACCATTTCATGGTCACTACAGCCAAAGCTGCCCTTGAGCTTCACATTCCCCACCAGACCCTCCTTGTTGGTGAGAACAAGGTCCAGCATAGCACCTCTCTTCGTTGGTGTCTCTACCACATGGAGAAGGACGTTATCGTCAACGCATTCCAGGAACCTCCTGGATTGCCTATGCCCTGCTGTCTTGTCCATCCAACAAATACTTGGGTGGTTGAAGTCCCCCATGAGGACCAGGGCTCGTGAACCTGAGGCTGCTCCTACCTGTGTATAGAGGGCCTCATGCACTCGGTCTTCCTGGTCAGGTGTTCTGTAGCACATTCCCACTATAACATCACCTGTCCCTGCCCTCTCTCTAATCCTGACCCATAAGCTCTCAGTCAGCTCCTCATCCATCCCCAGGTGCAGCTCCATGCACTCCAGCTGGTCTTTGACATAGAGCAGGACACCTCCTCCTCTTCTCCCCTGCCTGTCCTTCCTAAAGAGCCTGTACCCTTCTGTTCCAACACTCCAGTCAGAGGATTCATCCCACCACACCTTCTTGATGCCAATAAGATCACAGCCCTGCAGGTGTGTGCACATCTCTAACTCCTCGTGTTTATTCCCCATGCTGTGTGTTTGCTAACCTCCAGTCAACTGAGAGGTCCTCGATTCGCCAGGACTGCTGAAAATAATTGAAAGTGGTTTGCTGAGGATTTCTGCCAGTTCTCACAGTGCCCCTGCATGGATCCCACCCAGTCACATAGACTTGTGACTGTCCAAGTGGTGCAGCAGGTCACTCACCATGTCCCCTTGGATCATGGGGCTCCATCCTGCTCCCGTCCCTCTCTTCCAGCTCAGGGGGCTGGGTGCCTGAGAGCAACTGGTCTTACTATGAAAGACCGAGACAAAGAAGGCACTAAGTACCTCAGCCTTTCCCTCACCCTTTGTCACTGTGCCACCCTCCGCATCCAATAAAGGACGGCCATTCTCCTTATCCCTCCTTTTATTGCTAATGTGTTATAGACGCATTTTAAACTGACTTTTATGGCACAGTAAGTTCTAGCTGGGCTTTGGCCCTTCTAATTTTCTTCCTGCATGGCATCCTCATAGTCCTCCTGAGTTGCCTGCCCGTTCATCCAAAGGATATAAATTCTCTTTTTTTCCCTGAGTTCCAGCCAACGCTCTCTGTTCAGCCAGGCTGGTCTCGTTCCAGCCACCTTGTCTTTTGGCACATGGGGAAGGCCTGTTCCTGCACCTTGAAGATGTCCTTCTTAAATAATGTCCAGCCTTCCTGGGCCTTTTTACCCTTCCTGACTGCCTCCCAAGGGATTCTGCCAACCAGGCTCCTAAACAGGCCAAAGTCTGCCCTCTGGAAGTCCAATGTGGCAGTTCTGCTGACTCCCCTCTTTACTTCTCTGAGAATGGAGAACTCTTCATGATGGCTATGCCCAAGACTGCCTTCAACCATCGCGTCACCCACAAGTCCTTCTCTCTTTGCAAACAACAGATCCAGTGCTTTAATTAGTCATAATGAAGAATAAGAAGGAATTCCCTTACAGCCCTGTGCTGTTACTGTTAATAGCGATCAGTGATAGCACCACTAATTCCTTCTAACATCCTTGAGAGCTTCTTCATTTTTCTCATTTCCAAAGCTCAGCCTGCTCAGATTATCAAAGGACTCCCTCAAATCTCTGCAGCCCACATCTCTCCAAGGTTCTCTCAGCAAAGGTCTTTCACCCCAGATCACTTCTCACCATCACTTCAATACACATCACAGTCTATATTTGAGCTGGGTGAAGTCAGGCTATTCCTTGCAAAGCTTTCCCTGCAAAAGTCCTTTCGATGTGCTAATCCCACTGGTGTCACCTCATGCTGTCTGCTGCTCCATCCTCCTTCTGCAGAGCCCCATTGGACGGGCAGTTTTCTTGTTTCTATCATACCCATTCACCTTCACAATCCTTTGGTACCATATGCATATCGAACAGTGTCTCCAGAAACACATTTATCCCCCCAGCATCAGCCATTTCCAGTTGCAGGCTGAGATAGCTCCATCCTGGAGGAGACATCATGCAGAGCTGCTCCATGTTGCTCACCAGCCTGGGCTGCGGCACCAAGGATGTTGTTGCATCTTCCACAGCCAGGAGGAAATGGCCTGGCTCTTGTAGACAGGATCGGTACCTTGAGTTGATTAGTTAATTAGTTCATTATGTTCAACTCAATCCAGCTGGCTAATAATGAGCTGATGCCATAATTCCTCCTTTTTGTTTTACAGTTTTTGTTTCCACAAAGGCTTTAAGGTGAGCAGAGATCCAGTCCATTCATCCAACTCCAGCACGCTTCCCTCCCGCAAATACCACGTCGGGGCTTGCAGCTTTACCTTCTTCACCAAGGACTCTCGCTCGGGCTCCTGGCTCTGGCTCTTTCGGCTCGGGCTCTCGGCTCGGCGAGGGAGTCGGGGCTTCTCAGGGTCTCGGATGTATCACATCAGGGTCACCAGTTGTTGCTCACCAGCCTGGGCTGCAGCACCAAGGATGCTGTTGCATCTTCCACAGCCAGGAGGAAATGGCCTGGCTCTTGTAGGCAGGATCGGTACCTTGAGTTGATTAGTTAATTAGTTCATTATGTTCAACTCAGTCCAGCTGGCTAATAATGATCTGATGCCATAGCTCCGTACATGGAAACCCACTTCAGTGCTGTGTATGCACTTGGGAAAAACCCCCACTGGGTTAGTTTTTCAAACAGACAGTTTTTGAGTGGCAGAGCAGATTCAGTACACAAATGGTTGTGCTGGTTTTGGCTGGATGGAGTTAATTTTCTCCATCACAGCTTGTATGGGGCTGTGGTTTGGATTTGTGCTGCAAACCGTGTGATAACAGCGGGATGTTTTCGTTACCGCCGAGCAGCGCTTGCACAATGTCAAGGCCTTTTCTGCTCCTCACGTTGTCCTGCCAGCGAGTGGGCTGGGGGTGCACCAGAAGCTGGGAGGGGACTCAGCTGAGACAACTGACCCCAACTGACCAAAGGGACGTTCTAGAACATATGATGTCATGCTCAGCAATAAAAGCTGGTGGAAGAAGAAGGTAGGGAGGATGTTGGGAGCGATGTCATTTGTATTTCCAGGTAACTGATGTGTCTGATGCAGCTCTGCCTTCCTGGGGATTGCTGAACACCTGCCTGCTGATGGGAAGCAGTGAATTAATTCCTTATTTGCTTTGCTTGTGTGCGCAGCTTCTGCTTTACCCATCAAACCCACGAGTTTTCTCGCTTTTACCCTTCCGGTTCCCTCCCCCATCTCACCAGGGGGGGTGAGTGAGGCGCTGTGTGGTGCTCAGTTGCCGAAGGAGCTGCGCCGGAGCGGGACCGACCCGCCGCGGAGCGGCACATCTCAGCACACACACGGGCTTTTCTCAAAAAGTCGGGAGACGCCGAGTGAGGGAAATGACCACCCCCCAGGAGCCGGCAACTCTCGCGGGAGACGCTGACGTGTCCTGGGCGCTGCCAGAGCAACGGCGGTCTCTCCCATCCCTATAAAAAACCCGCCCCGGGAGTGCGGTGACCAGGAGCGCGACACGTCAGCCAGGGCGCGGCAGTTTGCACGGCAGTTCGCAGGAGAAGGGCGCAGTCAGTCAGTCAGGCTGCTGCTTGAGAGGGGGTTTAGTTGTCAGCTGTCGCCTTCTCAGAAACACTCAGCCATTGTGACCACCCGGCGGAAGGCAAAGACCTCCACACCTGGCAAGAGGGATGTGGGAGCGCAGGCAGAGATCCCATGGAGGGACGTGGCTGTCCAGGTCTCAGGCTGTAGGGAGTGCCTGAGCCTCTCCATGGTAAGTGGTGAGAACAGCTGGGTGAGGTGTGACCAGGTGGAAGATCTGCTCATCACGGTTGCAGAGCTGCGGGAGGAAGTAGAAAGACTGAGAAGTATCAAGGAGCCTGAGAAAGAGAAAGATCGGAAGTGTCGGGCACTGCCCGACCTGGAGCAAGAACATAAACAGGAAGACCCAGAAAAGGCAACCCAAAACAAAGGGCATTCTGATTCCTCACCCCGCACGGCAGAGGTCAGTAGGTCAAAGGTGAACCATGAATGGAAAGAAGTCCGTGCTCGGGGCAACAGGCAACCCCCCTGCTCCTTGCCTACCTCAGCTCTCCAGGTGCCCCTGAACAACAGGTATGAGGCTCTGGAGGTGGAAGGCCCATTGATGGATGGTGAAGCTGAGGGACCATCTGCACTGGAGGTGTCACCAGGGTCAGAGAGGGCTACCCGTTGTATCAAGACTGCCTCCACAGGGAAGAAAAGAAGGGTAGTAGTTATAGGCAACTCCCATCTGAAGGGGACAGAAGGTCCAATATGCCGGGCTGACCCTGCTCGGAGGGAAGTCTGCTGCCTCCCTGGAGCCCGGGTTAAAGACATCGGTAGGAAACTTCCTAGCCTGGTACAGCCCACAGACTACTATCCTTTACTACTCTTCCATGTGGGTGGAGACAAAACCGAAACACGGAGTACACGGTCGATCAAGAGGGATTTCAGGATCCTGGGACAGCTGGTAAGAAGATCTGGGGCACAGGTAATCTTTTCATCCATCCTTCCCATTGCGAGCAATGACACTGGAAGAAGCAAGTCCATTCAATCAGTTAATAAGTGGCTCCGTGGCTGGTGTCATCATCACAATTTTGGCTTCTTTGACAGTGGCATGGGTCATAAGGCACCAGGCCTACTGGCACCAGATAGAACTTGTCTTTCTCAGAGGAGAACGAGGGTCTTAGTGCAACAGCTAGCAGGGCTCATTGACAGGGCTTTAACTAGATTCGAAGGGGGAGGGGGGGAATATCAAGAATGATAAAGATGTGCTGGAAGTACCTGTAGAACAGCAGAAGGGAATTCCAGCTGCTCCAGCCAGGAAGTCAGATTCATCTGGGGCCCAACTTAAATGCCTTTATGCCAATGCGCGCAGCATGGGTGTCGCTGCCGTGCTGGGGACGGAGAGAAGAACGACACAGAATTCAGGTACAGGAGAAAATACCAACGCCAACAGCAGTATCAGCAGCAGCGGCAGCAGCATCAGCCATTTATTAATTACAAATCCGTATATATATATAACATGGTTCACAAGGAAGGCCAAGGCAATTGGTCGCTTGACCACCCACCTCCCAGAGTGATTGGCTGAATGCTACAACACCCATTTCAAACAGCTTTCCCAGTGTGCCATAAACAAGACTGCATAACAAGCTACAGGTGCAAGATAAAGTCTGAGTTTACAAAAACCTCAAACTGTTTCTCAGCCAGCCTGCGTGGGAAAAAGAACTTTCACAGGACGCTGCAGTAGCTGGAAAATTTCTGCTTCTAGCCTTTTAGTACCCACAATTCCCCTTTTTGTTTAAGACTAATTTAAGTAGGCAGAGAGATTCTCCAGCAATGCCGTAAGAGATACACATCTAGCAAACCCAGTTATACGTCCAGCCATTAATTCTAAACAGCCTTAAGGGCTCTACATTCTGACTCCATAGCATAAGAAACTTTAAGTTCAGTCTCTGCTTGTAGAAGGACCGGGCTGATGGTCGATGTCTTGGTCGTCATCAGGAGGATCATCAATCGAATGATCTGCATTCTGGCTGTCATTTGAAGATTGGCTTGGAGGTTGCCTGTTCTGCTTCTGGTGCCGCAGGTCAGGGCGAACGCATCTTGCGAGTAGCCATCGTACCCCAGTATCTGTGGAAACGCAAGCACACCCACGACCCCAAGCAATAAGCTCGCACGGGGTCTTCCCACTTCTTAGTGAGTAGGTCCCGTACCCAGACTTTCGCTCGAGGCAGGTGCATCTCACCTGAAGACTGCAACGAATGGAAATTATTCAGAATAACAGGATTATTTGAATTTGGTGGCACTGTAAGATGATTAATTGTATATAATGCTTTTTCTAGTTGTCGTGGGTTATGTTGAACCGCCCCACACAGACACAGCCAGTCACTTCCCCTCCCCCACCCCCAGGAATGAGGGAGAGAATTAAAGGATAAACGTGAAACCCGTGGGTTGAGATAAGAGTGATTTAATACAGATGATTTAATACAATGTAGGTGCTCACCACCCCCTCGTATGCGAAGCCCGTCTCGTCCCGAAAACTGCAAATCCCGGACGAACGCGAGGCCCCGAAATAGAGAGGGGCAGAGAGGGAGAGATAGTACTCCGAGAGTGGGAGTACTGGGAGAGAGAGAGGAAAGGAAAAAAAAAGAAAAGCAATAGAGTGAAAAAAACACAGCAAGCGCAAAAGAGCAAAAGCGGCGAAAGAGCCAAAGAGCAAAAGCCCTTCTTCCCGTCTGACCCTCGCTTTTATACTGGGCATGACGCTGCATGATATGGAATACTAATTGGCCAGTTTGGCCCTCAGTCTTAAGTTCCACACAAATCACAAGGGAATCGTGTCCCCCTTGTCCCATCTATGCTCCCCCCTTATGCCGCCGTGCTTCTGCACTCCGGCACACTGAAAAGTCCTTGGCAGCTTGTTATCAGCGTTCTTCTCAGAGCGAGCCTCTGAGTAAAACCAAAACATGGAGCTTTTCTAGCTGTTAAAAAAAAACCTCTGTCCCAGCTAAAACTAGGACAGTATCCACCCCTTATTCCATACCATGCACGTCATGCTCAAACCTTACATATATACTATTCCCTTAGCCATGGGTCATCCCTCCAAAATGTGTCTTCATCTGTTGTAGTAGTCTCTCAGGGCAGGAAAGATGACATGGAATTCGCTCAGTCGGTAGAACGGATAACATGTAGTCTTTGTTGCGTGTGGCGCCTGGAGCTCGTAGTTGGTGTATCCGGCCTGCTTGTCTGCAGGTTGAAGATGTTGATCTCAAAGAAGTTGCTGGGTGTTTGGAATCGGTTCTGATTCTGACGAAGTTCATTCTTCATTAACCTGGATGATTCTTAATATAATGACATTAGTACAATGGGACAACCATAGTGATGATGGTATGCAGGGACAGGGTTATTCAGCAATTAATATCACACAATTCAATTCATTTTATCATCTATTTTCACCCAACATCAAATCCCCTTGAGGTACACATCGGACTTCCCCGTCCTTTTGCATCACCCACCAAGTGCACCCAGGTCCCTGAGCAAAAGCAATCCCACGAATGGGTTTACCTTTACCCGAGGCAGGAATAACCCAAACTGTCTTCCCGAGTATATTCCTCATGTGCACTACAGGGACTTTATCTCCTTCTACAGTACGTAGAAGTTCTGATTGGGCAGGACCAGCTCGATTTGCAGAGCCTCTAGTGTTGACTAACCAGGTGGCTTTTGCTAAATGCGTATCCCAATGTTTGAAGGTTCCACCACCCATTGCTTTCACTGTGGTTTTTAGCAATCCATTATATCGTTCAAGTCTTCCCAGAAGCTGGTGCATGATAGGGGATGTGATATACCCACTCGATGCCATGCTCTTTGGCCCAGGTGTCTATAAGATTGTTACGGAAATGAGTCCCGTTGTCCGACTCAATTCTTTCTGGGGTGCCATGCCGCCACAAGACTTGCTTTTCAAGGCCCAAGATCGTGTTCCGGGCGGTGGCATGGGGCACAGCATAGGTTTCCAGCCATCCAGTGGTCGCTTCCACCATTGTAAGCACGTAACGCTTGCCACTGCGAGTTTGTGGAAGTGTGACATAGTCAATTTGCCAAGCCTCCCCATATTGATATTTCAACCAACGCCCTCCATACCAAAGAGGTTTTAACCGCTTGGCTTGCTTGATTGCAGCACACGTTTCACATTCATGGATCACCTCTGCAATAGTGTCCATAGTTAGGTCCACCCCTCGGATCGCGAGCCCATTTGTATGTGGCGTCCCTTCCTTGATGGCCTGAGGCATCATGGGCCCAACGAGCTAGAAATTTTTCACCTTTATGTTGCCAGTCCAGATCCACTTGAGCCACTTTAATCTTGGCGGCCTGATCCACCTGTTGATTGTTTTCATGTTCTTCTGTGGCCCGACTCTTGGGTACATGGGCATCTACATGTCGTACTTTCACGATCAGCTTCTCTACTCGAGCAGCAATGTCTTTCCACAACGGGGCAGCCCAGATGGGTTTACCTCTGCGTTGCCAGTTGCTCTGCTTCCATTGCCGTAGCCATCCCCACAGGGCATTTGCTACCATCCAAGAGTCGGTATAGAGATAGAGCATTGGCCACTTTTCTCGTTCAGCGATGTCTAAAGCCAGTTGGATGGCTTTCACCTCTGCGAACTGACTTGATTCGCCTTCTCCTTCGGTAGCTTCTGCGACCCGTCGAGTAGGACTCCATACAGCAGCTTTCCATTTTCGATGTTTTCCTACAAGGCGACAGGATCCGTCCGTAAACAGAGCGTATTTCTTCTCATTGTCTGATAGTTCATTATAAGGTGGAGCCTCCTCAGCACGTGTCACCTCCTCCTCCTCTGGTGACATTCCAAAGTCTTTACCTTCAGCCCAGTTAGTGATCACTTCCAAAATTCCTGGGCGATTGAGGTTTCCTATCCGAGCTCTTTGTGTGATCAGCGCGATCCACTTGCTCCATGTGGCATCAGTTGCGTGGTGTGTAGACGGGACGCTCCCTTTGAACATCCAGCCGAGCACTGGCAATCGGGGTGCCAGGAGCAACTGTGCTTCCGTACCAATCACTTCAGAAGCAGCTCAGACTCCTTCATATGCTGCCAGTATCTCTTTTTCAGTTGGAGTATAGTTGGTTTCGGATCCTTTGTATCCTCGACTCCAAAACCCAAGAGGTCGACCTCGCGTCTCCCCTGGCGCTTTTTGCCAGAGACTCCAGGTAGGACCATTCTCCCCGGCTGCAGTGTAGAGCACGTTTTTGACATCTTGTCCTGTCCGGACTGGTCCCAGGGCTACCGCATGGACTATTTCTTGTTTAATTTGTTCAAAGGCTTGTTTTTGCTCTGGGCCCCATTCAAAATTATTCTTCTTTCGGGTTATTTGATAGAGGGGTTTTACAATCTGGCTGTAGTCGGGAATATGCATTCGCCAGAAACCCACAATGCCTAAGAAAGCTTGTGCTTCCTTTTTGTTGGTTGGTGGGGACATAGCTGTTATTTTATTAATCACGTCCATCGGAATCTGACGACGCCCATCTTGCCATTTTATTCCCAAAACTGAATCTCCTGGGCAGGTCCCTTGACTTTACTCTGTTTTATGGCAAAGCCTGCTTTCAGAAGGATTTGGATTATCTTTTCACCTTTCTCAAAAACTTCTTCTGCTGTGTTGCCCCATACAATGATGTCATCAATGTATTGCGAATGTTCTGGGGCTTCACCCTGTTCCAGTGTGGTCTGGATCAGTCCATGGCAAATAGTGGGGCTGTGTTTCCACCCCTGGGGCAGTCGATTCCAGGTATACTGGATGCCCCTCCAAGTGAAAGCAAACTGTGGCCTGCATTCCGGTGCCAAAGGAATTGAGAAAAACGCATTAGCGATATCAATTGTAGCGTACCACCTGGCTGCCTTTGACTCCAGTTCATACTGAAGTTCCAGCATATCTGGCACGGCAGCACTCAAGTGGTGGTGTAACTTCATTCAAGCCACGATAGTCCTACCGTCAGCCTCCACTCGCCATTGGACTTACGCACAGGCCATATAGGGCTGTTAAAAGGTGAGCGGGTCTTGGTGATGACTCCTTGACTCTCCAGTTGACGAATCAACTTATGGATAGGAATTAGAGAGTCTTCGGTTGGTACGATATTGCCGTCGGTGCACTGTTGTATTAGCAATTGGCACCTGTTGTTCTTCGACCCTCAGTAACCCCACAGCAGAAGGGTCCGTTGAAAGACCAGGCAAAGTAGACAGCTGCCTGCCTTCTTCTGTCTCTACTGCAGCTATGCCAAAAGCCCACCGATACCCTTTTGGGTCTTTGAAATACCCTCTCTTAAGATAATCTATGCCAAGGATGCACGGGGCTTCTGGGCCAGTTACAATAGGGTGTTTTTGCCACCGCTCTCCAGTTAGGCTCACTTCAGCCTCTAACACAGTCAGTTGTTGAGACCCCCCTGTCACTCCAGAAATACAGATGGATTCTGCCCCTCTGAAGTTCGATGGTATCAAGGTGCATTGGGCACCAGTATCCACTAAAGCCTTATACTTTCTGGGGCATGATGTGCCAGGCCACCGAATCCACACAGTCCAGTAAACTCGATTATCCCTCTCCTCCACCTGGCTGGAGGCAGGGCCCCTCTAATGCCTGTTATCATATTCATCAGAGGAATCAGCAGGATTGGAGTCAGGGTGGCTAGGAGGATCAGCCCTCCCATTTTGACTAGTGGACTGCTCACTGTAGACTGGGGCAACAGCTGTCCTGGAGGAATTAGAGAAAGTTCTAGTTCTGTTGGTTCTTCCTCCCAACTGGCGTACCCTGGCCTCTAAAGCGGAGGTGGGTTTTCCATCCCACCTTCTCATGTCTTCTCCATGATCACGGAGGTAGAACCACAGCTCACCCCGTGATCTGTACCGTCTCTCTTGTCTCTCTCGAGGAGGGTAACGCCTGGTTCTGACAGCTGAAATTCTAGAACGTTCGGATGGTGGGAAATCTACTTTTTCTCTTAATTCTCGGACCTCTTCAGATAGCTTTTCCACAGCCGCAACACAGGTTCGTATAGAAGTGTTATCATCATATCGTCAGAGGTAGGTGACCAGATTACCTACGGATAGTGGTGCTTCATCATCCCCAAGTCCATTATTGCCAATGAGGTGGAATATGCTGCTGGCGCACTCCGTATAATCTTCTGCCACATTGGTCGTGTGCACCGGACGTCATCTGGATCTTCGAGTCTTGGTCCGCTTCTCGAGTCAAGATAAATCAACTCTCGCACAGCCAGTTCTCTCAGATACTGAATAGCTTTTTCTATGTTGGTCCACTTGCTTACATTACATGGCACCTCGTCCTTGTAGGGGTACCTTTCCTTTATGGCTGCCAGGAGTCGTCTCCAGAGGCTGCGGACTTGTGTCTGCCTTCCAATTGCTTTATCAATGCCTCCATCCATGGCAAGGGCTCCCAGCTGCCTAGCTTCACTACCATCTAACTCCAGACTATTGGCTCCCATGTCCCAGCATCTGAGCAACCAAGAGACAATGGGCTCCCTTTAAGACGGCCATAATCTTTTCGAATATCTCGCAGCTCGCTCATTTTTAGAGATCTGGTGGTTATCCTCTCATCTATGATGTCACTCCTCCATTGAGATTTCCTCTGGGGCGAAACAGAACGCTCCCGCTTCATTTCTCGTGATGGCCCTGGTCGCTCTTCATCATCATCATCCTCTCCTCTGCGTTCTGACTTTCGCACACATTTCCTCGGTTGCTCTTCCTCCAATCGTTGTGATGGCCCTGGTTGCCTCTTCTTTGTCTGGTTGCTCTGATGGCCCTGGTTGCTCTTCCTCATTTGGTTGTTGTGATGGCCCTGATTCCTCTTCTTCATTGTCTAACTTTTGTATACATTTTCTTTTCCTTACGGGGGCAACTGATACCATTGTAGTCTGAGTAGCTATAGTGCTTGTCATGGGAGTTGAGATGGCAAGCACAATAACCCGAGAAATAAATTGATATACACCCCTAAATGGCCGATTGATTTTGAATATATAGATAATTAAACATATATTCAGGAGACCCTTGCAGGACAATCAAACCGGTTAAATTATTCCAATGATGTTCGGCATTATCAAAATCAACATAAGCTTTTGTGAATGAAAAGTCACCGGTATAATTGGCGATGATATCCGCCAGGTGACGCTCAAAATTAATAAACGAGCTCCACATCACCATCCCCCTCTGCACCGCTGAATACAAAGACTGAGCCAGGTCCCAGCACCGATGATCTTATCAGAGTTACACCGTACAGTATAGCAAGACCCTTAATTACCGATAACGTACTTTCCATGCCGGTCCAACACCCAGAGCCAGAAAACCGCATAAACATTCCGCCTAACATCATATAGGGTAGATAAGGCAATAAATTATGAATGTCCGGTAACATGTACGCAAGCATAACAAACAGCATTCCGGCCAGCACATCGTTATCTCAACCCCTTCGTGCCCCACGTTGGGCACCAATTAAGACTGTCGTGGGTTATGTTGAACCGCCCCCCCCACACACAGCCGGTCACTCCCCCTCCCCCACCCCCAGGACTGAGGGAGAGAATTAAAGGATAAACGGGAAACCAGTGGGTTGAGATAAGAGTGATTTAATACAGATGATTTAATACAATGTAGGTGCTCACCACCCCCTCGTATGCGAAGCCCGTCTCGTCCCGAAAACTGCAAATCCCGGACGAACGCGAGGCCCCGAAATAGAGAGGGGCAGAGAGGGAGAGAGAGTACTCCGAGAGTGGGAGTACTGGGAGAGAGAGAGGAAAGGAAAAAAAAAGAAAAGCAATAGAGCGAAAAAAAACAGCAAGCGGAAAAGAGCAAAAGCGGCAAAAGCCAAAGCGCAAAAGCCAAAGCGCAGAAGCCCCTCTTCCCGGCTGACCCTCGCTTTTATACTGGGCATGACGCTGCATGATATGGAATACTGATTGGCCAGTTTGGCCCTCAGTCTTAAGTTCCACACAAATCACAAGGGGAATCGTGTCCCCCTTGTCTCATCTATGCTCCCCCTTATCCCGCCGTGCTTCTGCACTCTGGCACACTGAAAAGTCCTTGGCAGCTTGTTATCAGCGTTCTTCTCAGAGTGAGCCTCTGAGTAAATCCAAAACATGGAGCTTTTCTAGCTGTTAAAAAAAAAACCTCTGTCCCAGCTAAAACTAGGACACTAGTCGTCTCTGTGGGGTTTCTCCATGCATTCCCCCTTTTTGTTTTTCTAAAACACGCTTCAAGGTGCCATGAGCACGTTCAAACAATGGCTTGGCCAGTAGGAGAATGAGGAATACCCAAAGCATGATTTACACCCCATAGGTGTAAAAACTGTCGTGTCTTCTGTGAGACATAGGCCGGGCCAGTATCGGTTTTCACTGAAAAAGGCACGCCCAAGATCAGGAAGGCGAGTTTGCAATGGGCAATGACATGGCGACCTTTCTCCCCAGTATGAGCAGACGCCCACATAGCTGAGGAGAAAGTGTCAATAGACACGTGCACATACTTAAACCCGCCAAATTCAGGAACATGCGTTACATCCGTCTGCCAAAGCTGCAGGGCCTTTAGGCCTCTGGGGTTTACCCCCGATGGCAGAGGTGCAGCGAGTCCGTGGCAGCCAGCGCAAGCACTGACAATGTCCCGAGCCTCAGTGGGCGTTAAGTGGAACTGTTTCTGCAGGGTGTGCGCACTTTGATGGAAGAAACCATGCGATGCCTTGGCTTGTGCAATGTTGTCAGGCTGAGGCGCTACCCAAGCAGGGTTAGCTAGCATGTCAGCCCTGGCGTTGCCTTCTGTTATAAAACCTGGCAAGTTGGTGTGACTATGGATATGCAAAATGTAATATGGGTGAACTCGAGCTTGAATTGCACACCACAAAGTTTTCAATAGTGCAAACAGAGCCGCATTATTCACTTCCTTCAAAAGTGAACAATCTAAGCGTTGGGTTATGTCTGCTACATAAGCAGAATCAGTGACCAAATTCAAAGGTACCTGAGAGAACCGCTGAAAAGCCATGGCAACGGCCCTCAGTTCAACCCACTGGGCTGAGCCTGACTCATGACCTTCCAGCACCTGCCACTCAAATTCCTCCTTCCAGGTAACAATAGCTTTCCCAGTTTTCCCAGACCCATCAGTGAAGACGGTGGGTCCTTGCACTGGCACCTGAGTATTTTTCGGCTGCAAGGCAAAGCTTGCCGATTTTTTGTAATTTATGGCTGGGCAGATGATAAGCAATCTGTCCCGAAAAGTTTTGCAGTGCACTTTGCAGAGGAGCACTGTCAGTGAGGCTCCACTCAAAGTGCTCCTGCTGTACTGGCAGAACAATTATTGCAGGATCCGCTGTCATTAATTGCAAACACCGTTGGCAGCATTTGATTATCAGACAAGCGATCAATTCAAACCATGTGGGTGCTGTCTTTTTTGGCTGATGTGGCAAAAAGACCCATTCCAGAATATGCAAAGGGTCGGGCCACTGTTTATTCCACTGGCCAATGATACCTGTAGGATGAAATCTGGAGCGGTAATGAAAACAGTGATATCAATGGAGGGATCCACTCGATAAACCTGACGCGCAGAAACAGCCTGTTGAACCTCCTCCAGCGCTCGTCGCGCTTCAGGAGTCAATTTCCGAGCTGAATTCAACTCGGGGTCCCCCTTTAAAATATTAAAGAGCGGGGAAAGTTGTGCTGTGGTTAGCCCTGGATAGGGACGTAACCAATTGATGATACCCAGCAATTTCTGAGCATCATTCAAGGTCTTAATAGAACCCGAGAATTGCACCTCTTGGTGTTGTATAGTTTGATTCAGAATTTTGACTCCTAAATATCTCCAAGGAGGATGCTTTTGAACTTTCTCCGGAGCCACCTGCAATCCATAAGAATGCAGAGCAGCGAGCAGCCGAGGGTGTATCCTCAGCAGCTCGTCCTGGGTGGATGCTGCCACCAGGATATCATCCATGTAATGGTAGCAGTACGCCTCAGGAAACTGCTCGCGGACTCCAGACAAAGCTTGAGCGACTTACCATTGGCAGATAGTCGGGCTGTTCTTCATGCCCTGAGCTAGAACCTTCCATTGATACCTCTTCGCAGGTTCGGCATTGTTAACTGCAGGCGCAGTAAAAGCAAATTTTGGCTTGTCATCAGGATGTAAAGGAATAGTGAAAAAAGCAATCCTTCAAATCAATGATCAGGATTTCCCACCCTGCTGGAATCATGGTGGGTGAGGGCATACCAGGCTGCAATGCCCCCATACTTTCCATCACTGCATTGATTTTTCGGAGATCCTGCAACAATCTCCATTTTCCTGATTTTTTCTTAATTACAAACCCAGGAGTGTTCCAGGGACTAGTGGAAGGCTCAAGGTTGTCCCTGTTGTAATTGCTCCTGAACCAACTGATGAAGGGCGACTAGTTTCTCTTTTGGTAGGGGCCACTGGGGTTGCCAGATGGATTTGCTTACTAGCCACCGCAAAGGCAGCGTAGGATACTCTGCGCCCTTCAGCACAGTGGCCCCCATCAAAAATTTGTCCCAATCCGTACCCCCCCAAGCCGCCAATACATCCCGCCCCCAGAGGTTAAGCGGAGCTGCAGTGACATAGGGCCAAACTGTAGCTGTTGCCCCTCTGCGTTTTTCACCACCACAGGTCGTTCGCTTAAATAGCTCTGTGTGGTTCCCCCCAGCCCTGCAATGGCTGACCCCACAGGGGCTAAAGGCCATGTAGGAGGCCACGCAGAGAAGGAGATGGATTGCCTGCTACGCATGGCAATGCAGTTTGGGGCGTTGCGGCTTGCCGGCAGCACCACTATCTGTGAAGGCACCACTGCCGTGTCTGTCGGTGCCTCGCTTGGTGCCACTTCCAGGGCCGTTGCCGGGCCGGTTGGCACAGCCAGCCCAGGTTGTCCCGGCGCAGGTCCAGCAGCAGTAGCCTGCCGCAACACCGCCATCAATGCTGCTAGTTGCTGTGATATTTCTTGCAAAACCATCATAACCTGGTGTGTCAAGAAACCCGCCATCGGCAGCTGTGCCATCTGCACCTGTACTGGGGAATGCCCGGATGATGGTGCATGTACCGGACAGCCGAGCGCTATGGGTGATGGCGCGGGACACGAAGGCACTGGAAATGGAGCCACGGAAGACCAGGGCACTATGGTCGTGTCTGGGAACAGCACAAATGGTCCTTGTGGCACTGCCAGGGCCGATTGTGAAGCGGCAAGCGGCAGTGCCTGGCCCGGTTGAGGAGCAAATGGCTGAGCCGTAGGACGGACAGATCCTGCTGTAGTAACTGAAGTAGCCGGCTGTACGGGCGGCCATAGTGCAGAGGAGGAAGGGGGGGGCCGTTGGGACAAAGGGTGGGGGAACACTTCAATGCTTTGCTTTGTCCAGAGGGATATTCCAGCATCACAAAATCACATGGAGAAGGATACTTAGGCAGAACATAATCCTGCAGGGAGGGGTAGAAACCCCGCACAATCCCCACGACTTTCTCAGTCTCCGAGGGCAGCGGATACGCTGCCTGTGCTCCCTCAGATAACTCATCGTCCCCTTCAGAGCCTTCACCCTCAGATTCATCAGAGCCCGGTAATTCTTTTCCTTTTCTTCTGCTGTCCTGCTTCCTTCTGCATTATGGCATATAGGGTCCCCCACATACACAGCAGGTCGGCTGCGTTCTTATGCCCAAACACAGTCTCATGAATTAACTTATCCCCTAGCAGTGCCCAAGCTTCTGGGCTAAGGCAGTGTTAGGATCAGCTACAAGTTCATGTTCTGCTGCCCAATTTAGCAATTCACAGAGAGCTTCATCACTTATGTCAGCTTCCACATCATTATCAATTTTTGAAAGCAGACAACATCATGCTTTCTTTCACAGAGCTTTGCCCCATCTTTTCAGTCTAGAGTTTTGTCCTCGGAGCCCCTGGGGGGGTGCACGTACCTTCTAAATTCAGTTGTAGTTGTATCACGTTGGGGTCACCAAATGTCATCCAGGAGAAGGCTCCAGCTCCAAAGCAGGTTGATGCACCTCCCACACCCAAGAGGAAATGCCCCACCTTAATTATTACAAATACCTATACACAATGTGGTTCGCAAGAAGGGTCAAGGCTATTGGTCGCTTGACCACCCACCTCCCAGAGCGATTGGCTGAATGCTATGACACCATTTCAAAACAACCTTTCCAGTGTAACAAGCTACAGGTGTTTCTCAGTTGGCCTGCATGGGGAAAGGACTTTCACAGGATGCTACAGCAGCTGGAAAATTTCTCTGCTTCTAGATTTTAGTATTCACAGTGAGGGGCCTAAAGCACAAGCTGTGAGAGAGTCTGATGGAACAGGGCCTCTGTAGCCTGCTGAAGGAGGCATGGAGCAACCTAGTTAGAGCCTACAGCCACCTGGAGAGATGATAGAGCCAAGATCTCTTCTGCAGTGGTCAATGATATGTGTCCTGCTTTTGACTGGGACAGAGTTAGCTCTTCTTTTTCGCAGTGAGAAGAGGTCTGTGTTTTGGTTTTAGTCTGGGATTTGTTATGAGAAGAGTGCTGGCAGCGCACTGATGGTTATAGTTGGCACTGAGGCCTCAAGGACTTTTCAGCTGCCGTGTTCTTGCCAGTGTGCAGGAGCACAACAGGATGGGGGAGCATGGCCGGGACAGAACGTCCACGACTCTCCTTATGATTTGTGCTTAGACTTAGGAGTGAGAGCTGAATTGGCCAATAAAGTATTTAATATCACGCAGTGTCATGCCCAGTATAAAAGTGAGGTTCAGCCGGAAAGAAGAGCCTTTGCTCTTTCAGGGGCTCTCACTCTCGGACTCTGGGAGTGCTCTCTCCCTCTCTCTCTTTCTGGGCCTCTCGCTTGTCCAGGATTGCAGGGTCAGGACTTCTCTGTCTCAGGATCATTGAAAAGAGTGGGACAGGCGTTGGTGACCAGGTGATGAGCAATTACATTGTGTATCACTTGAGTGTATATATTATTATCATTATACATATATGCATTCTATTTATTATTATTATTATATTATTATTATTATATTATTTATTATTATTATTATTATTATTAATTGTTCTTATCTCAACCCTGGATGTGGGAGAGGGTGAGCAGCGGCTGTGTGACATTTAGTTGCTGCCCAGACCCCCATAACAATATGACAGAAGCAAAAGCCACAAATCTCCTTGTGAGCTTTAGACTGAGTCTTAGGAAAAATAAAATGAGCATTGCTGTGTTCTCCACCTTTGGAGCTCTTCCTTGCTCTGCCAGTCTGTAGAGACTTCCAGTAGTCTCTCTCCCACCAGCCCTTCCAGGAGGCTATGCCTTGCCACATGCTGTACAAGAAGAGATAAAGCTGGAGGTGAGGGTCTCTACATCATATGCTCATAGGGCAGTTCCGGGGGGACGAGAGCTCAGGTGGTCTTAAGCTCAATGACCACCTCCAAGCAGGGCCAGCTCTGAGGTCAGACGAGGTGACTCAGTAAATGTCAGCATCCACAGCAAGAGTTTACACATGAACCAGGCATCTAGGCCACCGTTACAGAAATGGAGATGAGGCGTTTGACCAGCTCTGTGAACACAGTTATCAGGAGGCCAGGCCTCCTGAGAGTCCTGGGAATATCCACCTTGTCCAGAGGAGCGGGCTCTTTATGCAAGTGTCCTAGCAATCTCCAGACCACGGGGTGCTTTAGGCTGTGAACAGAATTGAAAGAAAGCCTCTGACTTGGGTATTTTTCTTAGAGTTTCTTTCAGTCCAAATCTTTTTTTAATTGGTAATAAGTTGTTCATCCTCAAGTCAGCCCTTCTTTCCTCTGCACTGTGAGCACCCTTCTGTGTGCCCCTACCCTGCACACCACACAGCTGAGCTCTACACTGGTGTTTGCCTCTCCCAGACTCTTTCCAGTCCAGCCCAGCCCCTCCCCATCTCTCCCCACCTCCCCTACCCTCTCCCCAGCCCACCCAAGCCCAGCAGCTCAGTCTGAGCTGGTCCCATGGCAGTGCCCACCTCAGGGTGCTGTAGAGCTCTGGGCACTGACCCCACAGCCCCTCTGAAGGGCACAGCAGCTGCTGGGGGCAGAGAGGGGCAGTCAGGCTCCCCATCAGCCCCAGGGATGGTGCTGGCCCAAGGGAACGAGGAAAAGGCTAGTCGCTCTCTGACTCTCCTGAATTCATATTGTAGGTGGTCCTCAACCCTGACTGAGTTTGCCCCCTCCTCTGCTCCCACCAGCCCCACTCCCCAGGACAGCACGACAGTCCTGGCCATGGGGTTCCTCAGACAGCTCCTGTGTCTCTCCAATCTCCCGTCCCTGTGCCTGCTGAGTCCTTGCTCAGTCCCATGGCACCGCAGAGTCCTTGTTCATGGAAACGTCAAATTAGTGTTTTACTTTTGGGGGACTTCACCTCTGAGGGTGTTTATCTTCTGAGTCTCTATTCACTTGAATCCCAGGACATCATGGTGAGTCCCCATCCTTCCATCTCCTCACCCCTCCAAATTAATTACCAGAGGTCTGGTACATGCCATCAGTCCTGTCGTACGTGAACAAACCTGAGGAGATAATGGGCAGCTCATGGACCATCTCTGCTTCCAGCACACACCAAGAAGAGACCTTTTAAATCAGGAACATTTGGTCCAGTGGAACCCAACTGTACCATGAGCTTAACCCCTGTCGTGGTTTAGGCCGACATGGCAACTAAACTCCACACAGCCACTCTCCTACTCCTTCCCCAGTGAAACAGAGAGGAGAAAAATATAACAAAAGGACTGAGGGTCGAGATAAGAACAGAGAAGGAGCACCCACCAACCATGGTCCTGGGCAAAACAGACTCCTTTCTTAAAGCAAAGCAATTTATTAAAAGTTACTTAAAAGGACAAAGGGAAACAAAACCAATTACTTGAGAGGATAAAAAGAAAACAAGGCCAGATCTTAAAAACCACACTTCCCCACCCCCTTTCCTTTCTTCTTCCGACTCTACCTCCTCCCCAGCAGCACAGGGGGCAGGGACTGGGGGGTGCAGGTCAGTTCATTCCATGTTGTTACTGCCGCTCCTTTCTTAAAGGAGAAGGAGTCCTTACACCATTTTCCCTTGCTCCAGTGGGTCCCCTACTCACAAGGAAAATCCACAAACTTCCCCAGAGTGAGTCCTGCCCGCAGGATGCAATCCTTCCCCATTGGATTGCTCCAGTGCGGGCTTCACCACAGTCTCAGATTCTTAGGGAGTTGTTGCCACTTGCTTCGGTGTGGGTCGTCCCACGGACTCTAGATGTGTCTCTACCTTGTCGTGCCCATACTTCATGACCATGCTCAGGCTCAGGCATCTCTTCTCACAGGCTGCAAGTGGGTCTCTGTTCCACCGAGTCTGTCCTGGCTGAAGGAGGGCCACCTGCCATATCGCCACCTCTCCAGGTGAACTCAGCCCAGTGGGCACCCCGGGAGCGGGGCTCTCCCCGAGTTCCCCAAGCGGCTCCGCCACCACCATCCTGAGCAGGTGGCGCTGGCCCGACACGGGCAGCCGCCCGGCTGGGAGCCAGGGAGCGGGGGCAGTGCCCTCCTCCCTTCTATCCTCACTCCTGGGCAAAGCACCTTTTTGGGTTCCTTTGTCCCAGCTTAAATAGGCAATTCGCAGAGGTGCCGATTGGCTCAACCCCGAGGGGGATGGCAGTCCGGTCTGGTGGCCAGAACCAGGTCTGACTCGATTCCAAAACCAGGGAGGTCACAGGGAGCAAAGCCCCTCTCCTGCCACCAGAACATACCCCCCCTCCCCCCCCCCAAACCATCACAACCCCAAACCAGAGAGAACAAAGGAGAATGGACTCTTTAGAAGACCAGTTCCATGGACAGTTTCTTGTAAGCAACTTTGGAGGAAAAGCCCCATCTTCAGGCACTGCAACTGGGAGACCTGTTTTATTTTAACAGCTGCTGTCGGACAGGCCCCATCTGACACAGTGTTGTGCAGGAGTCAGACACAATAGGATCAAGCCTCAAGACAAGCATATAACCCAGAAAATTATCTGTCAGTTGGATAATCACAAGGGAAAAAAGAAGACTTGTGACCTAAGATAAACTCTGGGAAATGTTTAGAGAAGTGGAGGCAGGTTATTGTTGGTGCAACAGTGTCCGTTGGGCCCGTTTCCATAGGGCACCCTTGAGCTCCTGGTTCCTCATGCTGTAGATGAGGGGGTTCACTGCTGGAGGCACCGCTGAGTACAGAAAGACACCACCAAGTCCAGCAATGGCGAGGAGATGGATGGGGACTTCAGGTAGGCAAACAGAGCAGTGCTGACAAACAGGGAGACCACGGCCAGGTGAGGGAGGCAAGTGGAAAAGGCTTTGTGCCGTCCCTGCTCAGAGGGGATCCTCAGCACGGCCCTGAAGATCTGCACATAGGACACCACAATGAACACAAAACACCCAAATGCTAAACAGGCACTAACAACAACAAATGCAATCTCCTGAGGTAGGCACCTGAACAGGAGAGCTTGAGGATCTGGGGGATTTCACAGAAGAACTGGTCAAGAATATTGCCGTGGCAGAGAGGTAGGGAAAATGTATTGGCCGTGTGCAAGAGAGCGTAGAGAAACCCAGTGGCCCAGGAAGCTGCTGCCATGTGGACACAAGCTCTGCTGCCCAGGAGGGTCCCGTAGTGCAGGGGTTTGCAGATGGCAACATAGCGGTCGTAGGCCATGATGGTGAGAAGATAAAACTCTGCTGAGATCAGGAAGAGAAAGAAAACATCTGTGCAGCACATCCTGAGTAGGAGATGGTTCTGGTGTCCCAGAGGGAATTGGCCATGGCTTTGGGAACAGTGGTAGAGATGCAGCCCAGGTCGAGGATGGAGAGGTTGAGGAGGAAGAAGTACATGGGGGTGTGGAGGTGGTGGTCACAGGCTATGGTGGTGATGATGAGGCCGTTCCCCAGGAGGGCAGCCAGGTAGATGCCCAGGAAGAGCCAGAAGGTCAAGAGCTGCAGCTCCCGTGTGCCTGCAAATGCCAGGAGGAGGAACTCAGTGATGGAGCTGCTGTTGGACATTTGCTGCCTTTGGGCATGGGGACCTGTTCAACGAGGAAAAAAAACAAGTAGGGGAGACTTCTCTAAGCAAAATCAAAGTAATTTCCCACAGACTCTCCCCCTGACGAACACAGATCCTTTTCCTTTTCCAGGAGAACCTCTTCAGCTCTGTGGTGCAGCTCAGATCGGTGCTGGCTGAATGTGCCGTGAGGAACAGGGCATCTGCTCGCTCACTGCCAAGGAGTCAGCCCTGCTCTGCAGCAGTGAGTCCACGGGAACACGGGGCAAGGGCCAGTCCTGGTGTTTGACTTTGTGAAATGAAACTGCTCATAACGCAGAAGGGCCTGTCAGCACCTGAACTCTCCATGCTAAGGAAATGAGAGGGCAGAAGTCAGTTTGGGAGGCTTGGGGATTTTACAACTGCCCCCATCTCTGCTGGGGAGTCTTCCTGGATGTCGGAAACCCACAACATTTCTGCTGCACTCAGGAGAACAGAGTGAGTCCTGCCAGGCAAGAGGATTACTCATGGCACAGTGCAGCAGGAGGGGAGCTGGTCTGCCCCTGTCTTGTTCTCAGCTGCCCTGGGCTTGCACATTTGTGAGATGGAGTGTGATCACACTCTTCAGTTATGTTATGCAACCAGACACTGCTGAGAGCAGAGGCATCCACCACAGGCCACTAAATGTCTCACCCCTTCTCAACATCTTATCACCCCACTCCTAGACAAGGACACACATGGATCATTTCACCCAACCCAACAACATTCCCTCGGTCAAAGAGTCTCTGCATTTCTCCATGAGGCTTGAAGATATCACAAAGGTGCTATGGGACAGGTTGGCACTCTGGAGGGCAGCTCACAGCTTGGAAGGACAACTCAAGGAAACAGCCAATTGTGCTAATGTTGGCATCTCAGTAAGAGAACTGACTCATTCCCATCCCCACAGGCTGCATTGCCCACAGCCCCACCGGTCAGAGGAAAGCTGGGACACGTGTTCCCATGGACACACCTGCATGAATGGACCAACAAGATCAGTGTGTGACTCTGCGGCTGAAACTCCATCCCCAGGGAGTCTGACAGCAATAAAAAGAGAACTTTAAATCAGGCAAATGGAGAAACCAGATAAAATAGTGAGGGTGTGGCTGAGAGAGGCCAGGGCAGAGGCAGCCGGGCACTGGGCACAGCGTTACCCTGACCCAGCTGGTCACGCCACCTCCCAGGCAGCGATAACGCAGGACAGTGGCCCTCAGCCCGATCGCTGGTCAGTGGGAAATGGGCACGTGGCAGGAGGGATGCCCTTTGCCTCTTCTGCTGGTCTGCTGGACACACAGGTGACTCCCAGCCCAGACCCCATGGCCGTGAGGGCTGAGGGCTGTGCTGGGTGGGACAGAGGAAGGGGTTGCCCAGGGAAGGCATTCGCACTGCAGGGTGGCCAGAGCTGCCCCCATCTCCCCTGCAACAGGGTTCCCATCAGCAGTTCCCTCCTTTCCTGCCCATCTCTCCTGCCTGCAGCTGTCCCTGCCAGGAGCTGTTGCTCCGGCCCCGCGTCTCTTCCCTGCCAGTGCTCCCAGAGCCCGTCCCAGCCCCTGTGTGCCCAGCTGTGCCCGGCAGCCTCTGCGTGTGTCAGGGCTAAAGAGCAGGTCGCACCCACCCTGAGGAGACTGGGAAGGGGATGCAGAAAACACCGGCTCAGGGGAGCGCCTTATCCATACAGTAATCCCTCCTTTGATCTTTGGATAGAAAAGTCCCCTTGAAATGTCCCACTGCCCACCCAGCCAACCAAGCTGAGAACCACACAGACACCTTCCCTTGCAGGGAACTCCATCTTGAAAAGTCCCCTTGAAAATGCCTGGGGTAACCTGGAGCTGTGAGGAAACCTGCCCCATGCAGCACCCCCTCAACAGCAGAAGGACCCTGCCGTGTTGGGGTCACACTTTCCACCCACAGCGCCGTGGGGAGCTCCCCGGGCAGCTGAGTGCTGACCCTGGCAGGCGGCAGAGTCCCTGCCCCGCACACAGCCCCTGGGGTGCAGGGACCTGCTGGGAAGGACAGCCTTGGGCACCCCTGGCTGCACACCCACCTTCACAACTCTGCACCCATCACTGGGAGAAGGCAGCCATCATGCCCTGTCCCTCTGACAGTGCAGCAGGGCAGCCCTCCTCTGGAGCATGTCCTCCTCCTCCATAGAAGAGAGAGATCCCACCGGCTGTGGGTTGTTCCAGCTTCACACGATCCCTCCCCGAACTGCAGCTGCCCTGCCCCGCACCCAGAGACTCACTGTGTCACGGGCTGTGAACATTTCTCCTCTTCTGAGCTCCCAGCACCCTCCTACCCCCGTCTGCCTTTAACTCCTCCGTGCCTCCCCCCTCTCCCCTGGGTGCCCGCAGGCAGTGCCCCCAGCCCTGCTCCTGGGCACAGCTGTCTCTCTGCAGCGCTGCCCGCTTGCCAGGAGCTCCCTCCATCCCAGGAGCCCGGCCCAGCTCAGCAGCACAGGACCAGCCCAGGGTGTCACTGGCTCTGCCCCCTCTGGGCTCCCTCCAGGTGTCCCTGGGCTCCAGGGGAAGCTGCTGTGGAACAGCCTGAAGGAATCCCTGATGTTCCCTCTCTCAGCGTGGCACAGACACTCATTTCCAGCTGTGTCGTTTCTCTCTCCCATATGAAAACAGTTCAGTCCAAGAAACACCTTCTCATTGTCCCGCCTTTAGACAGGACACCCAGACCGGGACAGGGAATGATCTCAGTTACCTCTGCTGAGGGATGGGATTCAGATCCATTGTTTATAGTCCTGGGGATAGAAGTGAACATAACTGCCCCCCCACGCAGCACAAACCCACAGGAGGTTTGTGGTTCCTCTGGCCTCAGCTCAGGTGGACACCCAATAGACACCTGCAGGTGAGCTCCTGTCTCAGCTCCCTTGGGAGTTACTGGAGATGGAACTGCGACTGAGCTGACCAGAGGCAAAGACTCGGTGACCTTTGAAGTGCCAGAGGTGGCCCGAGCTCCATGGAGTCAGCTGCACACTGTAAAGGAGCAATGCTGAGAGCCAGGGCAGCATCTGGGGGCATCTTCTTGAAGGCTGCTGGGGAATCTCCTCATCCAGCACAACTGACAGCAGATGTCTATTTTTGGTTGGTGGAACCTGTCTCTGTTCATTGTGTTCTGGGTAGTCTACGCCCAGATTCAGGGGATAAATTGGAGTCATGTACTACAGGGAGAGCCAAGTTTCTCTCTGTCTTTTCCATCAGCCACATGTACCACATCTCCTCTGACTATTGTGATGGTGATTTCACGAACATCCCCACGTTGCCTCAGAAAATTCACGGTAGTTAATCTGTTTAATTCCAAATACAGACCTGTGGAGTTGTATGAGATCAAAGGCTCTCACACACCCAACATGCATTTGGCAGGGACACAATCACAGAATCATGGAATGGTTTGGGTTGGAAAGTACGTGAAAGATCATCTAGTTCCAACCCCCCTGCCATGGGCAGGGACACCTCCCTACACCAGGTTGCTCAAAACCCCATCCAACCTGGCCTTGAACACTTCCAGGGATGGGGCACCACAGCTTCTCTGGGCAACCTGTTCCAGTGCTTCACCAGCCTCAGAGTGGAGAATTTCTTCCTTATCTCTGATCTAAATCGATGGTCCTGTACAGGAAAGCCATCCCCATTCAGAGCAAGTGTGTGTCAGACACCCCAGACAGCACCGCAGACAGATTCGACAAACGTCAGACAAACTTCAGTCTATTTAGAGAGTTTCAGAGAGATCTCATGGTCAGCAGAATGGAAGGGCAGCAGAGCTCAGTACAGCTGGTCTTCAAGGAGAACATCCTCCAAGCACAGACATGGTCTATATCAGAACTCAATTGAAAGCTGAAAGTAAATTCAAGGGCACCTTAACGAGCTGTTACTACTTCAGGGACAGTTAAAGAAGCAGCAGGGACAGTATGGATCATCCCTAAATGTAGGAATAGTAGGTATATATGGGTCTGAGATATTCTGTGTGTTCTTTGACTCAGTTATCACCGACAAGGTCTCCCAGGACTTTGTGCCTCAAGGCAGGACTCTAGAGGAAAACAGACAATGGTGGAGAAGAATGAAATCAGGGGCTACTTGAGCAAACTCCAATGTTACCAGTCAAAAGGGCGAGTTCTATAAATCTGTCTTTACACAGAAGGAGAGAAAGTGTCATCAGCTTGCTGGTCCATGGCCGTGTCCTCTGAAAAAATCAGGAGAATTTACAGGCCAGTGTCAAGGTTCTGAAATGAAAGTTCTTACACACTATTAAACCAAAGTCTTTTCTGCCTGTTTGGTAACTTCTGCCTAACATCTTCATTCAGGAGTTGATGCAGTGGCCCACACAGAGGTGGCCACTGCCCCCAGGATGCCCTGAGGTTTATGAAGATCCCATATGGGACAGAAACGTGATGCAGGACCAACAGGAGAAGTTCTGGAGCATGAACTGGTCACCAGACATGGTGTGTCAAAGCATCTCAGTTGATTCAACTGATTTCTCTCTCTGGAGTAGAAAGGGAAGCCCGGGCAATTGCACCCAAGGTGTCCAGCGTTCGAGGTGATCACTCTCATCCCTGCCTTCACCTACAACTGAGTCACATGCTATTTACCCTTCAGTGAATGAAAAATGAGTGGCTGTAGGTGTTGCAGAGTCTACTTGAAGATGTTCCTGTACCCAGACATGTTGGGATGAGTGCAGAGTTGCCGTGCAAAAGAGAGCATTGCCTTCACTTTGTCTCTTTGCATCCATCTGTGAATCGAGGGAGCTCGTGACTTCAGCATGTGACTCGCTGTGGGCAAAGAGCAAATATTGGCAGATTCCAAGCAGGGAGTGTCTGGGGGAGTCTTTGCTTCTGTGCTTGACACAACAATGTGTTGTCTACTGGTCTAAGGCTAGCCACTGTGGAGAGTGGACTTCAGTGGAAGTAATATGGACTTAAGATGGAGCTGAGGGGTGTATTTTCTACTTCACTGAACTATGTCTACTTGGATTTGTTTGTTGGCAATTAAACATCTTTCTGTGCCTGTGAGCAGCTCGTTCCCCAAGTAAAGCAAGGCGGAGTTGGTGTCAATGGGTTGAAACATGCAGGTATGGATTTGAGTGGAGGAAGCTCAGATCTGCACAAGGCTGCTGGAAGTCCCAGGTGGCTGACGAGAGAAATGGTGGGCTTGGAGGTAGGGAGGAAAACTGCCCATAGAGTGTCAGACATAAAGGGTTCAAAGTGTTAGGAGATGTTCTGTTCATTCTCCATTGAAGATTGCTGATATACCGTAATCTGTAAGCAGAGAAATTGAAGTGGAAATAGAAGCAATCTTCTCGTATTGTTACAAACTATCAAAATCTTTTCACTTCACTACAACACTGAAATCGTTCTAATTAACTACGCAGAATTAAAGACTTAAACCAATGAAGCCCAGAGACTTGGCTTGTTGGGGCGTTTTGCATGTTAATGAGCCCTCTGGTGCCAAGTTCCTGAACTGCAGATACAGAAAGTGGATTGAATAAGCTTCTAGAGAACAGACAGTCAGCAGTAAACCCAGTTTTGGAGCATGTTCTTGAGCCCCACTGAGGGCCAACACTGAAGAGACCATGGAGGGATGACCAGACAAGGTTACCATCCCTGTGGACTGGAGAAGCAGGAAGTTAGAGGCACCAGTTGAGGATGGAAAATCAAATGTGGAGCTGGCTCTGGTGCCAAGTCAGCCTTCATGTATTTCACCAAGCCAGACAGCCAAGGCCTGATCCCTGGGAAAGGGGGATCCTTTCCCTCAAAGGATGCTCAGGACTTTTTGGGGCAGTGGGATGGGGGTGTGTGTGATGCTGAGTGCAGGACAGTGATAGGACACCTCCAAAGCACTCTGTGGTTGAGATGGGTTTCTTGTCAATGTCTCCATCTTTGATTTATCAGTCTGTGTGTCCGTGTTTCAGTTTCCAGCTTCCCTCTATTTTTCCTTGGTTTCTTAACTGACAATGCCGCCGATCAGATAACCTCGCTGGATAAACATTCTCACCCTCTCAAATATCCTCATCCATTTGTGTGACTGACCAGGTTTGGGTCTTACCTGCACCTCCCTTATCATTTCTGGGTCAGGTCTGTCTCTGTATTTTCCTATTTACAGCTTTCTCACTTTCTTATTCTCCCTCGCTGTATTGAAAAGGTCCTTGCCCAGATACTCTCAAAGGATCAGACACTCTCCTGCCACATCCCCTTACGGAGCACCTCAGCCCTCAATGACAAAAGCTAACTGTCGGGTTAAGACATGATGTTGGGTCAATAGAGGACAGAGAGGGAACTACCTCAAGCCCTTTTCAATTTAACCAACCTACTTATTTCCCAAGAAAGATGAGACCCTTGTACCGACCCTCCTGCCACATCCCCTTTAAGGAGAAGGGGTGGTTCATCAAACCCTTTGCAATTTAACCAGTCTGTCAGGCTTACGCTGACAGCGTCACTGGGACAAATCCCTCAGGACAGCCTACTAGATCAGAGGGTGGTTGTCTTACCTATTCAGGGACTCTCATGGGCAGCAACATCAAGACAATCCCTTATATCCTCTGTACTAATTGTTGAATTTTCTGGAAATGTACATTTATAGATGACAAATTTTATTACATTTGCTCGTGACAGAATACAAGTGTTGATGATAGCCGGTGATAGGTACTGACTGTGAAAACAAACTGATCAGTGATATTAATAATCACTCCACACACTTGGATGGACCTCAGCAAACATTCACGAGCTTGGAGGAAGCACAAACCTCCTGGCTGAGGTCCCATCATTGCAGGGGAAGAGGCAGGGTTCGTGAGACGCATGGGCACGCAGGGTGAGAGCGGGGTGTGTGGCAGTGTGTGACACTGACACAAAGATGTGAAATAGCAGTGGGGTGGGAGGGTGTCATGCTGAAGTGAAATAGGTTGAGTTTTGATTTTGAGGCAGTGGAAGAAGGAGCATGTGCTGTTCAGTGCTCAGATTCAAGTGAGTCTGGGGGCTGGGACATCTTTGGCATTTGAGGAGCATTAGGAGGGCTTTGGAAGAAGCTGCACAGGTTATCAGAACTCACAATCATTGGCAAAGCTTCAGAACATGTCAGCTTTGTGTTCAAACTAATGGTCAGTGGGGACAGAGAGTCATCAGTAAAGCTTGTGACATCATGAGGTCACAGTGAGGTGGGGAAGCAGGGGTGGTGGTTAAAAATCTGCAGAGAAACAGGCACAGGTATAGGGCCGTGTAGGACAGTCTGTGGTGGGAATGGCCCCTTTGTTGAGGCTGGGACCCTCCAACAGAACTGAAATCCTTGTCCTTTCGACTATGGCTGCTGTCTCTTCCACTGAGATCTCAGGACACTGGGTCCCTACAGCTCCAGCGCTTTCTTTCCTCTTCACCCACCCACTCACTCCATAGAGTCCAGGAGGAGTGCTCCTGTTGTCCTGCACCAGGCGTTGCATCCCCCACGTCTCACTGCTCCCTGGAAGAGCCCTGAGCATCCCATGAGTGAAGGGATCCCTGTTCCAGGGATGGGGGTCAGGGCTTGAGCATCCTGCTTGATGAAACACATCGAGGGCTTTCACAGTTGCCTGAACATTCAGTTTTCAGCCTGTAACCAGTGCCTCTGACTTCCTGCTTCACCAGCCCCCAGGGACAGTCTGGTTATTCCCTTCACGGCCTTGTCAATGATGGCTCTCAGTGGGGCCCACTAACACTCTCAGAAACGTGGAGGTTTGCTGCTGACTTTTACTTCTCTGGAGGCCAATTCAATCTTCTTTCAGTAAAGGCATTTCAGCAACGTGGCACCAGAGGGCTCATTAACATGCAAAATGCCCGAACAAGCCAAGTCTCTGGGAATAGACCTAATTCCCCAGTTCTGACACGGTTAATTTGAGGGATTTCAAGAGTGTGTCAAAGTGAGAAGTTTTCAATACTAAATATCAGTAAGAAACAGTTTCTTTTTTTGCCCCCTCCCCCCCTTTCTTTTGTGACACCAGCAAACTCCAATTGATATTGACCCTCAGCATCTCCTAATAGACTCTGAACACGTAGGGAAGTGAAGACCCCTGGTCAGACACTCTGAGCGCAGTCTTTGTCCCTGCCTCCAGCCCCACGTTTCTCTCATTGGCCACCTGGACTCGCAGCAGCCTTGTGCACATCTGAGCCTTTTTCCACTCAAGTCTGTAGCTGCAGGTTTCAGCCCATTGACACCAGCTCCCACCTCCTTTGCTTGGAGAACGAGCTGCTCAGAGACACAGAAAGTTGTTTCTTAATTTTCTAACAGAAAACACGAACAAACAAACAGGCAACAAATGAAGGCATGGTCCAACAAAAATAAAATGCACTCTCTGCTGTATGTTAAGCCCACAATTACCTCCTCTGAACACAACTTTGCACAGTGGGTGGCCTTAGACCAATAGAAAATACATTTTTGTGCCAAGCACAGATGCCAAAACCCCAGAGCACTCCCTGCCCAGGCTCTGTTTGTCCATATTTGCTCACAGTGAGTGACACGCTGAAGCCATGAGCTCCCTCGATTCACAGAGGGAAGCAAAGTGATTCAGTGAATAAAATTCTTTCTTTTGAATAGCCAAACTGCATTATTCTCAACATATCTGGGTTACAGGAGCATCTTCAGGTAGATTCTGCACCATCTAGACCACTCATTTCTCATCCTCCTCCAACACTGCACAGCTTGGGTGCGATCGTCCAGATTTCTGTTTCTACACAAGGTAGAGAAATGAGTGGTCTCAACTGAGATGCTTTGGTCTCCCCTGCCTGTCCAGGAGCTCCTGCTCCAGAAAGGCTCCCCTCAGCCCTGGGTCACATTTCCCAGTCCAAATGTGGGGCTTCAGAACTTCGAGGGTTGTCTATAAATAATTATGACTTTTTTTCTAGGACATGGACATGGACTAGCAAGATGATGACATTTCCTCCCCTCTGTAAGTTTAGATTTATGCAGACATCTTGAAAAATACATTTTCTCCCAACACTTTGAATGGAGAAATTGTGTTCCAAGGATATGTTTGTGTTAGTGCACTTGGCATCTACATTTCCTATCTAAAAATAGCTGGGAGCAATGAAAGTGATGAAGTTGGTCAGATCCTATTGTTGTTTCTTTGTGTTGTGGTTCAGTCTAGTCGACAGCTCAGCCATCACTCAGCTGCTCACTCATCCCTCCCCCTCAGTGAGGTGGAGAGGAGAAAAATGTCACCGAAGGCCTGAGGGTGGGATAAGAACAGGGAGGGATCACCCACCAACCATGGTCCTGGGCAAAATGGCCTCAGCTTGGGGATAAAACAATTTAACTCATTACGATTCATTCAGAGAAAATGATCAGAAACAAAGCCAGATTTTAAAAATACCTTCCCCTACCCCTGCCTTCTTCCCAGCTCTACCTCCTCCCCCAATGGCACCAGAAGACGGGGAATGAGGCGGTTGCAGATCAGTTCGTCACATGTTGTTTCTACTGTCCCTTTCTTAAAGGAGGAAAACTCCTGACACTCTTTTCCCCAAGCTCCAGTGGATCCCTCCTCACAAGACAGTTCACGGACTTCTTCAACATGAGTCCTCCCTGCAGGATGCAATCCTGACCCATCAGATTGCGCCAGTGCGGGCTTCTTTCCCACAGACTCACAGCTTCTTAGGGAGCTGCCACCCGCTCCAGTGTGGGGTTCTCCACGGGCTTCAGATGCCTCTCCACCTCGTCATCAGCCTCCAGCAGCTCACGGAGACCATTCTCTATGACTTCCTTCAGGCACAGGCATCTCTGCTCCGACATGGGGTTCTCCAAGGGCTGTGGGTGTTTCTCGGCTCCACCATTTCTCTCACACGCTGCAGTGGGGCCACTGCCATCTCACTACAGGCTGCAGGGGAATCTTGGCTCCAGCACCTCCTCCCACTCCATCTTCCCTGTCGTTGGTGTCTGTGTGGCCGTTTCTCTCAGGTCTCAGTCCCCTTTACAGACCTCAGCAGTCCCAGCAGGATGAACTCTGTCCAGCGGCTTGCCCAGGAGCAGGGTGTTTCGGAGCTCTCCCAGCCGCGCCGCTGCAGCCATCTCCAGTCAGGTAGTGGTGGCCCAACATGGGCAGCCACCTGCTCGAGAGGACAGGGGGCAGCCCCCACCTCCCCTCTCTCTTCAGCCTTGATTCGGGCTCCTCTGTACCAATCTTAAATAGGGCATTTGTAGAGGTGCTGCTTGGCTTAGCGCAAGCCTCAGGGGATGGGGAGGTCTGACCTGGCCAGAGGCCAGTCCAACTGGTTTTGGAGCGGGGGAAGCTTTTCACAGCTACTTACAGGGGCCATTTCCACAGCCTCTCCCGTAAACCCAGCACATGAAGTCCACTGTGGAAAGTGGACTTCAGCAGGGGTAGTATGGACTTAAGATGGAGCTGAGGGGTGTGTTTTCTGTTTTACTGAACTATGCCCTAATTTGATTGTGTTTCTTGGCAATTAAACACCTTTCTGTGCCTGTGAGCAGCTCGTTCCCCAAGTAAAGCAAGGTGGAACTGGTGCCAATGAGCGGAAACATGGAGCTATGTACTTGAGTGGAGGAAGCTCAGATCTGCACAAGGCTGCTGGAAGTCCCAGGTGGCTGATGAGAGAAATGGTGGGTTTGGAGGTAGGGAGGAAGGCTGCCCATAGAGTGTTGGTCATAAAGGGTCTGACTTCCCTACATATGTACAGTCCATGAGGAGATGTTCTGTTTCACTCTCCTTTGGAGTTGGTTGTTATAACGTAATCTTTAAGCAAAAAAATTGTGATAGTTTGATGTGTGGGGGGGGTGTTCTGGTGGCAGGAGAGGGGATTTGCTCCCTGTGCCACCAGATCTGAGTCCCATCCCCCCTCGAGGGGGTTGAGCCAAATTGGCGCCTCTGCGAATGGCCCTATTTAAGTTGGGACAAAGGGGCGGGAAAGGGCTTTTTGCCCAGGAGCGAGGAGAGGGCAGGAGGGCGCTGCCCTCGCTCCGGGCGGCCGCTCGGGCCCGGGCCGGCGCCATGTGCTCAAGATGGCGCCGGGGGAGCCCGCATGGGGGACTCGGGAAGCACCTCGCTGCCGGGGTGCCCGCCGGGTCGAGCTTCCCTAGAGAGGATTAAGATCTAAGAGAAACAACCACAGCGACCGGGTCAGCCAAGATGAGCAGGAGGAGGGGTGCTGGAGCTGAGGTTTCCCTTGCAATTGGTGTGGACGATGGCAGGCGGCCCCCCTGCAGCCAGGGTGCACTCGGCGGAGCAGAAACCCACTCGTGGCCCATGGAGAAACCCACGTCGGAAAGGAGATGCCTGAGCCTGAGAGAGGTCGTGGAGCAGGGGATGCGCGACCAGGTACTGTTAATAATGGGCATGGAATGCACGACGAGGTCGTGGAGGCATCTGGAGTCCGTGGGACGACCCATGCCGACGCGAGTGGCAGCAGCTCCCTAAGAGGCCGAGACTGGTAAAGCCCAACTGGTGCAATCCATGGGGAAGGACTGCAATCCTGCGGGCAGGACTCACGTTGGAAAAGTTTGGGGACTTTTTTTCTTCATGAGTAGGGGATCCACCAAAGCAAGGGAAAAATGGTGTAAAGACTCCTCCTCCTTTAAGAAAGGAGCTGGCAGTAACAACATGGATGAACTGACCTGCACCCCCCATTCCCTGTCCCCCTGCGCCGCCGGGGGGGAGGTTGAGCCAGGAACGAAAGGAATAGGGGGATGGGGAGGTGTTGTTTAAGATCTGGCCTTGTTTTCCTCTTTTCTCCTCTCAAGTAACCGGTTTCGTTCCTTGTGTCTCTTGTTTAATAGCTGTTAATAAATTGTTTTGTTTTAAGAAGAAAGCTGGAGTCATGTTTTGCCCGAGACCATGGTTGGTGGGTGCTCCCTTTCGGTTCTTGTCTCGACCCTCAGTCCAAAAAAAACACGACACTACAGCACCTGTTCAAGGCAACCTTCCCAGTGTAACAAGCCACAGGTGTTTCTCAGCCAGCCTGCATGGGAAAGAACTTTCACAGGATGCTGCAGCAGCTGGAAAATTTCTCCACAATTCCCCCTTTTTGTTTAAGACCAATTTAAAGTGGGCAGAGAGATTCTCCAGCAAAGCCATGGGAGATACATCTAGCAAACCCAGTTATACATTCCATCATTAATTCTAAATAGCCTTAAGGGCTCTAACTTTCTGACTCCATAAGAAACTTAAAGTTCAGTCTCTACTTGTGGATGGAACAGGCTGATGGTCCACATCTCTGTCATTATCTTCATCAGAAGGATCATTCGATTGATGATCCGCATTCTGGCCATCATTTGAACGTTGCCTGTTCTGCTTCTGGTGCCGCAGGTCAGGGCAACACATCTTGCAAGCAGCCATCGTACCCCAGTATCTGTGGAAACGCAAGCACACCCACGACCCCAAGCAATAAGTTCACACGGGCCTTCCACTTCTTAGTGAGTAGGTCCCGTACCCAGACTTTCGCTCGAGGCAGATGCGTCTCACCTGAAGACTGCAATGAAAGAAAGTGATTCAGAATAACGGAATTATTTGAATTTGGTGGCACCGTAAAGATGGTTAATTGTATATAATGCTTTTTCTAGTCGACTCTGTGGGTTTCTCCATGCATTCCCCCTTTTGTTTCTCTAAAACACGCTTCAGAGTGCCATGAGCGTGTTCAACAATGGCTTGGCCAGTAGGAGAATGCGGAATACCCAAGGTATGATTTACACCCCACAGTTGTAAAAACTGCCGCGTCTTCTGTGAGACGTAGGCCGGGCCATTATCGGTTTTCACAGAAAAAGGCACGCCCAAGGTGGCGAAAGCGAGTTTCCAATGGGCAATGACATGGCGACCTTTCTCCCCAGTATGAGCAGACGCCCACAGAGCTGAGGAGAAAGTGTCAATGGACATGTGCGCAGGTATTTCGCAAAACTACCTGGCCTATCGCATCTCTCGCAGCGAGCAGCTCCCCTGTTCTCTTTACTTTTCTTCTTTTGTCTGGTCTGTTTCTGCTTGCTCTCAGCCTTAGGTTGCCTTTTCAGTCCATGATCAGAATTTAATTGAATAGGCCGCAGAACTGCAGCCAGAGCAGATTTATGATTCTCAGATCTCACCTTAGAACAGGCTTCAACCATCTCTGTTAGTGTGGGCTCCCCTGGCAAAGCATCTGTGATCTTTCTACACTCATCACTGGCATTATCTCTTGCTAGTTGTCTGCACAACAGCTGCCGCAAGGTTTCATCTTCAACCTGCTTCTCAAGGGCTGCAGCAATCTTTTCCATAAAAGACAAAAGTGCTCTTTCTGCCCCTGAGTTATTTTCACATATCATGTTTTAGGAGCAGCCATGTCAATGCCTTTTAATAGGGCTCCCATACCAATCTTCTGAGCCTGCTCAAGGACCTGAGGATGCCAGGTAGCTTGAGCATCAGGATTGGAAAAGGCATTAGCTCCCATAAGAGCATCTGCTGGAACTCCATGTCTAGGATCAGTTGGAGGCAGTTGCATATTCTCAGCCGCAGCTTTCTCAGCCATCTTTCTCCAATTGGCCTCAAAAACTGTATATTGTACAGGCTGAAATAATACCTGACCTAAATGCTTGATATCAAAAGGAGAGAGCAGGTCAGTATTCAGCACTCTAATAATCTGCATGACTTCAGGAGAACCCAGCCCATATTGTGCCACTTTGGATTGTAGATCTTGGACCACTCTCCAACAGATAACTTCATGTGTGTCAGACTGACCTGAGTTAGGCAGAGCTTTCTGTACAGGAAAGGCTTGGATGATACCCTCTGTGGGTTCACTACCACCTTGATCTACCTGCACAGCACTTTGAGGCACTATAATAACCCGCTCAGATCCCTTTTCATCTTCAGGCATCCCGACTTTATTAAATCCCAGTCCCCAGCCTCCAGAGCCCGCCTCTTGACCGATTCCCAAAACCGCTTTGAATATTTTGGACGCACAGTCACACTACCTTCGGGAAGCGTCCATGGACGGCTGTAGGCCAGCTGTGTCACTGGTTGCCGATGTCTGACCACCGCCACAGTTTCCCGCAGTGCAGTAAGCGAGGTCCGCAGTAACACCGCTGGCATCGTCGGGCCTCACGGATGAGGCAGGCTGGCAGGGCACAGGTGCCGGGCCAGCGGGCGGTGTAGCGGCGGAGGCTGTGGACAGTTGCGGAGCTGCGCACGGCGATGCAGCTTGGGGCGCTGCGGCTTGCGGCGGCATCACTGTCCGTGCAGGCGCCGCTGCCGGGGCTGCTGACGCCGCGCTCGGTGCCACATCCGGGGCCGCCGCCGTGCCGGTTGGCACAGCCAGCCCAGGTCATCCCGGCGCGGGTCCAGCAGCGATAGCCTGCTGCAACACCTCCGGCAGCGGCGTTAGTTGCTGTGATACCTCCCGCAAAGCTGCCAGAAGCTGGTGTGCCAAGGAACCCGCCATCGGCGGCTGTGTCGTCTGCACCGGGATCTCCCGGATGCTGGCACATGCGCCGGGTAGCCAAGCACTATGGGCGACGGCCCGGGGCACGAAGGCACCGGAAACGGAGCCGCTGAAGAACAGGGCGCTATGGCCACGCCCGGGAGCGGCGCGGACGGTCCTTGCGGCGCCGCCAGGGCCGATTGCAGAGCGGCAGGCGGTGGCGCCTGGCCTGGTTGCGGAGCGAACGGCGCCGGGGCCGGCTGTGGAGCGAACGGCGACTGTAGCGTGGAGGAGGGAGGTGGGGCCGCTGGGGCGAGGGGTGGGGGGCACTCCAATGCTTTGCTTTGTCCGGTTAGCTTTGCTAACTGTTCCACTGGTGAGGGGTAGGACCCCCGCGCAGTCCCCGCAAGTCTCTCACCCCGAGTGCAGCGGAGAGGCGGTGGGTACACTGCCCGTGCTGTCCGAGGTCAGTGTTCCCTCAGACAACTCATCGTCCCCTTCAGAGCCTTCATCCTCAGATGTGTCAGAGCCCGGTAATTCTTTCCCTTCCCTTCCTGCTGTCCACTTCTGCACTGTACTGTATAGGGTCCCCCACGTACGTAGCAGGTCGAGTATGCTCTTATCTCCAAACACAGTCTCATGAATTAACTTATCCCCTAGCAGTGCCCAAGCTTCTGGCCTAAGGGCAGCGTTAGGATCAGCTACAAGCTCATGTTCTGCTGCCCAATTTAGCAATTCACAGAAAGCTTCGTCACTTATGTCAGCTCCCGCAATCGTTATCACATTTTTGAAGGCAGAAAACATCGAGCTTTCTTTCATGGAGCTTTGCCCCATCTTTTCAGTCTAGAGTTCCGTCCCTGAAGCCCCGGGGGCAGTGTACGTACCTCTGAATTCAATTGCAGTTGTATCATGTTGGGGTCACCAATGTCACTGTCGTGCCGGGGACGGAGAGAAGAACAACACAGAATTCAGGTCCAGAAGAAAATGTCAACGCCAACCACCAACAACCAGCAGGAGCAGCAGCGGCGATCCTTTTTTAATTACAAATCCGTATATATATATAACATTGTTCACAAGGATGGCCAGGACTATTGGTCGCTTGACGATCCACCTCCCAGAGTGACTGGCTGAGTGCTACAACACCCATTTCAAAACAACTTTCCCAGTGTGCCATAAACAAGACTGCATAACAAGCTACAGGTGCAAGATAAAGTCTTAGTTTACAAAAACCTCAAACTGTTTCTCAGCTGGCCTGCGTGGGAAAAAGAACTTTCACAGGACGCTGCAGCAGCTGGAAAATTTCTCTGCTTCTAGCTTTTAGGTATCCACACCCAATAACCAACAAGTGCTCTCGGTAACCGCACACGCAAAGGCTTCTGGTATACCGCACCAACAGGGGTTCCCAGCAACCTCACACAAAAGGGCTCCTGGTAACCAACCAGGGCTCCCAGTAACCACACCAACGATGGCTCCCAGTAACCACATCAACAAACACTCTCTCAATAACCAACAATGTCTCCCGGTAACCAATAAGGGCTACCGATAACCGCACCAAGAAGGGCTCCTAGTAACCAACAAGGGCTCCTGGTAACTGCACTGAAAAAGGTTCCTGGTAACTAACAAGGGCTCCCAGTAATCAAGAAGGGCTACCGGTAACCACATCAACAAGAACTCCCAGTAACCAAGGGCTCCCAATAGCCGCACTAACTAGGGCTCCTGGTAAAAGCACCAACAAGGGATCCTGGTAAGCAAAAATGTCTCCAGGTAACCAGCAAGGGCTCCCAGTAACTGCACCGACAATGGCTCCCGGTAGCCAGAAAGGGCTCCCGGTAACCAAAAGATCTCCTGGTAACCGCACCAACAAGGGCTCCTGGTAACCATCAAGATCTCCTTGTAACAGACAAGCGCTCCCGGTAACCGCACCAACAAGGGATCCCGGTAACCATGAAGGGCTCCTTGTAACAGACAAGGGCTCCTGGTAATGCACCAACAAGGGATCCCGGTAACTGCTCCAACAAGGCTCCTGGTAACCACCAAGGGCTCCGAGTAACCAACAAGGAATTCTGGGAAATCGCACTAACAAGGGCTCCCAAATAACCAATAAGTGATACCAGTAACTACATCAACAATGGCTCTTGGTAACTAAGAATGGCTCCAGGTAACCACACCAACAAGGACTCCTGATAACCACACCAACAAGGGCTCCTGGTATACTGCACCAACAATGGTTCCTGTTACCCACAACAACAAGGGCTCCCGATAACCAACAAGGGATCCTAGTAACCAGCAAGGGCTCCTGGTAACCACGTCAACAATGGCTCTCGAAAAGCAGCAAGGGCTCCAGGTAACCACATCGACAAGGGCTCCAGGTAACCAGCAAGGGCTCCCTGTAGATACACTAAGAAGGGCTCCCAGTAACCGCACCATCAAGGGCTCCTGGTAACCAATAAGGGCTCCTGGTGTCCAACAAGGTCTCCAGGTAGCCAACGAGAGCTAAAGGTTACTGCACCAGCAGGGGTTTCTGGGTAACCAGCAATGGCTCTCGGTAACCACCGAGTCTCCTGGTTACTGCACCAACAAGGCCCCAGTTTCTTGGTGCATTCACTAGATGGTAAAGGCCTAACGAGAACCAGCCAAGGTTTTCCCTCTGCAGGTTGAACAAGGCCCTATCTGTGATGGCTGAATGCAGGGACTCCATGGATGTGATAGCAGAGACACCTTTATTATTATTTTACAGGCAGCTTTTACAGATCATCACTCTAACCACGATGTGTCCATGTTCCCTTCACCCAGCTGTGATTGGTTACAAACAATAGTGCACGCACCTGTTTTAACTTTACTATTGGCTATGCCTAAAAAGGCACTATTTTCCATCTGCTAATCTAAATATCATTTTCTCACACACTCTATATCATCTTCCCATACTCCCCATGTCAGCTTCTCGCACTCCCTGCACCAGCTAGTTCACACTCCCTTTTCTTTTATCCTCTTTTATCG
The DNA here is from genome assembly GCF_009769465.1 of Tauraco erythrolophus. Taxonomy (NCBI): domain Eukaryota; kingdom Metazoa; phylum Chordata; class Aves; order Musophagiformes; family Musophagidae; genus Tauraco; species Tauraco erythrolophus. Next base: position 971,611 of record NW_028238614.1, on the reverse strand, counting down.
GTGTTTTCCAACTTCATCAATAACACAGGCTTAAATCATCAAGGTCAGGCCCCAACTGTAGCTGTGTGTATGATTCCACACAAGGTCAGGCCCCAACTGTGACTGTGTGTATGATTCCACAATTCCCCTTTTTTGTTTTTCTATGACCATTACTTGATGAACCGTACTTTGTACCATCATTGGAAGCATGACAATAGGCAGGGGATGATTATTACTATGCATAAAGGACTACTAGCAATATAATGCCTCCCTTTACTAAAGATTTTAACCAACCTGAAATTCCCCAATTCTTGAACAAGCTACCCAACCAGGTTGGTTCTTGATGAACCTGAAATTCATTCACCTGATCCTTCAATTTCTGTATTGTCTCATGAATTGATTCCGAGTGATCAGACAAGTTCGTACAGCACATTCCTTCTAGAATCTCACAACCATGCCCTCTGCGTTAGCAATAAAAATCTATGGTGGCTCTATTTTGCAGTGCAGCGTGTCTGATAGAACTCTCATCAGTTAAAAGCATTGATAAAGTGGAAGCTGTAGCATTAGTCTGTTTCACAAGCCAACAACCCAACTTATTCAGAGTAGTTAACGCCTGTGCCACTCCAACTCCTGGTGCAAGTATTGAAGCTGCAATGATTTTTGCTGGATTCCAAAATTCAGCTCCAGAATTGCACTGGCTATTAAAGCAGGTACACTTCGCTTATTTTGGGTGTGTCTATGACTTAGGATCGTGGTGGTATTTAGGTAAATATTTTCCTAAAGTCCCCATAGTACATGGACCTCCCCTTACATGCGAAGGAATACCCTGCCAAGCTCTATCCCCACATATTACAGAATCACAGAATCCCAGAATGTCAGGGATTGAAGGGACCTCAAAGGATCATCTAGTCCAATCCCCCTGCCGGAGCAGGACCACCTAGATCAGATCACACAAGAAGGCGTCCAGGCGGGTTTGGAACATCTCCAGAGAAGGAGACTCCACAACCTCTCTGGGCAGCCTGTTCCAGTGTTCTGTTACCCTTACTGGGAAGAAGTTCTTCCTCATGTTTAAGCGGAACCTCCTATGTTCCAGCGTATATCCATTTCCCCTTGTCCTATCATTGGATGCCACTGAGAAGAGCCTGGCTCCATCCTCATGACAGTTAGCCTTTCCATATTTATAAACATTCATGAGGTCCCCCCTCAGTCTCCTCTTCTCCAAGCTAAAGAGACCCAGCTCCCTCAGCCTTGCGGCAGGCGTAATGGCGCATTAACAGATTTAGAGATATCGCGACTGGTAATACCACACCATGCAGTCGCACTCCGATATACATCTGTGGTGGCATTTGCACTAACTACCCCTGTTTGATCTGATCCTGAGTAGTTAAAGTATAGGCAGTAATCCATTCTTACCGATCCTAGGAGCTCTAGCTCTTGTGGCTCTGATCCAAGTAAGGGCAGGTGTTTAACCCATCCATCCCAGTTATTGTGCCACGAGGAACACAATTTGCCGCTTAAGCCGCCTGGCATGGTGTTGATACATAACGACTTTACCTTATCTGTAGGCAGTCCGATCAGACAAGTGCGGAAAGGGTTACCTGCTGAGGATATTGACAAGCAGATAGTGTCCTGACCTATGGCATTAGCCATTGTCACCCATATGTTCCTTCTCTGCGCAACTGAGACCCATATGGCTGCAGTTGTGGAGCATATTTCTAAGATAATCATCCCTGACAATAGATAACAAACATTCATTGTTGGCTTCAGCTAAATTCTCCTCTCACTGTATCTTAACTCTTTCCCAATTAATCTCAAGCCCTGTCCCACAGATCAAACAAGCAATTCAATCTCCCACTCGTCCTTTCAGTCCCAACTTTCTGGTCCGTGACGTTCCCAGTCCAATACTGGTGATGCTATGTTCCAGATGATTATTCCGAATCACAGGGTTGTTGGCATCCACTAGACTCTTCCACCTCTATCTTGACTGTTGTCCGACGTGGTCTCATCATTGTGGTTCAAGGCTGGTCGCACGCACCTCGCAGGGACCCACTTGACGCCGTTATCTGTGGAAACACAAACATATCCTCGACCCCATGTTAACAACTCAAATGGTCCCTCCCATCTCTGTGTTAATAATGATTTTACCCATACTTTTGCTCGTTTACCTTCTTCCCCTTTCTTTGTGAGGGAGTGAAAATGTCTTATAATGGGAGGATCCACATCATGATTATGCAAATTTAGGTAATTCAGGTGTATATAGCTTGTTAAGCCTGTTTCACGGGGGCTCATCCTGCATTCCCCCTTTTTGTTTTTCTAGCACGGTTTTGAGAAGCGTATGAGCACGTTCTACTATTGCTTGGCCTTGGGGAGAATGTGGTATTCCGGTGATATGGATGATTCCCCAGCGATGGAAAAAGTGGTACGCACTGTCTGACTTATATAAGCGGGACCATTGTCTGTTTTGATCTGCTGTGGCACCCCCAACACTGCAAACGCACTGACAAAATGTCATGTGACATCACGGGATTTCTCTCCTGTGCATGCTGTGGCCCACATTGCATGAGAATAGGTATCGATGGAAACGTGTACATATTTTTGTCGGCCAAATTGTGGGACATGGGTAACATCCGCTTGCCAGAGCTGTAACAGCATGTAACCCTCTAGGATTAACTCCTGTGTGCCTAATGGTAGCAAATGGCTGACAGTCTGGGCACATTTGTAGGATCTACCGTGCCTCAGACCACGACAAGGTGAAATTGGTGTCATAAGGTCTTTGCTGATTGGTGGTAAAAAGCACGGCAGGTTGTTGCTGCTGTATCCTGTCAGGCATCCGGGATGACCAAATTGGCAGAGTGAGCCTATCAGCTCGTGCGTTACCTTCTGCAATAAAACCTGGCAAGTTAGTGTGACTCCGTACATGCATGATACAGAAATCATTAATTCTATGGTTGACTTCCCGCAGCAGTGCCTTGAAGAGAAGAAACAATTGCTCGTATTAACTTCCTTTAACCAAGCGTATCCCATACGGTGAACAACCCCACAGACGTATGGTGAGTCAGTGATTAAGTTGAACGGTGCTTCCCATTTTTTGAATACTGCGACCACAGCTGATAATTCTACAATTTGCGGTGAACCTTTGACAATTTGCACCTCCTCATGCCAATCATTATTGTCTTTCCATACTATAGAGGCCTTTCCGGTTTTTCCGGATCCATCTGTAAATACTGTGATTCCCTCAACTGGCGTAGGATGACTCTCTACAATTCCCTGAAAGGAAGTTGTAGGGAGATGGGGGTCGGTCTCTTCTCCCACATTATGAATGACAGGACGAGAGGGAATGGCCTCAAGTTGCACCAGGGGAAATTTAGGTTAGATATCAGGAAAGATTTCTTTCCAGAGAGGGTTGTGAAGCATTGGAACAGGCTGCCCAGGGAGGTGGTGGAGTCCCCATCCCTGGAGGTGTTTAAAAACCGTGTGGATTTGGTGTTGAGCAACATGGTTTAGGGACCCTGACAGTGCAGGGTGAATGGTTGGACTCGATGATCTTGAAGGTCTCTTCCAACCAGACGATTCTATGATTCTATGACATCGAGGTCGAAGCTGTAAAGGAAGGTCTTGTAAGGCGCTTAACATTTTGTGTGAAGGGTAATGAATAGCCACTTGCCCTGTGAAACCCAAAAAAGCATTCTGTAGTGTGATACTATTCGCTAAGCACCACGCTAATTGTTCCTGCGTGAGTGGAATTCTGATGCAGGCCGGCTCTCTACCTTGAATTTGTACAGTTTGTTTTCTGCTTTTACATACGACCATAGCAATCATTTTGGTTCTTGTTACAATGGTTTTTGTTGGCTGGTGTGACAGAAATACCCATTCCAGCAGGATCAGAGGATCACTCTGTTGTTCCTCTTCCCACTGTGCTATTATACCTAAGGGTTGTTTCACATTATTTATGACCATTAGTGTAATCTCTAAATTTTCCTTTTGTCTATAAGCTTACCAAGATTGAATTGCTCATTCTATCTGGGTCAGAGCTTTTTGCGCTTCCGGCGTTAGCTGTCGGGGTGAATTTAAGCTAGGCTCTCCCTTCAGCAAATCAAAAAGAGAAGAGAGTTGAGTATTATCAATGCCTAGTAAGGGATGAACCCAATTTGTGATACCCAACAACCTCTGAAGGTCATTTAGGGTTTGTATTTTTGTGTGCAGGGTGATTCGTTGAGGTTGTACAGTTGACATAGAAATTTTCCACCCCAAATATTTCCAAGGTTGCTCCTTTTGAACCTTTTCTGGAGCGATCTGTAGCCCACACACAGAAAGCGCTGCTCTTGTTTCCTCAGCCACCCTAGCCAATAAATCGGGCGACTGACCGGCCAATAGCACGTTATCCATGTAATGATAGATCAACATTTGTGGAAATTTAAGCCTTATTCCTGAGAGGGCTCGTGCCACATACATTTGGTGGATAGTGGGACTGTTTTTCATACCTTGTGACAGTACAACCCAATGATATCGTTTCATGGGTTTGCTCTGATTGATTGACAGGATGGAAAAGGCAAATTTTGGCCCATCCTTCTATGCAAGAGGGATGGTAAAGAAACAGTCTTTTAAATCCAATAGAGTAATTGGCCAATTAGCTGGAATCACAGTGGGGGAAGGGAGTCCAGGTTGGACGGTTCCCATACCTTCCATTACTGCATTTACCTGCCGCAGGTCATGTAAAGGTCTCAACTTCCCATTTTTCTTTTTTATTAAACATACAGGTGTGTTCCATGGACTAGTGGTCGGCACAATATGCCCCTGTTGTAATTGTTCATTAACCAATTCATGCAGCACAGGGAGCTTTTCATGTGTGAGGGGCCACTGATCCACCCAGACAGGTTTATTTGTTAGCCATGTAATAGAAACAGTGGGCTGTGCTTCAGTGATCCCCATGAAAAATGCTGAGTTCCAATGGTGACCCCCCAAGAGCCCAACACATCTCTTCCCCACAATATAAGCAGAACCCGCACCACATAGGGGCATATTGTGGAGACCTGTCCCTCAGGGCCCACCACTTGAATCAAGTTGACACTCTGGTATGATGCAGTAGTGCCCCCAATAGCCGACAGGCCAGAGGCCACCGGTCGTATTGGCCACGACGAAGGCCATTTTGCTGAGGAAATAACTGTGACATTGGCACCAGTATCTATCATTCCTGTCATTGTGACAGTAGTAGGTCTGCCCTCAGCATTACACACAGTACATGTTAATTTAGGTCACTGTACTGTCACCGGTTGCGTCCATAGTACTGCAGGACCTGTAGATCCAAAACTCCCAGTCCCCCTTGTTCTTTTTTCTATATTTAGGGGCTGACCCTGGAAGGGTATTAATTGGGCTATTTGGGCTCTTGCAGACACAACAATAGGTGGAGAAGGAGTCATAGATTCATAGATTCATAGATTTCTAGGTTGGAAAAGACCTTAGAGATCATCGACTCCAACCTTCCCTAATCCCCATTAAACCATATCCTCAAGTAGATCATCCACTCTATTCTTAAACACATCCAGGGATGGGGACTCAACCACCTCCCTGGGCAGCCTATTCCAGTGGCTGACAACCCTTTCAGAGAAGAAATACTTCCTAACATCCAACCTGAATCTCCCCTGACTAAGCTTATGCCCATTTCCCCTTGTTCTATCACCCGTCACTAATGTAAAGAGCCCTTCCCCTACCTCCCCACCATCTTTTCTCAAGTATTTATAGGCCGTAATCAGGTCTCCCCTCAGCCTCCTCTTTTCCAGGCTAAACAGCCCAACTCCCTCAGCCGCTCCCCATAAGTTTTATTTTCCAGCCCCTTGGCCAGTTTAGTCGCCCTTCTCTGGACTCGCTCCAGGAGCTCAATATCTCTCTTAAAGCGAGGGGCCCAAAACTGGACACAATATTCCAGGTGTGGCCTCACCAGTGCCGAGTACAGGGGCAGGATCACTTCCCTGCTCCTGCTGGTCACACTATTCTTGATACACGCCAGTATCCCATTGGCCTTTTTGGCCACCTGGGCACACTGCTGGCTCATATCAAGCCAGTAGTCAACCAACACCCCCAGGTCCTTCTCCGCCAGGCAGCTCTCCAGCCACTCCTCCCTGAGCCTATAGCGAATGCTTGGGGTTTTTATACCCCAAGTGAAGGACTCTGCACTTGGCCTTATTAAAGCTCATGCCATTGGCCTCAGCCCAACGATCCAGTCTGTTCAAATCCCTCTGAAGGGCCTCCCTACCCTCGAGCAGATCGACACAGCCTCCCAGCTTGGTGTTGTCCGCAAACTTACTGAGGGTACATTCAATCCCCTCATCCAGGTCATTGATAAAGATGTTAAACAGAACTGGACCCAGCACTGAGCCCTGGGGAACCCCACTGGTGACCGGCCTCCAGCCGGATTTAGCCCCATTTACCACCACTCTTTGGGCCCGGCCATCCAGCCAGTTTTTAACCCAAAGGAGGGTGTGCCTATCCAGGCCAGCAGTTACCAGTTTCTCAACCAGAACACTATGAGAAACTGTATCAAAGGCTTTACTGAGGTCAAGGAAAACTACATCCACAGCCCTTCCCTCGTCAACCAGGCGGGTCACCCTGTCATAGAAGGTGATCAGGTTTGATTGGCAAGACCTGCCTTTCATAAAGCCCATGTTGACTGGGCCTGATCACCCGGTTAACCTGTATGTGCTCATTAATAGCACTCAAGATAACCTGTTCCATGACTTTGCCCGTCACCATAGCCTGAATTTGTCCTACAAAATCCGCATCTATTATTCCAGGTAACACAAATAAACCCTGTACAGTTGTACTTGATCGTCCCAGTAATAGTGCGCTTAATCCATGGCCCACAGGCCCCTTTGCGTCCACTGGGATCTTACGTACAGTATTATCCATTATTGCTGTTTCACTGAGGGTGGCCACATCCATTCCTGCGCTGCCCGTGGTTCGTGCTTGGAGGTGACTGCATCCACTTGGAGAATACGTCGGGGCACTTGTGTCTGCACGCGCCCGCGACTCGCGTTCTTTCTGAAGTTTCCTGGCAGCAATCTCCCTTCTAGACTATATTTAGAGCAACATTCTGTGACAAAATGGCGACCCTCCCTACATCTCGAGCAAACTCCCAGACTTTGAGGGATTTTTGGACAATCCCGCTTAATGTGACCAGGCTGTCCACACCTATAACAATACGATCTACCCTCACAGCTGCAAAGGCAGCTGCCATTGATTCCATTTTATATTGAACCGTCCCCACCTTCTGACAAGCCTCCATCATTTCAACAATATTAGGATTCCTGAGGAGTTGTAATACATGTTTGCAATCTGGATTGGCATTTTCTACTGATACGGGGATAGGTACAGCAGTAGGCATAAGACTACATAAGACTATATTAGCTGTTATTTCTATGGATAGGGATAAGAATAGGCATAAGTCGGCATAAGACTCTGGGAAATACAGAGCTCTGTGAAATAGCTCTGTGAATTGTTAGAAGTTATCAAATAAGAAGGACATGGACCAGTTGGAGAGGGTCCAGAGGAGGGCCATGAAGATGATAAGAGGGCTGGAGCACCTTTCCTATGAGGACAGGCTGAAAGAGTTGGGGCTGTTCAGCCTGGAGAAGAGGAGGCTCCGGGGTGACCTTATAGCGGTCTTCCAGTACCTCAAGGGGGCCTACAAGAAAGATGGGCAGAGGCTGTTCAGGAGGGCCTGTTGTGATAGGACAAGGGGTAATGGTTTTAAAATAGAGGGAGGTAGATTCAGGTTGGATATTAGGAAAAAATTTTTTACCATGAGAGTTGTAGAACAGTGGAACAGGTTGCCCAGAGAGGTGGTGGATGCTCCATCCCTGGAGACGTTCAAGGCCAGGTTGGACGAGGCCCTGAGCAACCTGATCTAGTTGGAGATATCCCTGTTCCTTGCAGGGGGGTTGGACTAGATGACCTTTGAAGGTCCCTTCCAGCCCTAACCATTCTAAGCAAATCTCACCCTGATTTGTGAACTGTCACCAGTGCCTGTTGGAATGAAGCTGCTATAACATCAGGATTTAAAGGACTCTAATTACCATACATCATGACTCTGATGAAATACACCGTGTCCTGGAACGGGTGAAAAGAGATGCAGAACACCGATGGTGGGATACCCTTTTCGGATGGTCACCCACTGCCACAGGAGTTCTCGACAGAATGCTTCACCCTGTTGTTCTTTTAATCCTAACCATGCTGTTTTGTTTTGTTGGCAGTGGTGTATGTGAGAATCTGGACAATAATGAAGAGCTTAACCTATTTAGAATCCATATCCAGTGCGCATAACACAGTTGATGTCCCACACACTATGGGCATCCCCAAACCTATTCCAGCATTGTGAAACTCGAGTGACTATAGTCACGGGGTGGATTATGTGGGAAAATTACTGAAATTGGAGGGGAATGGGAGAATATTGTTCCCTAGAATTCAGCTAATATTAGAGCAGCTCTGACACGAAGCACAGCTGCTGCTCCCAGGAACAAACAAGGCCTCAATACCCTTGGAATGGGGAGTAGAGTGGTACGGAGGTATCACGGCTCATCCTGTTATCAGGGATGAGGCGCCTGGTAAAGATAACCATAAAAATGCCATCAAGGGAAGTGAATCACAACCGCTGCCTCAGCAGTGATGGCAGAATTGTGTCCTTCAGCTACTAAATCACACCTCCACCCACCTCTGAGCTGCGACCACCCCTCAAACGAGCAATTTACATCAATCCTAATTTGTGAACACCCCTCACGAGAGAAATTTACACCAATCCTAATAAAAGTTATGTATGACTAGAGTCACTTGAGCTCCAACTAAAAGATATGAAAAAGTACAAAATAGCGGCAAACAAAGGGGATGTTAGGGAGAAGCCCCCCCATGGGAACGTCTGGGATCAGTCGACGGGCTGAACCTCTCTTCTCCCCCCCATAGGGACGCCTATTGGGTAAGAACTCTGGGTTATGCGCATTTACTTAATTACTTACTAACACCTTGCAGCTATTTAATATTATCACTGATCAGTAATCGTTTTATATTATCACTGCAGTATTTCAATTAAAGTTGTTTTGTAGTCAGTCACTATCACCGGCTATCCTCGAACCTGTATTCTGTCACAAATAAAATATATATGCATGTTTCCGGAAACTTTTGAATTATTATAAGGAGCTGGCCCACAGTACTACTAGTGACGGTCCCTAATAAGTGGGCGAATCACCCTCCGACTCACTGAGCTGTCAAGGGAAGGCAGGGGGAGTCGGACCCAAGGGTCTTGTCTGACTTGGGACACTGATAGACTGGTCTTTTGACCTCAGAACATGACACTGCTCTAACAAGTCCTTGGGGAGGCTTTGTCAGTACTGGCCCTCAGTGGGGCCAATCAATGCTTCAAGGAACTTTGGATTCTGCTTCTGACTTGGACTTGTTGAGAGGTTTGTTCAGTCTTCTCTCTGTATCTGAGGTTCCTGTAAAGAGCCTCAAATGCCCTAACGAGCTCTTTATCTTGTAATTTTCTTCAAGTCTTCAAGACTTGTAAAGCTAATTGAAGCTCTTTCATAGTGTAGCTGAGGACTAAGATTTCAAAGTGCACCTAACAAAAATTATATTTTTATTTTAAGGCAATATTTCATAGATTTCATAGATTTTCTAGGTTGGAAAAGACCTTAGAGATCATCCAGTCCAGCCATTCCTAATCTCCCATTAAACCATATTCCTAAGTAGTTCATCCACCCTTTTCTTAAACACATTGTCGTGTGTTAGGCTGCTCCGCTCTGGCAACTGAACCCCACACACAGCCGGTCACTCACCGTCCCCCACCTCCAGGAATGAGGGAGAGAATTAAAGGAGAAACGGGAAACCCGTGGGTTGAGATAAGAACAATTTAATACAGATGATTTAATACAGGGTAGGTGCTCACCACCCCCTCGTATGCGAAGCCCGTCTCATCCCGAAAACTGCAAATCCCGGATGAACGCGAGGCCCCGAAATAGAGAGGGGCAGAGAGGGAGAGATAGTACTCCGAGAGTGGGAGTACTGGGAGAGAGAGAGGAAAACCAACAGAGCAACAGCGCAGCAAGCGCAAAAGAGCAAAAGCGGCGAAAGAGCCAAAGCACAAAAGCCCTTCTGTCCGGCTGCCCCTCACTGTTATACTGGGCATGACGCTGCCTGATATGGAATACTGATTGGCCAGTTTGACCCTCAATCTTAAGTTCCACCACAAATCACAAGGGGAATCGTGTCCCCCTTGTCCCAGCTATGCTCCCCCCTTATCCCGCCGTGCTTCTGCACTCCAGGCACACTGAAAAGTCCTTGGAGTTTCACATCCAACCACAAACATCAACTTGCTATCAGCATTCTTCTCAGAGCGAGCCTCTGAGTGAAACCAAAACACGGAGCTCTTCTGGCTGCTAAAAGGAAGAGCCAACTCTGTTCCAGCTAAAACCAGGACCGTATCCAGAACCTGCAAGAGTTAGATGGAATTAATTATATAATAAATGAGTAGTACTTGAGCCTGTGTATGTCGTGTCCGTCTCAACAGAGACATACAGCAACACCTTCCCCCAAATCTGCCTTCTCTCTTGTCCCAACTACCCTTGAACTCTCTAAATTTTTCGTATTGCAATGGCTTTCCAGACCTCCAAGTTCCTGTGTCCCCACTGCAGGCCAGTCAGAAGTGACCTGTCAGCCAACATCCAAGGGAACACAATGTGGTGCTGTGCTGGAGAGGTGCTCAGCCACCCCTGAGGTGCTCTGCCTGCCTCCCTGTTCATGCTCCAGAAGGGCTCCTGTATGTCCAGGGACACATTTCCCACACGGGTGCTTCAGCTCCCCCAGGGCATTCTGGAGACACCGGCCGCCTCTGTGTGGATTACGGAATAAAACCCTCAATGTAGATTTTAGGACAAATCTGAAAGCTCTGCAGAAAAGAACTCAATTTAAAAATTGAAGAAGTCTTAACTTCCAACATTGCTAATTTTTTATGATTTTTTATGGATTTTTATGAATTTTTAATATTTTTTTTATAAACAGCACCAAAGGTATGGACTATCAGGTTGATCACATGCACTCTCACTATATGAACAGGTTTTTTTCAGCTGCTTATCAAAACACATTTTCTTACTGATGTTTCAAATGGAGAATCATCGCTCAGAGGAGCTACTGCCATTCTGTTGGCACACTGTGTCTTTTGGCTTCTGCCTCTGGGTCTTTTCTCCTTCCCTGCCCATCCTGTCTTCAGCGAGCTCGCCAAGGGAAAAATTCATTCAAGGACAGAATAACTCATGTTGGAACAGACCTTGAGACCATCCTGTCCGACTCTCCTGCTCGAGACAGGCTGACCTAGATGAGGTATCTCAAAGGCTCCCCTCAGCTTGCCCTCATCTACAAAGGAGCTGCTCCATCCCATCACACAGGGAGATAACAAAGATGTCCAACAGTGTTGGCCCAAGTGCTGGTCACAGAGGAAAGCCAAGTGACAGGCTGTTGGGAGGACTCCATACCACTGATGTCATCTGAGCCTTTTTGTCCAGCATAACTCTCACTCTCTCACTTCATTGTCTGCTTTTTCAGTTCGACTGTCACCACTCTGGCTATAAGGAGACCACGGGGGACCATGTTTAAGGCTTTGTTAAAGTCCAGGTAGGCGACAACATCTACTTTCCCCTCTCACATAGATTCAGCAATCTTTTCCTTTTCCTTCAAGTGCCTGGAGATTGTTGCGGGAGGACTTGTCTCATCGTCTTCCCAGGGACTGAATGAGGCTGCCCAGCCTGTAATTCTCTCAATCCTCCTTCTTGCCCTTCTTGATAATAGGTTTGATATTTTCCTTTTGCAAGGACCTTGGAACCTCCTTGATTGCTCTGGCTTCTCTGAAATGTTTGAGAGAGGTCTCATGATGACACTGGTCAGCTCCAACAGCACCTCTACACCTTCCAACACCAACACCCTTCTCTATATCCCACACTTGCAAAAAGAGTTTCTTGGATACAGCGCACTGCTGCCCAGTCCTCAGAAGAGAACCAGAAGTGATTTCTTCTTTCAGGCCCAGACGTCAATGTCCTCTCTGTGCAGCTCACAGCTTTCCTGAGCTTTTTCTCAGTGCTCCCCCGCCCCCAACTTTTCTGGTCCTCAGGCTGCAGATGAGGGTCCTGAGGATGGTGTAGAAAAAGGGCTTTGTCAAACTGTCTCAGGAGGATTGTTCTGGGCCTCACATAGACAGGGATGAGGGTGCTGTAGGAAACAGTGACAATAAACAGAAGAGGAGAGAAGGTGGAAGAGGCCTTCTGCCTGCCACAAAAGATAGAAGAGATGTCCCAGGGTGGAGCACAGGATAGCAGTGTGAACAGGAAGGGCAGGACTGGCTCTCAGAAGCAGGTTATGAAAGCAAAGAGCACGAGTGTCAGTGTCACTGCAGGAGAGCCCCAGTGAAACCACAGAAAAGGTGGTCCACACCACTGTGAACACAGAATTAAGTCTGGGATAAAAGTTAAGTGATTACTGTAGATGAGAAAAATCCCCCAACAAAGGTGTAGCTGCTTTCTAGACACAGACCTTCCAGTTCATGAGTCTTGTGAGGAGAGAGGTGGGTGGCACACAGCCCAGTACTGATCGTAGGATGTGGCCACCAGCAGGAAACACTCAGGACCTGCAAAAGGTGCAGAAAACAGTACTAACACTGCTGTGAGCAGAGATGGGGCATGGTGGTGGAGCTGTAGAAGTATTCAAGCATTCGACCTTCAGCATAATGATGAGAATATCCCCAACCGAAATCACAGGGCAGGTAGTGAGAGAGACGAGGAAGAGATTTGTCTAAGAGTTGAAGACATTTCCCATTTGCATAAGGGAAATTCCGTAGATGATGTCTGATAGGTCCATTGCCCATAATCCTCAACAGGTTTTACATCCTTCTTCCCCCTTCTGTCCTTGTAGGACATCTACAAAGAAGAACATTTGTTTCTTTGTGAGTTGCTTAAAGACATTGTGAAGGAAGTTCTAGGAGATGAAACATGGAGATGTGTCTTCCTCCGAGTGCATTCCAACACCCTGGATGTGCTCTGTCTGTTGTGAAAGGTGAGACATGCCTTCTTCTAAAGGGCATTGTCACTCCTGCTTGCAGAACCCCTCCTGACTGCACAGGTGAGATGCCCCACAGACGTGCTCCATTCATGGTGTGTAATGAAAGGGACAGGCCAGAAAGCCAAGGGAGCAGACAGGAGCATTTCCAAGGAACCTGTCAAAAGTGAGTGAGATAAAATTCACTGGGACAGTGGACGTTGTTCCTGGAGTCACACTCAGAAGTGTCAGGGCTCTGTCAGGTGTCCGCCCCTGAGCTGCCCTCGTGCACTCCTCTCACACACAGGGCTGTTCAGAGACACGAACCCTTCCCTTGCACACGCACAGATGGTGCACTGCAGCAGTCAGAGCGTCTCCTTGGCCTCCTGCTGCCACTCCCAGAAGCTGGGAGGCACCTCAGCCCTGTGGTGTGTTGTCCTGCTCTGAGCTTGTCTGACATGTCCCAAGGCATGAAGAATGGACACAGGGACCTTGACTCAAAGAAGCCCATCCCAGTGCTGCATTCAGGTGGGTTCCCAGGAGATGTGAAGTGACCTCCCGACACTGTCAGTCCCACAGACCTTCACAGCAATGCTGGAAACAGCTGATGGCATTCAGTGCTCCCTTGGGTTCATCTCACCATACACACCCGGTGTGCATACTTCAGTCTCATCTGCGCAACGCAAACATGGACTTCTGACCTAGTCGTTCAGTGTCCTGCATGGAGGGCCAAATAACCTCTCCAAGTTGAGAGGCCAGTGCTGGAAACAGTGGTTGTTACTGGCTGATCTGAGACATCTGCCCTGGGGGAGCTTCTCCCTGGTGCCCAGCGCACACAGACACAGACCAGACTCTTCTCTGCTGGTCCTTCACGACTCTTCCATGAAGCCTGGTTGCACAAGGACACTGTGGTGTGCCCCCACCTGCAACCTTGCACGCTTTAGCTGTTCACTTTTATTTTTTTCTCTCTGCTGAAATTTACTGAGCACATTCTTGAGAACATTAGAAGCAGACTTAAGCCTTCCTGCACCACCCTGAGAAGATCCCCTGGTATGATGGAACCGCTCTTAGGGAGGCCAGCTCTGTCACAGCAGTGCCCATTGCCTGCCCCTGCCTGCGGTCACAGGGCTGCCACCCCGCAGGACTGTGACCAAGCTGCCAGAGAGCTCAGGGCTGACACCAAACCCAAGGGCTCAGAGAGAGAGTGTGGGAGGGAAAAGAGAGCAGCTCTGGAAGAACAAGTGCTCCCTGGCAGGGCTGCCATGCCGGGGCTCTCTTCCCCTCCACCTCTGCACACAGGACCTGTCCCTGCAGCTCTGAAAAGATCTTGGAGGAAGGATCTCAGGAAAAAAAAGTCACTGCAAGGCCCTTTATTTTGTCTAATCACACAGAGCGCACAGCTCCTCATTTGCACAGCCACTCGGTCAGGGAAGGAAAGCAGAGAGTGAGTGAGAAAGAGGATGACAACATCGCTACAAGTGAAAAAACACCAATAACAACAAAAATTACAGATGACAGGCTGGCCCTGCAACAAGTTTTATTGTAACTGCTGTGCAGAAGAAAATGGGTGGTTTATTGCTTCCAAATACCATCCAGTCATCAGTTTGCTCAGGGCATCCTTGAGGTCCTGGTTCCTCATGCTGTAGATGAGGGGGTTCACTGCTGGAGGCACCACCGAGTACAGAACTGACAGCACCAGTTCAAGAGATGGGGAGGAGATGGAGGGGGGCTTGAGGTAGGCAAAGAGGCCAGTGCTGAGAAACAGGAAGACCACGGCCAGGTGAGGGAAGCACGTGGAAAAGGCTTTGTGCCGTCCCTGCTCAGAGGGGATCCTCAGCACGGCCCTGAAGATCTGCACATACGACACCACAATGAACACAAAACACCCAAATCCTAAACAGGCACTAACCACAATCAGCCCAACTTCCCTGAGGTAGGAGTGTGAGCAGGAGAGCTTGAGGATCTGGGGGATTTCACAGAAGAACTGGTCCAGGGCATTGCCGTGGCAGAGGGGCAGTGAAAATGTATTGGCCGTGTGCAGCACAGCATTGAGAAACCCAGTGGCCCAGGCAGCTGCTGCCATGTGGACACAAGCTCTGCTGCCCAGGAGGGTCCCGTAGTGCAGGGGTTTGCAGATGGCAACGTAGCGGTCATAGGACATGATGGTGAGAAGACAATACTCAGCTGTGATAAAGAACATAAAGAACAAGAGCTGTGCAGCACATCCTGAGTAGGAAATGTCTCTGGTGTCCCAGAGGGAATTGGCCATGGCTTTGGGGACAGTGTTGGAGATGCAGCCCAGGTCGAGAAGGGAGAGGTTGAGGAGGAAGAAGTACATAGGGGTGTGGAGGTGGTGGTCACAGGCTATGGTGGTGATGATGAGGCCGTTTCCCAGGAGGGCAGCCAGGTAGATGCCCAGGAAGAGCCAGAAGTGCAAGAGCTGCAGCCGTCGTGTGTCTGCAAATGCCAGGAGGAGGAACTCAGTGATGGAGCTGCCGTTGGACATTTGTTCACTCTGGGCATGGGGGCCTGTTGAAAGAGAAGAGGACTTTGACAATTTAGGGCAGATTTCTTTGAGCCACTCCTATGCTGTTTCCTAAAAAATCCCGTAAAACTACTTCTCTTTCTTTGGGGGAACTTCCTTCACCTCCTTTCGGTGAGCTCAGGCCTGTGCTGCTGAGTGAGGGCACTTTCTCGGCAGGGGCAGAAATCCTCATCTTTCACATTGCTCTCAGCCTGAACACTGGTGAGCCCTGAGGGACACAAGGTCTCCCTGTGTCCTACTGCAGAGCCAAGAGAGCTGCTCTGCCCACGAGTGACCTGCTGGTCACCATACAAGTGCCCTGTGCTTGCACCTCTCTGTTCAAGGCTGATCTTAGCTCAGTAGACTTCAGTTTCAAATCCATTTCTCCAAACTCTTCTCTCTTTCCCCATGCAGCTGAGCAGAGAGTGATGCAGAGGGGTGGCCTGGCTCTCTGTGCCTGGAGCTGTTCCTGCCGGGGCTGTTTCTCTGACCCCAGGTCTCCTCCCTGTCAGTGCTCACAGACCCCATCCCACCCGCTGGGTGCTCAGCTCTGCCCTGAAGACCCCTCCTGACAGCCGGGCACTGCCCAGGGGCATCTCTAGGTGGGCAGGTCCTAAGGAGTAGGTCAGAGAAGCACTGATGCTGCAGGCAGAGGTGATGCTGGTGCTGTCTGTAGGTAGGGGAGTGGGGGAAGGCACTTATGAGGCTTCTGGCAGATCTGCTGATCCCCCACTGTAACAGATCAGGAGTCTCAGGGACTTACTCAAACTTGACAGCATCTTTCCCCACTCCCTTGGCAGAAAGCTGAAATCACAGACCCTGGAAAGGTCTCAATGTTTAAGGTAGCCCCTGCCTTGACATTGCTCTGGAAATGCTGCCTCTGCCATTGTCCTGGGGCTGATCTGGAGCTGTGAGCAGCTCTGACCCACACAGCACCCTTTTGACAGCAGAAGGACCCTCTCCTGCCAGGAGTTGCTCCTTCCACCCACAGCTTCTCCCCACAGCGCCGTGGGGAGCTCCCCGGGCAGCTGAGTGCTGACCCTGGCAGGCGGCAGAGTCCCTGCCCCAGCACACAGCCCCTGGGGTGCAGGGACCCTGCTGGTTAGGACAGCCCTGGGCACCCCTGGCTGCACACCCACCTTACACTCTGCAGCTGTCCCTGGGAGAAGGCAGCCATCATGTCCTGTCCTTCTGACGGTGCAGCAGGGCAGCCCTGCTCTGGAGCGTGTCCTCCTCCATAGAAGAGAGAGATCCCACCGGCTGTGGGTTGTTCCAGCTTCACACGATCCCTCCCCGAACTGCAGCTGCCCTGCCCCGCACCCAGAGACTCACTGTGCCACGGGCTGTGAACATTTCTCCTCTTCTGAGCTCCCAGCACCCTCCCACCCCCGTCTGCCTTTAACCCCTCCGTGCCTCCCCCCTCTCCCCTGGGTGCCCGCAGGCAGTGCCCCAGCCCTGCTCCTGGGCACAGCTGTCTCTCTGCAGCGCTGCCCGCTTGCCAGGAGCTCCCTCCGTCCCAGGAGCCCGGCCCAGCTCAGCAGCACAGGACCAGCCCAGCACATTTAATGACCCCTCTGGTGGGTTTGGTGCTGACTCCAGGGACCTCAGGCAGTCAGAAGCAGTTGCAGACGCCTCTCAGGAAGTCCAAGTCGGAAACAAACTCCAAAGTTTCTCGCAGTGCTAATGGGTCCCCCTGTAACGTTTTCTCTCCCTCCACCCCTTTCTTTTGGGTCTGGGTTGTGTTTAGGGCAGATGCTCCATGAGTCGGTGGTCACCATCTCCCCCTGCCAGAACTCCCTTTCCCCAGTCTCTGCTGCCCATGCTCCCAAGTGAGACAAACAGGAGAACAAAGTCGATGCATTTTCTGGGATGTTCCCTCCAAGGGCAGACACTGCTGGCTACAAAGTCTCCCTTCTAACCACTCCCGGCAGCTTCCAGGGTGGTCATCTTGTTCTGTTCTTTAAGTACTGGCCTACTAAACCCTTCCCGAAATTCTTACACAAAAATTTTAACCCCTTCCTTGTTGGATAACACGGTGAAGGGTCGGGAGCAGCCTCTCTTTGCTCTGGGTAACCCTCCCACCTGAACATTCTTTCAGCTTGTGTCCCTTTCCTCTCATCTTCCCACCACGCACCACAATGAAGAGCCTGGCTCTGTCTTCTTAATCGCCTGGCAGATACTGAAATGCTCCTAGGAGATTTCCCAAAACCTTCTGCTCTCCACATTTCGCAGTGTTCCCTCAGCCTTTCCTTCAGGTGGAAAGTTCTCCAGCCCCCTGCACACCCCCACACACCTGCCTGTATGTCGTGGTTTAGGCCGATCCGGCAACTAAACTCCACACAGCTGCTTACTCGCTCCTTCCCCAGTTTAGTGGAGAGGAGAAAAATATAATAAAAGGACTGAGGGTCGAGACAAGAGCAGAGAAGATAAAAAGAAACAAAGCCAGATCTTAGAAACAACATCTCCTCCCCCACACCTTTTCCTTTTCTTCCCGGCTCTACCTCCTCCCCAGCAGCACATGGGGGCAGGGAATTGGGGAGTGCAGGTCGGTTCATCCCATGTTGTTCCTGCGGCTCCTTTTCTTCAAGGGGGAGGAGTCCTTACACCATTTTCCCTGGCTCCAGTGGATCCCCTACTCACAAGGAAAATCTACAGACTTCCCCAGCGTGAGTCCTACCTGCAGGACGCAATCCTTCCCCATCGGATTGCTCCAGTGCGGGCTTCACCACAGTCACGGATTCTTAGAGAGCTGTTGCCGCTCGCTCTGGTGTGGGTTGTCCAAAGGACTCTAGATGCATCTCCACCTTGTTGTGTGTCCCATGCTCCACGACCATCCTCAGGCTCAGGCATCTCTTCTCCGACGTGGGCTTCTCCACAGGCTGCGAGTGGGTTTCTGCTCCACCGAGTCTGTCCTGGCTGCAGGGGGCCACCTGCTGTCTTGCCATGGGTTGCAGGGGAAACTCAGCTCCGGCACCTCGTCCCGTTCCATCTTCACTGACCTGGTGTCGGTGCGGCTGTTTCTCTCAGATCTCAGTCCTCTCTGGGTGAACTCGGCCCAGTGGCACCCTGGGAGCTGGGCGCTCCCTGAGTTCACCAGGTGGCTCCGCCGCGGCCATCTTCAGTGGGTGGCACTGGCCCAGTGCTGGCAGCCCCCGGCTGGGAGCCGGGAAGCAGGGCAATGCCCTCCTCCTTCTCTCTTCTGTCCCGGGCAGAGCACCTTTTCCGGTTCCTTTGTCCCAACTTAAATAGGGCAATTTGCAGAGGCGCTGATTTGCTCAACCCCGAGGGGGATGGGAGTCCGATCTGGTGGCCAGAACTGGATCTGACTTGGTTCCGAAACCAGGGAAGTCACAGGGAGCAAATCCCCTCTCCCGCCACCAGAACCCCTTTGTATCAACCCATCAGTTGGTTACCAGGAGACCTTGCTAGTTTACCATGTACCCTTGTTGGTTCAGTTACCGGGAACCCTTGTAGGTGCGGGTACCAAGTACCTCTGTTAGTTACTAGGAGCCCTTGGTGCGATTACCCGGAGCACCTGTTGGTTGCTAGAAGCCCTTGTTCGTGCGGTTATCGGGAGCCCTTGTTGGTTACCAGGAGCCCTCGTTGGTTACCAGGAGCCCTCGTTGGTGCGGTTACCAGGAGCCATTGCTGCTTACTGGGAACCCTTTCTAGTGCAGTTACCGACAGTCCTTTTTGGTTACCGAGAACCCTTCCTGGTTATGGGAAGTCCTTGTTGGTGTGGTTACAGTTAGCCATTTATTTTTCACTGGGATCTCTTTTTGGTGCGGTTACTGGGAGCCCTTGATAGTGCTGTTAGCTCGAGCTCTTCTCAGTGCAGTTACAGGGAGCCCTTGTTGGTTACCAAAAGCTCTTCTTGGTTATCAAGAGCCCTTGTTGGTGCGGTTAGCGGCAGCATTGTTGGGACAGTTACCAGTAGCCCTTGTTGGTTACTGGGAGCCCTTGTTGGTGCATTTACCAGGAGACCTTGTTGGTGCGGTGTTGTGGTTTAGGACATCAGTTATCTACAGGTCTAAGACTAGCCACTGTGGAAAGCAGACTTCAGTGGGGGTAACATGGACTTCAGATGGAGCTGAGGGGTGTATTTTCTCTTTCATTGAGCTGTCCTGCGGCGGCTGAAATGCACGGACTCTGTAGATGTGATACCAGAGACATTTATTACAATTTACAAGCAGCTTTTATAGATCATTTTTCCAGCCACGATGTGTCCACTCACCCCTTGCCCAGCTGTGATTGGTTACAAACAATAGTGCACGCGCCTAGTTTAGCTTTACTATTGGCTATGCCTAAAACACTACTAAACTAAATATCATTTTCTCACACACCTTATATCATCTTCCCATACTCCCCATGTCAGCTTCTCACACTCCCTACGCCAGCTGCTCACACTCCCTTTTCTTTTCCATCCTCTTTATTGGTGTTTCCCAACGTCAGAAAGAGCACAGGCTTAAATCATCAAGGTCAAACCCCAGCTGTGACTGTGTGTATGATTCCACCCTGTCCCTCACTTTGATTGTGTTTGTTGGCAACTAAACTCCTTTCTGGGTCTGCGAGCAGCTCGTTTGCCATGTAGAGCAAGGTGGAGTTGGTGCCAATGGGCTGAAACATGCAGGTATGGACTTGAGTGGAGGAAGCTCAGATCTGCACAAGGCTGCTGGAAGTCCCAGGTGGCTGATGAGAGAAATGGTGGGGTTGGAGGTAGGGAGGAAGACTGCCCATAGAGTGTCAGACATAAAAGGTCTTGATTTCTCTACCTCTTCAGGGTCCATTAGGAGATGTTCTGTTTCGATATCCATTGGAGATGGTTGATATAATCTGTAAGCAGAAAAATCCATTCATGCTGCAACACACTATTGAAATCTTTTCACTTTAACCGCACTCCTGAAATCCCTCTAAATAACCACACAGAATGAAGGGCTTCAGGAGAATTTTGCCCAGCAACTTGGCTTGTTGGGGTGTTTTGCTTCTTAATGAGCCCTCTAGTGCCGTGTTCCTGAACTGCAGATAGTGAAAGTGATTGATTAAGCTGCTAGAGAGGCATAAATCAGGACCTGGAGAACTAATGACCCGTCAGCCTCCACTGTGTGCCTGGTAAGATCATGAAACAGATCCTTGTGGAAGCCATGTCAAGGCATATGGATGACAGGGAGGTGATTGGAGACAGCCGGCATGGCTTCACCAAGGCCTAATTAGTGACTGACTAATCTGGTCGTCTTTGATGATGGAGTAACTGTGTGGGTGGATAAGGGAAGAGCACCTGATGTTCATCTCCTTGAACTCCTTGATATAGTCTCACCCAACTCCCTTGTCCCTAAAATGGAGGGACATGGATTTGACAGACAGACTCTTATGTGGACAAGGAACTGGCTAGATGGTCTTGTCTAGACAGTTGCAGTCAAGTGCTCAATGTCAGAGTGGAAACCAGTAATGAGGGGATTCCCTCAGGGGTCTGTATTGGGATGGATACTATTCAACATCTTCAACAATGACAGAGACAGTGGGATTGAGTGCGCCCTCAGCAAGTTTGCAGATGACACCAAGCTGAGTGGTGTAGTTGACTTGCTAGAGTAAAGGGACGTCAATCAGAGGCACCTGGACAGGCTGGAGAGTTGGATCATTCAAACCTCATGAGGTTCAACAAGGACAAGCAGAAGGTCCTGCACCTGACTCAAGGCAATCCCCACTCCCAGTCCACACTGAGGGATGAATGGATTGAAGCAGTGCTGTGGAGAAAGACTTGGGGATAATCACCAATGAAAAATCAGACATGAGCTGGCAATGGTTGTTTGCAGTCCAGAAAGCCAACGGTATCCTGGGCTGCATGAGAAGAAGTGTGGCCAGCGGGTCAAGGGAGCTGATTCTCTCCCTCTACTCTGCTCTCATGAGGCTCCACCTGGAGTACTGTGTCCGTCCCTAGGGTTCCTAGTAGAAGACAGAAATGGACCTGTTAGAGTGGGTCCACAGGAGGGTCACAAAGTTGATCAGAAGCCTGGAACACATCTCTTTGGCAGAAAGGCTGAGACAGTTGGAGTTGTTCAGCCTGGAGAAGAGAAGACTCTGGGGAGACCTTCTTGAGGCCTTGAAATATAGAGAGGGTCTAGATGAAAGACATGGAAATACTCGTTTTGAAGACCTGTAGTGACAGGCCGGGGGGAATGGTTTTAATCCGAAAGAGGTTTGATTTAGATTAGACATAAAGAAGAAATGTTTTGTAGTGAAGGTGCTGAGATGCTGGAATAGGTTATTGAGAGAAGTTGGGGGTTCTTTTCCTCATGGAACACTCAGAGCTCTTCTTCGGGGTAGTGTGATGTGAGGGTGGAGACATCAGCATAAGTAGGCTGTAGTGCTTCTGTTTGGGTTTCAGCCTCAGCCTTGCAGTTGCAGCAGGTGGAAACCATTTTCTTCCAGCAGGACACAGTCTCCTTAGAGTTCTCTGCAAAAATGGCCCACTTACTGATAAAGCTGGTTGGTTGGTTGGTTGGTTGGTTGGTTGGTTGGTTGGTTGGTTGGTTGGTTGGTTGGTTGGTTTTTCGGCTGATCTATTTAGGCACTGATCCAGACCATAATGCCCAAACTTGGGTACAAGATTATTATACAGGATGGTGCTGAAAGCTTTGCTGAAGCTCAGGTAAAGGACAGCCGCTGCTCCTCCCTTATCAAGAAATGCAGTCCTTTCATCTCAGAAACCAATCAGGATGGACAGGCACGAGTTACTCTGGGTAAACCCATGAGCATTGTCTTTCAGACACTCAGAAAAGATGTCCCAGAGGACATGCTCTGTGACACACTGCTCAGTCAAAGACAGTTTGAACAGCCTTTAGTTCCCCTGTGAATCCTTTGGGCTCTTTGGAAGATCCATGCAAAATTTACTTTTTCCAAGTTGTTGGGGCGTTCTCATCTCCATGAGCTTTCAAAGATGATATAGAGCTGTGCTGGACTCACCTGGGCTGGCAGCTAAGACCACACATCAGCTCACTCACAAAGCTCTAAAACTCAGTGAGATGGAGGAAGAGAAGAGAAACAGCAAAAGGGAGAAAATTCATGTGTCGAGGTCAAAACAGTTTAAAAAGTGAAGGAAAAGATGAAGAAAGAAGAAAAGGAAAACAAGTGATGCAAAGGCCATCGCTCACCACCTCTCACAGCCAGTCCCCGAGCAAAAGATGGCTGTCTACTTAAAATCCCCTTCCTCTCTGTTTTCTTGCTCAGCATGATGTCATACGGCCTGGAATAGCTCTTTGGTCAGCGTGGGTCACTGCCCGGTTGTGTCTCTTTCCCACCTCTCGTGCACCCCCAACCTACTGACTGGGGCAGAGTGAGAACCAGAGGAGGCTTTGGGGCAGCGCAAGCCTGTTCCGCAGAACCTACACTGGTCGTGTGTGGTCAGCAGGGGTTTGGTCACAGATCGAAACCACAGCACCAGCAGAGCTGCTGGGAAGAGAACCAACACCAGCTGCAGGAGAAGAGAGGGCCTCGATAGGACCTCGGGCTCCTCTCTCAGCACTGCTGCCTGCAGGCCCTCCTGTCCCATGGGCTGTCCAGGGCTGAGTAACCCCTGCCTTGATCGCCACCCACTGCTGGTTGCATCCTCCATTGTCCTGCCTCCAGGCACACAGGCCTGGCAGACCTTGCTGCTGAAAGAGGCAAAGAGGGGCAAAGAGGCCATAGAGTACCTCCCACCTCTCTACATCTTCTCTTCCTAAAAGGAGCAGTGGCCACACATTATTCTTGCTTATTCTTCATCTGTAACTTCAGCAGTCACAGCTCATCTTGGTGTCCCTGAATTCCCTTGCACATATCCACTCCAGGGAAGGTTTGGTTGCCTACAACTATCTTTGTTTCTAAATTCCTCCTTTGAAGTGATCCCCTCCACCCACCCCTCAATGCTTTCCTGTTTCTGTGGAGCTTCCCAGTGAGTTCCTGCCATGCCATGATCCAGGCACACTGTGGGTATCAGTGACCTGTTCCTTGACTGTATCATCAAGGGGTGAGTAAAGGGTTGGGGAGAGAAGAACCAGCAGAGGCTGAGAGCGCAGGCCCAGGAGTGGAGACCCTGGTGCGATGTGCTTCCTGTTCATGGACTGCCTGCACCTGCTGGGTAGACATGGGACAGACCTGGCCTCACCGCAGTCGTGGGACTCATTTGCTTGCACACAGACATGGAATATTTCTGAGCTTCTTTTTGGTGTCTGTTTGCTCCCACTTAAGAAGAAGGTCAGGGTTCCTGTTGGTCCTGTGTTGTCCCAGCAAACCCAAATGCACTTGTGCTGGAGATCCATCGACATCTAATGTAGCTCTCACTGCTACATGATTTCGCCATGAAATTGAATGATTCTATTAAAAATGTGCTGTGTGTGAGAAAGAGATGAGGCTCCTTCCAGCCCCAGGACCACAGAAAGGTGATTCTCAGGCCTGACTGTGTCTGAGAGCAGAAAAGACATTGCTGGAGGCAGAGTCTCTGCAGAGGTGAGACAGGGAGGATCAGTGGTTACTTCAGTCTTGTTCCCAGTAGGTTCCTGGGAGTCCCAGGGACATCTGAAGGAAGCGTGGGTTGGAGTGGGGCGATCAGAGCCAGTGACATCCTGAGCTGGTCCTGTGCTGCTGAGCTGGGCCGGGCTCCTGGGATGGAGGGAGCTCCTGGCAAGCGGGCAGCGCTGCAGAGAGACAGCTGTGCCCAGGAGCAGGGCTGGGGGCACTGCCTGCGGGCACCCAGGGGAGAGGGGGGAGGCACGGAGGGGTTAAAGGCAGACGGGGGTGGGAGGGTGCTGGGAGCTCAGAAGAGGAGAAATGTTCACAGCCCGTGACACAGTGAGTCTCTGGGTGCGGGGCAGGGCAGCTGCAGTTCGGGGAGGGATCGTGTGAAGCTGGAACAACCCACAGCCGGTGGGATCTCTCTCTTCCATGGAGGAGGAGGACACGCTGCAGAGCAGGGCTGCCCTGCTGCGCTGTCAGAGGGACAGGGCATGATGGCTGCCTTCACCCAGGGATGGCTGCAGGGTGTGAAGGTGGGTGTGCAGCCAGGGGTGCCCAGGGCTGTCCTTCCCAGCAGGGTCCCTGCACCCCAGGGGCTGTGTGCTGGGGCAGGGACTCTGCCGCCTGCCAGGGTCAGCACTCAGCTGCCCGGGGAGCTTCCCACGGTGCTGTGGGGAGAAGCTGGGGGTGGAAGGAGTGACCCTCATCAGGGCAGGGACCTTCTGCAGTCAGGAGGGACTGTGTGGGTTACAGCTGCTCACAGCTCCAGGTTACTCCCAGGCATTTTTGAGGGAACATTTCAAGATGGAGTTCCCTGCAAGGGAAGGTGTCTGTCTTTTGTGGTTTCTCAGCTTGGTTGGCTGGGTGGGCAGTGGGACATTTCAAGGGGACTTTTCTATCCAAAGATCAAAGGAGGGATTACTGTATGGATAAGGCGCCCCCTGAGCCGGTGTTTTCTGCATCCCCTTCCCAGTCTCCTCAGGGTGGGTGCGACCTGCTCTTTAGCCCTGCACACACGCAGAGGCTGCCGGGCACAGCTGGGCACACAGGGGCTGGGACGGGCTCTGGGAGCACTGGCAGGGAAGAGACGCAGGGCCGGAGCAACAGCTCCTGGCAGGGACAGCTCCAGGCAGGAGAGATGGGCAGGAAAGGAGGGAACTGCTGATGGGAACCCTGTTGCAGGGCAGATGTGGGCGCCTCTGGCCAATCCTGCAGTGCGGATGCCTTCCCTGAGCAACCCCTTCCTCTGTCCCACCCAGCACAGCCCTCGGCCCTCACGGCCATGGGGTCTGGGCTGGGAGTCACCTCTGTGTCCAGCAGACCAGCAGAAGAGGCGAAGGGCATCCCTCCTGCCACGTGCCCATTTCCCACTGACCAGCGATCGGGCTGAGGGCCGCTGTCCTGCGTTATCACTGTCTGGGAGGTGGCGTGACCAGCTGGGTCAGGGTAACGCTGTGCCCAGTGCCCGGCTGCCTCTGCCCTGGCCTCTCTCAGCCACACTCTCTATTTTATCTGGTTTCTCCATTTGCCTGATTTAAAGTTCTCTTTTCATTGCTGTCAGACTCCCTGGGGATGGAGTTTCAGCCGCAGAGTCACACACTGATCTTGTTGGTCCATTCATGCAGGTGTGTCCATGGGAACACGTGTCCCAGCTTTCCTCTGACCGGTGGGGCTGTGGGCAATGCAGCCTGTGGGGATGGGGAATGAGTCAGTTCTCTCTTACTGAGATGCCAACATTAGCACAATTGGCTGTTTCTAGGGGTGTCCTTCAAGGCTGTGAGCTGCCCTCCAGAGTGCCAACCTGTCCCATAGCACCTGTGTGTTATCTGAAAGCCCCATGGAGAATCACGGAGACTCTTTGACCAAGGGAATGCTGTTGGGTTGGTGAAATGATCCATGTGTGTCCTTGGCTGGAAGTGGGGTGCTGAGACCTTTAGAAATGATGAGACATTGAGCAGTCTGCACTGGATCCCTCTGCTCTTGGCAGTGTCTGGTGAGTGTCAGGCTCATACAGGAGTCTGACCACCCTGTATGTTATGGAGGTGCAAGCCAAAGGCAGCTGGGAATAAGGCAGAGGGTCAGACCAGCTCCCCTCCCTCTGCACTAGGCCACAGGCAGTGTTCCTGCCATGCAGGACTCACTCTGTTCTCCCTGAGTGCAGCAGAAATGCTGAGGGTTTCTGCCATGGAAGAACATCCCCCCAGGGGAGAGGGGGGAGCTTTAAGAGACCTCAAACCTCTCCAACTCTTTCTGCCATCCTGTTTATTTTAGCACACCAAGGGCAGATGCTGAGAAACTTTTCTCCATTAGGAGCGGTATCATCTGACAAACACCAGGACTGGCCCCTGTCCCCACCATTCCCATGAACCCACTGCTGCAGAGCAGGGCTGACTCCTCGATATCCAGCAAGAAGCCCTTCTCACAATGCCACGCTCGGCCAACACCAGCCAGAGCTCCAGCAAGGGAGCTGAATGAAGGTCTGGAAAATGGAAATGGGATTTAGGTAACAGGGGAGAACCTATGAAAAATGTCTTTGATTTTGGTAAGAGAAGAATCCCCTAACTACTCTCTGTCTTTTCGCACTTGAACAGTGCCCCATGCCCAGAAGAAGCAAATGTTCAACAGCAGCTCCATCACTGAGTTCATCCTGCTTGCATTTGCAGACACACAGGAGCTGCAGCTCTTGACCTTCTGGGTCCTCTTGGGAATCTACCTGGCTGCCCTCCTGGCTAATGGCCTCATCATCATCACTGTAGCCTGTGACCACCACCTCCACACCCCCATGTACTTCTTCCTTCTCAACCTCTCCCTCCTTGACCTGGGCTCCATCTCCACAACTGTCCCCACATCCATGGCCAATTCCCTGTGGAACACCAGGGACATTTCGTACTTGGGATGTGCTGCACAGCTCTTTCTGTTTTCTTTCTGGCTTGGGGCAGAGTGTTGTCTCCTTACTGTCATGTCCTACGACCGCTACGTTGCCATCTGCAAACCCCTGCACTACGGGACCCTCCTGGGCAGCAGAGCTTGTGTCCACATGGCAGCAGCTGCCTGGGCCACTGGGTTTCTGAACTCTCTCCTACAGACCACCAATACATTTTCACTGCCCCTCTGCCACGGCAATGCCCTGGACCAGTTCTTCTGTGAAATCCCCCAGATCCTCAAGCTCTCCTGCTCACACTCCTACCTCAGGGAAGTTGGGCTGATTGTGGTTAGTGCCTGTTTTGTCTTTGGTTGTTTTATGTTCATTGTGGTGTCCTATGTGCAGATCTTGAGAGCCGTGCTGAGGATCCCCTCTGAGCAGGGACGGCACAAAGTCTTTTCCACGTGCCTCCCTCACCTGGCCGTGGTCTCCCTGTTTCTAAGCATGGCCATGTTTGCCCACCTGAAGCCCCCCTCCATCTCCTCCCCAGTTCTAGACCTAGTGGTTTCAGGGCTGTACTCAGTGGTTCCTCCAGTAGTGAATCCTCTCATCTACAGCATGAGGAACCAGGAACTCAAGGATGCCCTACGGAAACTGGTCCATTGGATAGTGTTTCACTGACAATGACCTGTTTCACTTCCCTGCACATTTCCCAGAGTTTATCTTAGGACAGAAGTCTGCTTTTTTCCCTTGTGACAGTTCTGCTTATAGATGTTTTTCCAGATTTATACTACTTGTCTTGAGGCTTCATCCTATTGTGTCTGACTCTTGCACAACGCTGTGTCAGATGTGGCCTGTCAGATAGTCACTGTTCAATAAAAATGGATCTCCGAGGTGCAGTGCCTGAAGATGGGGCTCTTCCACCAAAACCGCTTCCAAGAAAATGTCCAAGGAATTGGTCTTTTAAAGAGTCTGTTCTCCTTGTGTTCTCAATGGTTTTGGGGTTAAGCTCACAACACTATTGGGTTCTACTGGATCAAAAATTCTCGTTTTAAAATCTCTCCTCTTGTTGTCCAATGGCAGTGGAGACGGTCCCATTGCCTCCCCGAGTTTCTTCATGTACGGCAGGGCTGATGGCGTATACCAGACTCTCCAGAAATGAATTTAGAGGAGAGGAGAGGAGAGGGTGGGGACTCATTATGTGCCTTTGAATTGCAGTAAATGGAGATTCAGAAGGTGAAACAACCTCCAAGGTGAAGTCCCCCAAAAGTAAAGCACTAAATTGATGTGTGCATGAACACAGACTCTGCAGTGCCATGGGACTGAGTGGGGACCCAGCAGGCACAGGAAGGGGTTGGGGATCATCTACAATATGAATTCAGGAGAGCCAGAGAGTGACTGGCCTCTGTTTCCTCGTTCCCTTGGGACTAGCACCATCCCTGGGGCTGATGGGGAGCCTGACTGCCCCTCTCTGCCCCCAGCAGCTGCTGTGCCCTTCAGAGGGGCTGTGGCTGTGGGGGCAGTGCCCAGAGCTCCAGCACCCTGTGGTGGGCAGTGCCGTGAGGCCAGCCCAGACTGGGCTGCTCTGCAGGGCTGGGCTGGGGAGAGGGCAGGGGTGGTGGGGAGAGCTGGGGAGGGGCTGGAAAGAGTCTGGGAGAGGCAAACACCAGTGTAGAGCTCAGCTGTGTGGTGTGCAGGGTGAGGGCACACAGAAGGGTGCGCACAGTGCAGAGGAAAGAAGGGCTGACTTGAGAATGGTCA
The DNA here is from genome assembly GCF_009769465.1 of Tauraco erythrolophus. Classification (NCBI taxonomy): domain Eukaryota; kingdom Metazoa; phylum Chordata; class Aves; order Musophagiformes; family Musophagidae; genus Tauraco; species Tauraco erythrolophus. Next base: position 942,932 of record NW_028238614.1, on the reverse strand, counting down.
ATTTATTACCAAATAGAAGATTTGGATTGAGAGAAACGATATTAAAAATATTCAATGCCATTCCCCTACTCGGCTACTTGTTTGCATGCTCGAATTACTCCTTCATTCCCAGCTCTTCTACCCACCCAATCCCAAGACAAGCAGCGGGTCATGGGGAATGGAGGGTTACAATTGGTACAGAACATCTCTGTCACTCCTTCTTCTGCACACATTTTCCCTGCTCCACTGTGGGTCGTCTCTGTGGGATCCCACCATATTTGCAGCCAAGGCTATGTCTTCTTCATGTCTTTCTCTTTTACTTTTCTCATTTGTTCTCACAGAAATGTTGAGGTTGGAAGGGACCTCTGGAGATCATCTAGTCCAACCCCTCAGCTGAGGCAGGGTTTGCTAGAGCAGGTTGCTCAGGACCTTGTCTTTGTGAGCGGATGGAGACTCCAGCACCTCTCTAGGCAATCTGTTCCAGTGTTAAACCTCCCTCACAGTCAAAAAGTCTTTTCTTGGCTTCAGGCAGAATATCACGTGTGTTTTAGCTGTGCCCATCACCCTTTGTCTTGTCACCGGGAACTACTGAGAAGAGTTTGGCTCCCTGGTCTTCGTGATCTCCCATCAGGTATTTATGCACATTAACAAGATCTCTCCAAGTCTTTCCTTCTCCAGACTGAACAGTCCCAGATCCCTCAGCCTTTCCTACTATGAAAGATGCTCCAGTCTCTTAAACCAAATTTATGGCCCTTTGCTGGACTTGCTTTAGTAGGTCAACAGCTTTCTGGTACTGGGGACCCCAGCACTGGCCACAGCACTCCAGGTGTGGCCTCACCAGAGCTGAGTAGAAGGGAAGGATCATCTCCCTCTGTCTGCCAGCAATGCTCTTCCTGATGCAGCCCAGGACGCTGTTGGCCTTTGCTGTGAGGGTGCATTGATGGCTCACACTCAGCTGATAGTCCTCTGGGACCCCAAAGTCCTTCTCTGCAGAGCCGCTGTCTATCGGGTCAGTCCCCAGCATGATGTCCACAGTGTGGCTAGATCACAGGCTGTCCTGCCCCAAAGACTTTCTCAGCAGCAGCAGCTTATCCTTCTTGGAGGTCAGCTCCATCTCTGGCATAGCCTCCACAGTGCTGCAGAGTCCCCTTGGGACAGCAAACCCCTCTCCTGCCCAGGCTGCACAGCCCAGCCGTTTCTCCCCGGCCTTGGGGACGGCAGCTTTTGCTCTCGCTGTGGGAACCTCATTCGACATTGTTTTGCAGCTGCCACCCACTCCAGCATGCCTCTGCTGGGAAGCAAAGCCTTTCCACACAGGGGTTTCCATGTGACTAATCTGCCCTTGGCCCTGGTGCCACATCTAAAGTGGGATGGAAGCACCCCTAGGGTCACTTGCCGGCAGGTCACCCTCACTACACCCCCAGTGGGACAGGGGAGAGAATTGGAACTGCAAAAAGGGAAAACTCATGGATGAAGACCAAGACAGTTTCACAGGGGAAGCAAAAGCTGTGTGTGCAAGCAAAGCCAGGTGAGGAATTCAGTCACTGCTTCCCGTCGGCAGGGAGATGTTCAGCCATTCCCAGGAGAGCAGGGCTTCGTCATGCGTATCAGGTACTTAGAAGGACAAACACCACGACCATGAATGTCTCCCTTTCTCCTTCTGTCCTTGAGGATATTTTTCTGAGCATGACATCCTATGGAATGCAATATCCCTTTGGCCATTCCGGGTCAGCTGTCCCAGTTTCAGGCGTACCCCCACTCTACTCGCAGTGGGGGCAGAGTGTGAGAAAGAGGAGCCTTCGTGCTCTGCAAGGGCTGCTCAGCAGTAGCCAAAGCTCTGGTGTGTTCTCAGAGCTGGTTTAGGATCACAACCCTGGCTCTTATGGGGGACTCAGTCTCCTTGGTATTCTCCGGACAGGTAAGTAAGGATGCAAACAGTCCAGGGGCTTGTGAGCAAGTTCCCGATGCGAAATGGGCCACCCAGTCTGCTGCTCAGGTGAGGACCTCGTATTCCCAAAAGAGGAAGAGCTGGTCAGGGATGGGAAGACCAGCATCAGCCTTGGCTGTAGTGACCAAGAAATGATGGTCTCCCAGGTGGCCAGGGATTTGAGGAAGGAGAGCAGCAGAGCACAGGCCCTACACAACAGGGAATGAGAACCTGTCCTGCTGAGCACACTGGCACGTGAGATCCCATGGGGACAAGAGCATCCATAGGCCTTCATGTCTCTAACCAGTCACACCTGGAGCCTCCACCCACACCTCTGTCCATGGGCCAAAACCACCGTTGAAGCCCAGGCCTGAGTTTCAGCTCCAGCTCAATCTGTGCTGCAGGTGCACTGGTCTCCAGACTCAACCTTAGACACAGCCTTGCCTGTCCATGGACCTTGTTGGTTTAGAATTGTGGACTCACCTCCCAGCTTGATTCTTTATGACGTGTACAATGAAACCACCTGTGGCCCTCCAAGTCCTCCGGCCTTTCTGCTTCCTTTTTTCCCACTATCTCTTGGTCAGTTTTTGGGGGGAGAGGAAGGAAAAGCAGGAGATATTTCTGGATGTCAATGGTTGAAAGAAAGGAGCAAAGCTGTTCTCTTCAGCACTATTCTCAGAGGCCTTAAATCTTCTGCAGGAACCTAGAAGATCAGAGGTCCTTCCATGTGGAGAAACCTTTTGGCTGCTGCAGCATCCTGTGAAGGTTCTTCCCCTATGCAGGCTAACTAAGAAACACCTGTGGCTTGTTACTCTGGGAAAGTTGCCCTGAAACAGGTGCTGTAGCATTCAGCCAATCACTCTGGGAGATGGATGGTCAAGTGACCAATAGCCTTGACCCATCTAGCAAACCATGTGACTCCTGACTATTTAAGGCACGGTGTTTACTCCTAAGGGCGAGGCATTTCCTCCTGAGCCTTGGTGGAGTGTGGGCCTTCCTTAGAGTAGAGCCTGAAGCCTTTGTATTAGAACATTGGTCTGCTTGGAGCTGCCTGAAGCCTTCCAGCTGTGACACTTCCACCTTCCTCTCTTTTCATAGAATCATAGAATCATAGAATGGTTAGGGCTGGAAGGGACCTTCGAAGGTCATCTAGTCCAACCCCCCTGCAAGGAACAGGGATATCTCCAACTAGATCAGGTTGCTCAGGGCCTTGTCCAACCTGGCCTTGAACGTCTCCAGGGATGGAGCATCCACCACCTCTCTGGGCAACCTGTTCCAGTGTTCTACCACTCTCATAGTAAAAAATTTTTTCCTAATATCCAACCTGAACCTACCTCCCTCTATTTTAAAACCATTACCCCTTGTCCTATCATAACTGGCCCTCCTGAACAGCCTCTCCCCATCTTTCCTGTAGGCCCCCTTGAGGTACTGGAAGACCGCTATAAGGTCACCCCGGAGCCTCCTCTTCTCCAGGCTGAACAGCCCCAACTCTTTCAGCCTGTCCTCATAGGAAAGGTGCTCCAGCCCTCTTATCATCTTCGTGGCCCTCCTCTGGACCCTCTCCAACTGGTCCATGTCCTTCTTATGTTGGGGGCTCCAGAACTGGACGCAGTACTCCAAGTGAGGTCTCACAAGGGCAGAGTAGAGGGGGAGAATCACCTCCCTCGACCTGCTGGCCACACTCCTCTTGATGCAGCCCAGGACGCGGTTGGCCTTCTGGGCCGCAAGAGCACATTGCCGGCTCATATTGAGCTTCTCGTCCACCAGTACTCCCAAGTCCTTCTCCTCAGGGCTGCTCTCGATCCAATCACCACCCAGTCTGTATTTATGCCTGGGATTGCCACGACCCAGATGTAGGACCTTGCATTTGGCCTGGTTAAACTTCATGAGGTTGGTACGGGCCCACCTCTCCAGCCTGTCAAGGTCCCTCTGGATGGCATCCCTCCCTTCCAGCGTGTCAACGGCACCACACAGCTTGGTGTCATCGGCGAACTTGCTGAGGGTGCACTCCATGCCACTGTCCACGTCACCGACAAAGATGTTGAAGAGGGCCGGGCCCAACACGGACCCCTGAGGGACGCCACTCGTGACCGGTCTCCACTTGGACATTGAGCCGTTGACCACTACTCTCTGAGTGCGGCCATTGAGCCAATTCCTTATCCACCGAGTGGTCCATCCATCAAACCCATGACTCTCTAATTTAGAGAGAAGAATGTCGTGCGGGACAGTGTCAAAAGCTTTGCACAAGTCCAGGTAGATGACATCCATTGGTCGACCCTTGTCCACCGATGCTGTCACCCCATCGTAAAAGGCCACCAAGTTGGTCAGGCACGATCTGCCTTTGGTGAAGCCATGTTGGCTGTCACCCACCACCTCCTTGCTCTCCATGTGCCTTAGCATGGTTCCCAGGAGAATCTGCTCCATGACCTTGCCAGGCACAGAGGTGAGGCTGACCGGTCTGTAGTTGCCCGGGTCCTCCTTGTTCCCCTTTTTAAAAATGGGGGTTATGTTCCCTCTCTTCCAGTCATCGGGGACCTCGCCAGACCGCCACGACTTCTCGAATACAATAGCCAGTGGCTTGGCAACTTCATCCGCCAGTTCCTTCAGGACCCGCGGATGGATCTCATCAGGTCCCATGGACTTGTGCACCTTCAAGTTCCTCAGATGTTCTCGAACCTGGACTTCAAGTACAGTGGGCGGTGGTTCATCCTCACAGTCCCTGCTAGTTCTTTCCACAGCTTGGGTGGTAAGACAAGAGGCTTTACCATTGAAGACTGAGGCAAAAAATCCATTAAGTACCTCAGCCTTCTCTATGTCCCGGGTAACTAGAGCACCAGTATCCTTCCGGAGGGGGCCTACATTCTCTTTGGACTTCCTTTTGTCCCCTACATACCTATAGAAGCATTTCTTGTTGCTTTTTATATCCCTTGCCAAATTCAATTCCTTCAGGGCTTTAGCCTTCCTCACTTGATCCCTGGTCACTCTTACAGCTTCTCTGTATTCCTCCCAGGCTATCTGTCTCCGCTTCCACCCTCTGTAGGCTAACCTCTTCATTTTCAGTTGGTCCAGGAGCTCCTTGCTCATCCACGCCGGCCTCCTGGTCTTTTTGCCCGACTTGTTCTTCGTCGGGATGCACCTCTGCTGAGCTTGGAGAAGGTGCTCCTTGAATGTGGACCAACTTTCCTGGGCCCCTTGTCCCTCCAGGGCCACCTCCCACGGCACTTTGCCCATCAGGTGCTTCAAGAGGCCGAAGTCCGCCTTCTTGAAGTCTAGGGTACAGAGCTTGCTGAATGGTTTCCTTGCTGCCCCATGGATCTTGAACTCCACCGTGTCGTGGTCACTGCAGCCAAGGCTGTCCTTAAGTTTCACCTCACCCACCAGTCCCTCCCTGTTGGTGAGCACAAGGTCGAGCATGGCACCCCTCCTTGTCGGCTCCTCTATCATCTGCAGGAGGAAGTTGTCATCCACGCATTCCAGGAACCTCCTGGACTGCCTGTGCCCTGCCGTATTGTCTCTCCAACAGATGTCAGGGTGATTGAAGTCCCCCATGAGGACCAGGGCTTGTGACCGCGAGGCTGCTCCTATCTGGCTATAAAGCGCCTCATCTGCTCTGTCCTCCTGGCCAGGTGGCCTGTAACAGACCCCTACCGTAACATCCCCTATCCGTCTCCGTCCTCTAATCTTGACCCATAAGCTCTCTGTCAGCTCCTCCTCCGACCCCAGGCGAAGCTCCACGCATTCCAGCCGGTTGCTGACATAGAGAGCAACACCCCCTCCTCGTCTCCCCTTCCTGTCCTTTCTAAAAAGCTTATACCCCTCCATGTTGACACTCCAGTCATAGGAGTCGTCCCACCACGTCTCCGTGATGCCAATAAGGTCGTAGCCCTGCTCATGTGCACGCATCTCCAGCTCATCCTGTTTATTTCCCATGCTGCGTGCGTTGGTGTACATACACTTCAGCTGGGCCCCCGACAAAGCCGACTCGCTGGCTGGAGCGACAGGGGTTCTCTTGGACGGCAGTGTAAGTTCGTTTGAACATACCTGCGATCCTTCCCCAGCCTCTGGACCCTCAGTGCTGGCACTGGTGCCATGCTGACAGCGGTATGAATCTGACTTCTTGGCTGGAGCGGCTGGAATTCCCTTCTTCTGTTCTACGGGTACTTCCACCATATCTTTATCATTCTTGATATTCCCCCCCTCCCCCTTCAAATCTAGTTTAAAGCCCTGCCAATGAGCCCTGCTAGCTTTTGAGCTAAGACCCTGGTTCCCCTCTGAGAAAGGCATGTTCCATCTGGTACCATCAGACCTGGTTCAGGGAAAGCCTCCCCATGATCAAAGAAACCAAATTTCCGTCGGTGGCACCAGCCTCTGAGCCATCTGTTAATCAAATCTGATTTTCTGTTCCTCTCTATGTTCTTTCCTGCCACTAAAGGGATTGAAGAAAACACTACCTGGGCTCCTGACCCTTCGACCAATCGTCCCAATGCCCTAAAGTCCCTTTTGATGGCCTTTGGACTTCTCTCTGTTAGCTCATCACTACCAACTTGCATTACCAGTAATGGATAATAATCAGAGGGCCGTAGCAGACTAGGGAGTTTCCTAGTGACGTCCCTGACGTGGGCCCCAGGGAGGCAGCAGACTTCCCTGTGGGTTGGGTCTGGTCGACATATTGGCCCCTCTGTTCCCCTCAGAAGGGAATCACCTATGACAATTACCCTCCTTTTTCTTTTAACAGGGGCGGTCAGAAGTCGTGAGGCAGACTGACTCCCCTTAGGCAACCCTCTGCGTGGGCCCTCGTCTATGTTTTCTTCTTTTGATGAGGTTTTAGTACCGATGGCAGTCTGATCCGGCTTTGGAGACACCTCCAAGCAGGGACAGCCATCACCCTCCCTGTCATCCAGTTCCCCTTGCAGAGCACTGTACCTGTTGCATAAGGACACCTGGGGGGGCAAGGGAGTTGCTATTCCATTGCGCTTGCCACGCCGAGCAGGGACCTTGTGCCATTGCTCCTTGTCCCCTAATTCCTCGCATTCCCTGATCCCCTTTACCCTCTCCACTTCTTTCTGCTCTACCACAACCAGATTATGGCAGCTGTCAATTTCCCTCTCGCTTTCCCTAATTATTCTTAACCTGCTCACCTCCTCCCTGAGCTCCAGCACTTCATCCTGGAGCTGCGCCACCCGGCTTAGCAGGTCATCAACCTGCTCGCACCTCACGCAGCCATCCTCAGGGTTGCTCCCAGCTACCAAGGATAAGCTGTGACATTCCTCACAGCCTGTGACCTGAACACCCACATCCCTTCGAGTGGGTGCTGAAAGCACATTTTTCCTCCTCCGAGTGGCCACCATGACTCCCTGATAAAATGAAGTACCTCAAATCCCGTCCAAGGAGCTGTAGACTACAGCTGTTGTCCCCTCGTTAGGCGGGAACAATAGCCTTCCTCAGCTCCTTCCACGGTGGGCAGCGACTAGTCGCTGCCCTACCTGAGGCTATTTATAGCCCAGTGACTCACAGCTGTGCTGGCTCCTCCCCGGCTCTCGCAGCAGCCGCCTACGCCGGCACCGCCCCCAACAGCGGCAGATCTGGTCCCGGCTAGAAAATGCTTCCAGAAAAGCCCTAGAAAAGAGCTTTTTTCGGTTTTTTCCTGCAGTAGCTCTCCCCAGTCGCAGTCTTACCTGCTCTGAAGTGGATCTCCGCAGAAATTAGCAATTTCTTTTAGCAATTAAGTTGACAATACCCAAGTCAGATGATTTCTTTAAATTCTGTTTCCAGCCTAAAGCACCTCATAGTCTGGAGGTACGTTGTTTCTGTATTGCTGGTAAGAACGTCCTTATTTTGACATCTGACTATTGCCTGTTATTCTCCTGCCCAGCACCATGGTTACAAGACTGGCTTCATCTTCCTGACAACCTCTCCATAGGGACTGGCAGGTCACTACGAGGTGCCCAAGGCTGTCCCTTCTGCAGGCTGAACAAGGCCCTGTCCCTCCATTTCTCCTCCCAGGCAGGTGCTCCAGCCCCTGAGCATCTCAATGACTCTCCTTCCACTGAACTCACTCCCAGTTATATGGGTCTTCCTTGCTGTGGTGGGTTGTGTCTGACCAATAGCCCTGCAGCCACCCAGCCTCTCCCTCCCTCCTTCATTTCCCCAGTGGAGGCCCAGAAATTAACACAGTAGTGTACAGGTGGTCTAATAAGTGATGAGCATGGGGACACAATCACTTCCCTCACTCTTTTGGTGAGGTTTCTCTTCGTACTCTCCAGGACACTGCTGGCTGCCTTTGCTACCAGGTCACATGATGGGATCCTGTTTTGCCTTCTGTCCCCCAGCATCACCAGAAACTTGTTTTAGAGCTACTCCCCAGGCCCTGCAACTGCAGAGTGTCAGTCTATCCCAGGTTCTAGATTCATAGATTCATAGATTTCTAGGTTGGAAAAGACCTCAGAGATCATCGAGGCCAACCATCCCTAATCCCCATTAAACCATATCCCTAAGTAGATCATCCACCTTATTCTTAAACACATCCAGGGATGGGGACTCAGCCACCTCCCTGGGCAGCCTATTCCAGTGGCTGACAACCCTTTCAGAGAAGAAATACTTTCTAACATCCAACCTGAATCTCCCCTGACTAAGCTTATACCCATTTCCCCTTGTTCTATCGCCCATCACTAATGTAAAGAGCCCTTCCCCCACCGCCCCACCATCCCTTCTCAAGTATTTGTAGGCTGTAATCAGGTCTCCCCTCAGCCTCCTCTTCTCCAGGCTAAACAGCCCCAACTCCCTCAGCCGCTCCTCATAAGTTTTATTTTCCAGCCCCTTGACCAGTTTAGTCGCCCTTCTCTGGACTCGCTCCAGGAGCTCAATATCCCTCTTAAAGCGAGGGGCCCAAAACTGGGCACAATATTCCAGGTGCGGCCTCACCAGTGCCGAGTACAGGGGCAGGATCACTTCCCTGTTCCTGCTGGTTACACTGTTCTTGATACACGCCAGTATCCCATTGGCCTTTTTGGCCACCTGGGCACACTGCTGGCTCATATCAAGCCGGTAGTCAACCAACACCCCCAGGTCCTTCTCCGCCAGGCAGCTCTCCAGCCACTCCTCCCCGAGCCTATAGCAATGCTTGGGGTTTTTGTACCCCAAGTGAAGGACTCTGCCCTTGGCCTTGTTAAAGCTCATGCCATTGGCCTCAGCCCAACGATCCAGTCTGTTCAAATCCCTCTGAAGGGCCTCCCTACCCTCGAGCAGATCAACACAGCCTCCCAGCTTGGTGTCGTCCGCAAATTTACTGAGGGTACATTCAATCCCCTCATCCAGGTCATTGATAAAGATGTTAAACAGAACTGGACCCAGCACTGAGCCCTGGGGAACCCCACTGGTGACCGGCCTCCAGCCGGATTTAGCCCCATTTACCACCACTCTTTGGGCCCGGCCATCCAGCCAGTTTTTAACCCAAAGGAGGGTGTGCCTATCCAGGCCAGCAGTTACCAGTTTCTCAACCAGAACACTATGAGAAACTGTATCAAAGGCTTTACTGAGGTCAAGGAAAACTACATCCACAGCCCTTCCCTCGTCAACCAGGCGGGTCACCCTGTCATAGAAGGTGATCAGGTTTGATTGGCAAGACCTGCCTTTCATAAACCCATGTTGACTGGGCCTGATCACCTGGTTAACCCGTATGTGCTCATTAATAGCACTCAAGATAACCTGTTCCATGACTTTGCCTGTCACCAAGGTCAGACTGACAGGCCTGTAGTTCCCCAGATCCTCCTTCCGCCCTTTTTTGTAAATGGGGGTAACATCCGCCAGCCTCCAGTCCAGCGGAACTTCCCCAGTGAGCCAAGACTGTCCTATTTTGATCCTGACCAAAAGACCATTGTACCTCAAGGAGCGAGTGGTCCACCTAACAGTAAACCTGAGCAGACCCAGGCCTGTGCTGTGCTCTGCGTCCAGCTTGGCCTTCAGGCTGTGCTGTGCAGATCATGCTCCTGGGTTGCAGAATGAATCTGAATGAGAAGTCTGCAGGAAACTCCCACCTGGTACCAGTGATTGAGCCAACTGCATGTCCCTCCCTGTAGCTGACACGGCCACAACAAATTCACATGTGATCGGCCTCTTTTGGGGCAGTAGAAATGATTTAAATTTTTTGCCTTGTAAGAAAACACTGCAAGTGATCAGAGAAGCAAAATGGGACAACCCTTCTACAGACGGATCTGCAGGACTTGCTGCACCAGCTGACTGGACAGAAGGAACCTCACCATGATGTTCCAAGCCACCAGCCTGCTGCTGGCCTCGCAGCTTCTTGCAGAAACACAACCAAAGCGTGTGCGTGCTGCTGTCCCATCAGGTGCTTGGGGGAAAGCACATGACAGTCACAGCCAAGCCCTCTTCTTGGATGGGCCTACCAGGTAATAAAATGGTTACTTTAAATCCAGTTGAATAACTCAGGAGATTAATATGTGGCTCCATGGCTGGTGTCATGGCCACAATTTCGGCTTTTTGGATAATGGCATGGGCCACATGGCACCAGGCCTACTGGAACCAGATAGAACTTGTCTTTCTCAGAGGGGAGTTGTCTTAGTGCAACAGCTAGCAGGGCTCATTGACAGGGCTTTAACCTAGATTTGAAGGGGGAGGGGGGTAATACCAAGAATGATAAAGATGCTGGAAGTACCTGTAGAACAGCAGAAGGGAATTCCAGCCACTCCAGCCAGGAAGTCAGATTCATCTGGGGCCCAACTTAAATGCCTTTATGTCAACGCGCGCAGCATGGGGAACAAGCAAGAGGAGTTAGAAGTGTGTATGTGCCTCTCGGGATATGATCTTATTGGCATCACGGAGACGTGGTGGGATGAATCCTATGACTGGAGTGTCAGAATAGAAGGGTACAGGCTCTTTAGGAAGGACAGGCAGGGGAGAAGACGAGGAGTTGCCCTCTGTGTCAAAGACCAGCTGGAGTGCATGGAGCTGCACCTGGGGACGAATGAGGTCCCGACTGAGAGCTTATGGGTTAGGATTAAAGGGAGAGCAGGGACAGGGGACATAGTAGTAGGGGTCTGCTACAGACCACCTGACCAGGAGGACTGGGTGGATGAGGCCCTCTACAGACAGATAGGAGCTGCCTCATGTTCATGAGCCCTGGTCCTCATGGGGGACTTCAGCCACCCCAATATCTGTTGGAAGGACGACACAGCAGGACACAGGCAATCCAGGAGGTTCCTGGAATGCATGGAGATAACTTCCTTCTCCATGTGGTAGAGGAACCAACGAGGAGAGGTGCTGCTCTGGACCTTGTTCTCACCAACAATGAAGGGCTGGTGGGGAACGTCACGCTCAAGGACAGCCTTGGCTGCAGCAATCATGAAATGGTGGAATTCAAGATTCTTAGGAAGCAAGGAGGGTGCATAGCAGGCTCACTACCCTGGATTTCAGGAGAGCAGACTTTGGCCTCTTCAGGGATCTCCTTGCTAGAGTACAATGGGACGAGGCCCTGGAGGGAAGAGGGGCACAAGAAAGCTGGTTAATATTCAAGCTCAGGAGCGGTGCATCCCAACAAAGAGAAAGTCAGGTAGGAATACCAGGAGGCCCGCATGGATGAACAAGATGCTCCTGGACCAACTCGGACACAAAAAGAAGGCCTACAGAGGGCAAAAGCAAGGCCAGGTAGCCTGGGAAGAATACAGAGCGATTGTCCGAGCAACCAGAGATCAGGTTAGGAAAGCCAAAGCCCTGATAGAGTTAAATCTGGCCAGGGACATCAAGGGCAACAAGAAAAACTTTTATAGATATGTCCGTGATAAAAAGAGATCTAGGGAAGATTTAGGCCCTCTCTGGAAGGAAACGGGGGACCTGGCTACCCGGGATATGGAGAAGGCTGAGGTTCTCAATGACTTCTGTGCCACAGTCTTCACTGGCAAGAGCTCCAGCGGCACAGCCCAAGTCACAGAAGGCAAAGGCAGGGACTGGGAGAATGAAGAACTGCCCACTGTAGGAGAAGATCAGGTTGGAGACCATCTAAAGAACCTGAAGGCATACAAGTCCATGGGACCTGATGAGGTGCATCCGCGGGTCCTGAGGGAACTGGCAGATGAAGTTGCTAAGCCACTATCCATTATATTTCAGAAGTTGTGGCAGTTTAGTGAAGTTCCCAATGACTGGAAAAGGGGAAACATAGCCCCTTTAAAAAGGGGAAAGGGAACTACCGGCCAGTCAGTCTCACCTCTGTGCCCGGCAAGATCATGGAGCAGATCCTCCTGGTGACTCTGCTAAGGCCCATGGAAAAAAAGGAGGTGATTGGTGACAGCCAGCATGAGTTCACTAAGGGCAAATCCTGCCTGACTCATTTGGTGGCCTTCTATGATGAGGTTACAGCATTGATGGATAGGGGAAGAGCAACTGACATCGTCTACCTGGACTTGTCCAAAGCATTTGATACTGTCTCACATGACACCCTGGTCTCTAAACTGGAAAGACATGATTTTGATGGATAGACCACTCGGTGGATAAGGAATTGGCTGGATGGTTGCACTCAAAGAGCTGTGGTCAATGGTTCATTGTCCATGTGACTATGTCAAAGTGACGAGTGGTGTTCCTCAGGGGTCAGTACTGGCACCAGTGCTATGTAACATCTTTTTTGGAGACATGGACAGTGGGATTGAGTGCACCCTCAGCAAGTTTGCAGATGACACCAAGCTGCGTGGTGTTGTGGACACGCTGGAGGGAAGGGATGCCATCCAGAGGGACCTTGACAGGCTGAAGTGGTGGACCTGTGAGAACCTCATGAAGTTCAACAAGGCCAAGTGCAAGGTCCTGCACGTGGGTCGGGGCAATCTCAAGCACAAGTACAGGCTGGGTGGAGAATGGATTGAGAGCAGCCCTGAGGAAAAGGACTTGGGAGTGCTGGTGGGTGAGAAGCTCAACAGGAGCCGGCAATGTGCACTGGCAGCCCAGAAAGCAAATCGTATCCTGGGCTCTATCAAAAGAAGTGTGGCCAGCAGGTTGAGGGAGGGGATTCTGCCCCTCTACTCTGCTCTCATGAGACCCCACCTGGAATACTGTGTTCAGCTCTGGAGTCCCCAACACAAGAAGGACATGGAGCTACTGGAGCGAGTCCAGAGGAGGGCCACGGAGATGATCCGAGGGCTGGAGCACCTCTGCTATGAAGACAGGCTGAGAGAGTTGGGGCTGTTCAGCCTGGAGAAGAGAAGGCTCCGGGGTGATCTTATCGCAGCCTTCCAGTACTTAAAGGGGGCCTATAGGAAAGTCCCCTAAAAAGAGGGACTTTTTACAAGGCCGTGTAGTGATAGGACAAGGGGCAATGGATTTAAACCGAAAGAGGGCAGATTTCGATTAGATCTAAGGAAGAAATTTTTCACTCTGAGGGTGGGGAGGCAGTGGAACAGGTTGCCCAGAGAAGTTGTGGCTGCCCCATCCCTGGAAGTGTTCAAGGCCAGGCTGGATGAGGCTTTGGGCAACCTGGTGTAGTGGAGGGTGTCCCTGTCCATGGCAGGGGTGTTGGAACTGGGTGATCTTTGAGGTCCCTTCCAATCCTGACCATTCTATGATTCTATGATTCTGTGATTCTCAAAGTTAATGTGCCAACCACGTGTCTTCTGCTGGCCTATCAGAGACACTGGTAGATGTGAGCCTGAAACACATGTCCCAGTCACGGTTCAAGGGCTGACCTATCAGCTACTGCAGCAAGAAGTGATCTCATGGGCCCTTTCCCAGCCATATTCCTGCTGCTGGCCTTTCAACTCCAGAGACAGCAGTGACCTCACAGCCACCTTCCCAGCCTTGTGCCTCCTGCTGGCCTGTGAGATCCTGAGGCACCACTGACCTCACCATAGCATTCCCACCCATCTTCTCCCTGTGGCCTATGACCTGATCAGATGCAGATAATCTCACTTTCCTCTTCCAACGCCATGCGACTGTTCTGGGACCTCACGATCTCCCCCTTTGCCCCCAGGGGCCAAACAGGTGAAGTCAGGATTATGAAAAGGTTGAAGGTGAGAGGATTAGAGCGTGAGAAAGAAGAGCTTCAGGAGTTCAGTGTTCAGGTGTAGGGAGTAGAGCTCACTTTTCATTGTTAGCAATTAGGAAGAGGTTTCTAGGGCAGGTTTGTTGTTTGCTGAGAGTGTCTGGTTAGTGTGTGGGTATGGGCTGGGTTTGTGGATTCGAGTTTTGTTTAGGGCTGGGGTAAAGGACAATATTTTATGCCAAGTGTATGTGCAGGAGATTAGGGTGATCAGAAGGGATAAGGGGTGATGTGTTTGGACTTGGTTTTAGAGGTGTATTTTGAGATGAGGGATTCGAGCAGTGGAATGCTTTCAGTGCGAGAGGCAGCGTTTAGGGGTAGGGTTAGGACTTTAGGTTAATGGTTAGAAATAATGTAAAGCTTTAGTTGTTCACTGGCGTTTTCTCTCTAGTGCATTTTCCTGGGCATGTTCTTGAGAACAACGTCAGAAGCAGATCTAAGCCCTCAGGCACTGCCCTGAGTAGATCCCCTTTCACGATGGAACCGCTGGTACGGAGGCCAGATCTGTCACAGCAGTGCCCATTGCCTGCCCCTGCCTGCGGTCACAGGGCTGCCACCCCGCAGGACTGTGACCAAGCTGCCAGAGAGCTGAGGGCTGACACCAAACCCAAGGGCTCAGAGAGAGAGTGTGGGAGGGAAAAGAGAGCAGCTCTGGAAGAACAAGTGCTCCCTGGCAGGGCTGCCATGCCGGGACTCGCTTCCATGCCACCTCTGCACACAGTAACTGTCCCTGCAGCTCTGAAAAGGTCTTGGATGAAGGAGGTAAAAAAAAGTCACTGTGATGCTCTTTATTTTGTTTAATCGCACAGAGCGCACAGCTCCTCATTTGCACAGCCACTCGGTCAGGGAAGGAAAGCAGAGAGTGAATGAGAAAGGGGATGACAACATCGCTACAAGTGAAAAACCACCAATAACAACAAAAATTACAGCCAACATACCGGGCCTGTAAAAGTTTATAACTGCTGTGCAGAAGCAGATGGGAAGTTTATTGTTTGCAAATAACACCGAGTCATCAGTTTCCTCAGGGCATCCTTGAGCTCCTGGTTCCTCATGCTGTAGATGAGGGGGTTCACTGCTGGAGGCACCACCGAGTACAGAACTGACAGCACCAGATCGAGAGATGGGGAGGAGATGGAGGAAGGCTTTAAGTAGAGAAAAATGGCAGTGATGACAAAAAAGGAAACCACGGCCAGGTGAGGGAGGCACGTGGAAAAGGCTTTGTGCCGTCCCTGCTCAGAGGGGATCCTCAGCACGGCCCTGAAGATCTGCACATAGGACACCACAATGAACACAAAACACCCAAATCCTAAACAGGCACTAACCACAAGAAGCCCAACTTCCCTGAGGTAGGAGTGTGAGCAGGAGAGCTTGAGGATCTGGGGGACTTCACAGAAGAACTGGTGCAGGGCATTGCCATGGCAGAGGGGCAGTGAAAATGTATTGGCCGTGTGCAGCACAGCATGGAGAAACCCAGTGGCCCAGGCACCTGCTGCCAGGTGGACACAAGCTCTGCTGCCCAGGAGGGTCCCGTAGTGCAGGGGTTTGCAGATGGCAACATAGCGGTCATAGGACATGATGGTGAGAAGATAAAACTCTGCTGACATCAAGAAGAGGAAAAAAAATAGCTGTGCAGCACATCCTGAGTAGAAAATGTCCCGGGTATCCCAGAGGGAATTGGCCATGGCTTTGGGGACAGTTATGGAGATGGATCCCAGGTCAAGGAGGGAGAGGTTGAGGAGGAAGAAGTACATGGGGGTGTGGAGGTGGTGGTCACAGGCTATGGTGGTGATGATGAGTCCATTTCCCAGGAGGGCAGCCAGGCAGATGCCCAGGAAGAGCCAGAAGGTCAAGAGCTGCAGCTCCCGTGTGTCTGTGAATGCCAGGAGGGCAAAGTGGGTGATAGAGCTGCCATTGGACATCTGTTGCATGAGGGTATCTGAAACTGTCCAAGGAGGAAAAACAGTGACAAGTTACAGTAGACTTTTCTGAGAACAGTCTATTCAATCTCACAGAAACACTGCCCCCCACCTCTGCCTCTGCCTGCCCCTCCCCTTTCAGGAAGACCTTCAGCAGGTCCCTGTTGTTAGATGAGGTTGGTGTTGGCTGAGGGTGCCACTGGGAGCAGGGGCTCTGCAGGAGTCAGTCTCGCCCTGTAGAAACAGTTAAATGGGAACAGGGGGTGATCTCAGATTAAATCCACTCATGATGTCACAGAGCTTCCCAGCATTGTCACTCCCAGTTTGCCCAACAGCAGAGCACAGCCGTGGGGATTTGGTTTTGTTCTTTTTGTCCCAGTTTCCTCACCACACCTGAGGAGAGCTTTTAGGGCAGAAATCCTTGGAATTTCAGCAGCAGTCCAAGTGAAACCTTGTGGGTTCAGAGAGGCCAAGGGACTGTCATAGAATCATAGAATGGTTAGGGCTGGAAGGGACCTTCAAAGGTCATCTAGTCCAACCCCCCTGCAAGGAACAGGGATATCTCCAACTAGATCAGGTTGCTCAGGGCCTCATCCAACCTGGCCTTGAACGTATCCAGGGATGGAGCATCCACCACCTCTCTGGGCAACCTGTTCCAGTGTTCTACAACTCTCATGGTAAAAAATTTTTTCCTAATATCCAACCTGAATCTACCTCCCTCTATTTTAAAACCATTACCCCTTGTCCTATCACAACAGGCCCTCCTGAACAGCCTCTCCCCATCTGTCTTGTAGGTCCCCTTGAGGTACTGGAAGACCGCTATGAGGTCACCCCGGAGCCTCCTCTTCTCCAGGCTGAACAGCCCCAACTCTTTCAGCCTGTCCTCATAGGAAAGGTGCTCCAGCCCTCTTATCATCTTCGTGGCCCTCCTCTGGACCCTCTCCAGCTGGTCCATGTTCTTCTTGTGGTGGGGGCTCCAGAACTGGACGCAGCACTCCAGGTGAGGTCTCACGAGGGCAGAGTAGAGGGGGAGAATCACCTCCCTCGACCTGCTGGCCACGCTCCTCTTGATGCAGCCCAGGATGCGGTTGGCCTTCTGGGCCGCAAGAGCACATTGCCAGCTCATATTGAGCTTCTCGTCCACCAGTACTCCCAAGTCCTTCTCCTCAGGGCTGCTCTCGATCCATTCTCCGCCCAGTCTGTATTTGTGCCTGGGATTGCCACGACCCAGATGTAGGACCTTGCACTTGGCCTGGTTGAACTTCATGAGATTGGCACGGGCCCACCTCTCCAGCCTGTCGAGGTCCCTCTGGATGGCATCCCTCCCTTCCAGCATGTCAACGGCACCACACAGCTTGGTGTCATCGGCAAACTTGCTGAGGGTGCACTCCATGCCACTGTCCACGTCACCGACAAAGATGTTGAAGAGGGCCGGGCCCAACACGGACCCCTGAGGGACGCCACTCATGACCGGTCTCCACTTGGACATCGAGCCGTTGACCACTACTCTCTGAGTGCGGCCATTGAGCCAATTCCTTATCCACCGAGTGGTCCATCCATCAAACCCATGCCTCTCTAGTTTAGAGAGAAGAATGTCGTGCGGGACAGTGTCAAAAGCTTTGCACAAGTCCAGGTAGATGATATCCATTGGTCGACCCTTGTCCACCGATGCTGTCACCCCATCATAAAAGGCCACCAAGTTGGTCAGGCAAGATCTGCCTTTGGTGAAGCCATGTTGGCTGTCACCCACCACCTCCTTGCTCTCCATGTGCCTTAGCATGGTTCCCAGGAGAATCTGCTCCATGACCTTGCCAGGCACAGAGGTGAGGCTGACCGGCCTGTAGTTGCCTGGCTCCTCCTTGTTCCCCTTTTTAAATATGGGGGTTATGTTCCCTCTCTTCCAGTCATCGGGGACCTCGCCAGACCGCCACGACTTCTCAAATACAATGGCCTGTCCCTTATTGCAGGATGAGGAGGACCAGTCCGTCCATCCGCCCTGCTCTCAGCTGCCCTGTTTGGGCACCTCTTTGAGCTGGAGGACAATCGCGCTCAAATATTCCCTGAGAGGACACTGGACAGTGGTGAGAGCAGAGGAATCTGGTTTTCAAGTGCAGCTCTCCAAACCCTCCGTCCTGTCTCATTGCAGATGAGGAGGATCTCAGCACTTCCCTCCCAGGCAGGGACACAGAGGGCTCCTGGCAGCTGCCCACATACTCCATGCAGCAGCATTTGCATAGCCTTGGCATCGAGGTGTCATCTCCATGGGGCTGCTGGATGAGACAGAGAGGCCATGGGAGAGATGTGCCCTTCTGGAGGGCAGCCTGTGGCTGAAGAGGACCCCCTCATCCCCACCCCAGGGAAACAGCTGATGTAACGAAGATGAGGTGTCCTGGAGGAAGGGTAAGCTCACTGCCAGCCCCATACACTGCAGTACCCAGAGCCACAAACGTTAGGAGGGGACATGGATGCTCTTCCTCCGTGCATCCATCTGCATGAGAGAACAAGCAGCGTCGATGTCTGAGCTGCACCTTAATCCTCATCCCCACCAGTGATTCCATGGGAAGAACAAGGGCAGCAGGACAAGGGGAAAATTCAAAGTGCTCCTGCCAAGGGAGTCAGGATAGGGAGGCACAGCTGGACACTGGAGTGTTTCTCCTCTGTTGTGGTTGGGCTGCTGGGAAGGAAACTCACGATCAACTCCTCGTGACATTAAGGGTGGGAGTATCTGCTGGGTGGGAGAGGAGACCAGGGAGTTGCTCTGGGGAAACTGTCTGCACTGCAGAGGATGGCAGGGAGACACTGAATCCCCCTCCCATGGCATTTCTGGCAGCAGCTCCCTCTCCCTCCCTGCCCATGTCTCTGCTGCCTGGAGCCGTCCCTGCTGGGACCTGTCTCTCTGTCCCCAGGTCTCCTCCCTGCCAGTGCTCCCAGCCCTCGCCCCACGCACTGTGTGCTCAGCCCTTCCCTACAGACCCCTCCTGGCAGCAGGACACTGACCAGAGACATCTCCGTGTGTGCAGGGGCTAAGGAGCAGCTCAGACAAGTGCTAAAGTGATCCCAGAGCTGCTGTAGGGGACACATCTGCCCCCAGGGGTCAGAGGGGGCTGGGGCACCTCACTCCTATGCAGACCCCTCTGCCTACCACGGCTTGAAGGGTCGGTGCATGAAACTCCCCCAACCAACCCACAGAGCCCCCGAGCAGGAACAGGAGCAGCACCAGCAGGTGGGAAAAGGAGGAGCAGCCCCAGATCCTTCTGCTGGGGTGGCAGGAAGAGAGACAAAGGCCCTGGAGAAAGTGGTCACCTGAGCCAGCCGTGCCCACAGCCTCAGCGACAGCAGAGCTGCAGGGCAGTGGCACTCAGCCCCTGTGCTCTGCAGAGAGCCCTGGGCTGGGGAGAGGCACCTCTGCTCTGCTGGAGCTCTGGCTGCAGAGGGGGCGGCTGATGCCCTGTGCCCCACGGCCATGGGGGCAGAGACTGTGCTGGGTCAGAGAGGAGGCGAGGGGCTTGCTCAGCTGAAGGTGTCTGCACTGGACGGGGTGACAGAAACTTTTCCCAATTCTCCTTCGCATGACATCACCATTCTGAGTTTTGTTTTCCTCCCTACCCATCTTCCTGCTTCCCAGACATTTTCCTTCCTTTTCATGGATATTTTCCACCTGTTTCCCTCTCTCACATCATTTTCCTCACAGCGAATTCTGAGAGACCCCATCCCACTGTCCGTGCGCTCAGTTTTGCCCTACAGAACCTCCCCGTGGAAGGGCACTGTCTCGGGACATCTCCCTGCTTGAGGCTGCAAAGAGCAGGTCAGACAGACGGCGATGTTTCCAGCCAAGGGGATGCTGGTGCTGCCTGTAGGCTGAGGGGCAGGTGAAGGCAGTTCATGAGGTTCCCAGCAGACCTAGTGATCATGCCATCTATTGATTCCAGAATCCCAGTCACTTCTCAAAATCAGCAGCTCCCTTTCCCTTTACACCCTGCAGCATGAAATTGTAGACTAAGGGAAGCACCTTCTTTTCCAGGTAGCCCCTGCCTGGACCATCCTCTTGAAACATCCCCTTAGAAATGCCCTGGGGGTGATCTGGAGCTCTGAGCAGCCCTGACCCACACAACACCCTCTTCACAGCAGAGGGACACTCTTCTCCCAGGAACTGCTGCTTCCACCCACAGCTTCTCCCCACAGCACCGTGGGGAGCTCCCCGGGCAGCTGAGTGCTGACCCTGGCAGGCGGCAGAGTCCCTGCCCCAGCACACAGCCCCTGGGGTGCAGGGACCCTGCTGGGAAGGACAGCCCTGGGCACCCCTGGCTGCACACCCACCTTCACACCCTGCAGACGTCCCTGGGAGAAGGCAGCCATCATGCCCTGTCCCTCTGATGGTCCATCAGGGAAGCCCTGCTCTGGAGCACATCATCGTCCTGTACCACAGAGAAACGAGAACCCTCCTGACAGATGCCTTAAGCTGTCAGATGTACCAGATTTAGCAGATCCCTCCAGGAACTGCAGCTGCACTGCCCTGCACCCAGAGACTTACCACGCAAAGGGCTGTGAAGATTTTTCCCTCAGTGAGCTCCCAGCATCCTCACTCTTCTGACTGCCTTTAACCCCTCTCTGTCTCCCCCCTCTCCCCTGGGTGCCCGCAGGCAGTGCCCCAGCCCTGCTCCTGGGCACAGCCGTCTCTCTGCAGCGCTGCCCGCTTGCCAGGAGCTCCCTCCATCCCAGGAGCCCGGCCCAGCTCAGCAGCACAGGACCAGCCCAGCACATTTAATGACCCCTCTGGAGGGTTTGGTGCTGACTCCAGGACCCTCAGGCAGTCAGAGGCAGTTGCAGACGCCTCTCAGGAAGTCCAAGTCAGAGGCAAACTCCAAAGTTTCTTGCAGAGTTAATGGGTCCCCCTGAGGACCATCACTGACGAAGCCTCCCCAGGTGCTGGTTACAGCAGAAAACTGGAGGCAGAGATGACAGGTAGGCAAAGGCAAGGAAAAGGTGGAACAGGTGCTGAGGAAACCTGGATGTGTTACCTTGAGCCAAAGGGCCAAGTCGTGACCCCCAGCCCCTGGGAAGGGAGATCCTGTCCCTCACACGGTGCTCAGGGCCCTTCCTGGGGCACTGTGATGTGGGGATGTGCAATGTCAAGGGCAGGGCTATGGGACGACACCTCCCAGGGTCTCGGGTGGGGAAAGGGAGGCAATGAGACCCGACGCTGTAAGGACAAGGCATCAGTGGCAGAGACACCAGCCACAGCTGAGGGGAGAAAGAGCTTATCTCTGCTGGGCGCTTCTCAGCTTTCTTCATCCCTCTACCATCTCCACCACAGGCTGTCCTACCACAGCTTGCTCTCACCTGAGCATCTTCCTTCCTGTATTGGTATCCCCCATCCTCCCTGACTGTTCCTGGAAACACAGAGCCTTGGGCTGATCCAGTCTCCCTCTGAGCGACTTGTTACACCACAGCACTGTCTTTCCAGTGACATTTCTTCTTCCTCATGTCTAGTCTGGACCTCCCCAGCTGCACATTGCATCATTATTTCTTCCTCATGCTGTTTCTTACTACAGATAAAAGCTTCATCATCTCTGAAACCACCCTTCCGGCACTCTCAGGCTACTCCTATACTTCCTGGAGCCTCCAAATTGTTGGGCCAAAGAACTCCAGGTCCCTCAGCCACCCACACAGACCATGTGTACTAGGTCCCAAGTCCCACCTTGAGAGAACTCCACTGGATACACTGCATCTGCCCTTGTTCATAGTGTCCACACTCTACTGGCTCATAGGGCATCCCTTGCAGTGCCCAGGCCCTTCTCAGAGTCACTCCTCTGCCGGACAGATCCCAGACTGTCCTGATGCATGAGGTTATTCCCTCCCCATCCCCCACCACCAGCTGATGCAGGACTGGCCACTTGTCCTTGTAAAACTTGAAGTCATTTCTGTTTGTTGAACTCAGATTTTCTCGAGGTCCCCATGGACTGAAGCACCATTTGCTCCGCTTTTCATGTTTGCATGTGGCTGATTCATCTTGGTTGTGGTATTTGTCACAAGACAACAGCAAGAGGAATTGCACGGCACTACAAATACCCCTTCTTAGATAAACTGTGGGTCCTGGGGGTCTGGGACTGACAAAGCCATAGGTCTGACCCTACAGAGGGGAAGTTGCCCTTTATGGGAGAGAGCAGCAGGAACCCATGGAGCTCTGCCTGGGGATGGACAATGACTCAGCTGAGAGCTGAAGGGCCAGCAGGAGAGGGCAGAACAAGATGGGCAGTGCTGTGCTGGGTGGATGTCTGCTATGGACCCCACTGATCAGGAAGAGGAAGTAGATGAGGCCTCTTCAGATACTGGAAGAAGCCTCATGTTTGCAGGCCCTGTTCCTCATGGCAGACCTAAACTATCGCAGCATGTGCTGAAGGGGCAAAGCAGTGAGGTTCCAGCCATCCAGGAGGGGTTTGGAGCTCATTGGTGACGTCTTCCTTACAAGGGTGACGGAGGAGCCAGTGAGGTGAAGTGCCCTGTGGGACATCGTACTTACAGACAAGGAAGAGCTGGGCAGGGGTGTAACGGTCAGGGATGAGACGGTGAAGTTGAGGCTCCTGAAAGAAGCAAACCCAGAGGTTTTTCCTTTGGTTTATTCACATTTTCTGTGTTGCTTTTAAAATCTTTTATTTTTCCCTCTGACTGCTTAACTCAGGGCTACTTCTACTCCCCTCTGGGCTACGTCGACTTTGTCCTTCTGGCTGTCATGTCCCATGACCATTACGTGGCTATCTGCCACCATCTTCAGTACCCCATGCTCATGAACAGTCAGCTTTGCCTTCGGCTACTGTTGGGCTTGTGGACTGCGGGCTTCCTGGCCACCATTGTCTCCACAGTCTTGGTTGCCAGGATGCCCTTCTGCAGTGCCAATCGATTTGACCACTTTTTCTGTGACAGCGTGCTTTTGATCAAGTTGTCCTGGGCAGAAACACAGATTGTTCAGCTGATCACCTTCATGCCTTTGTCATGATCGCCCTCCTGGACTTAATGAGTATGACAGCAATGGCCTACCTGTACATCATTAACACCATACTTAGCTTGTCCTATTAATTTGTTCAAAGGCTTGTTTTTGCTCTGGGCCCCATTCAAAATTGTTCTTCTTTCGGGTTATTTGATAGAGGGGTTTTACGATCTGGCTGTAGTCGGGAATATGCATTCGCCAGAAACCCACAATGCCTAAGAAAGCTTGTGCTTCCTTTTTGTTGGTTGGTGGGGACATAGCTGTTATTTTATTGATCACGTCCATCAGAATCTGACGACGCCCATCTTGCCATTTTATTCCCAAAAACTGAATCTCCTGGGCAGGTCCCTTGACCTTACTCTGTTTTATGGCAAAGCCTGCTTTCAGAAGGATTTGGATTATCTTTTCACCTTTCTCAAAAACTTCTTCTGCTGTGTTGCCCCATACAATGATGTCATCAATGTATTGCAAATGTTCTGGGGCATCACCCTGTTCCAGTGTGGTCTGGATCAGTCCATGGCAAATAGTGGGGCTGTGTTTCCACCCCTGGGAAGGGAATGGCTACTACACATCTGTGTGTGACGGAGGTGGTCTATACCAGCATCTGGAATGGGGATATAGCCCTGGGGGAGCGTATATTTAGGTGCCTGCAAAGAGGGAGGCTGTTATCCAGGGGCAGCTACTGAGGACACTGAGTATCCAAGCCCAGCTGCTGGAGGGATCCACCCTGTACAGACATAGAGATAGAACAGAACAGAATAGTTCAGTTGGAAGGGACCTACGATGATCATCTAGTCCCAACATCTGACCACTTCAGGTCTGACCAAAAGAGAGATCACGTTATTAAGGGCATCGTCTAAATGCTTCCTAAACACTGACAGACTTGGGGCATAGACCACCTCTCTAGGAAGCCTGTTCCAATGTTTGACCACCTTCTTGGTAAAGAAATGATTCCTAATGTCAAGTTGGCACCTCCCCTGACACAGCTTTGAACCATTCCCATGCATCCTGTCGCTGGATACCACGACAAGAGCTCAGCACCTCCCTCTCCACTTCTCCTCCTCAGCAAACTGCAGCCAGACACGATGATTCTATGATTCTATGCTAATCCCCTCTTTTGACTGGTTGTCCTGTGCTTGATGCACCCCAGGATGCGGTTTGCCCTCTCGGCTGCCAGGGCACACTGCTGGCTCACACTGAGCCTGCTGCCAACCAGCATCCCCAGATCCCTTTCTGCAGGGCTGCTCTCCAGCTGCTCCTCTCCCAGTCGATACCTGTGCCTGGCGTTATTTCATCCCAGGTGTAGAATCCGGCATGTTCTTGTTAAACATGGCGAGAGTGGCCTCCTCTGGGTCATGGATACAGGTGCTAAACTGAACAGGCCCAGGAGAGTTCCCTGTGTTGCCCCAGTATGTCCCAGTATGTCCTGGTCTGTACCCTTGGTAAGTCCATGCTGACTGTGTTTGGACACATTCTTCTCTTTTAGGTGCCCAGAAATGTCACCCAAGAGGTCTCTAATTGACGGCACACTACTCATCCACGAGAGTTTGTACAGCCAGGGCTTCCCTGGGTTGCACTTCTGGCCTCTTTCAAAGAACAGTGCAACACTTGCTTTTCCCCTCTGTCAGGAGACCTCTGCCAATCCCATGGCCTTTGGAAGGGGATAGCCCAAAGAAATGTCAATCTTGCCCTGTGACCTCATTACCACTGTTCTGCCTGTTACATGGTGTCTTTAATCTTTCACACCTTTTCACCTGTCCCGATACAATGACCATTTCTAAAGTCAGCTTTTCAGATGCAGGCTCTCGAGACAAAGGCCATTTCCAGTAGATCCCAGTTTTCTCCTGCCCTTACTCTTTGTTCCTTCAGATTCCTGTCACCTGTCCAGCTGCTGCTTTGAGCTTCAGGCAGTTAAACCTTTGCTTGTCTTTCAATAGACTCATCATCTCCTTCAGCCAACTCTTTACCTCTGTTTATATCTCTCTTTTTGTCCCTGTCTATCTGAAGCATTTCTGATACGATTCTCTCTTGTAGAAAGCAACCTCATTAGAGGCAGCTTGTCCTTAGCACGTGTGTTTTATTGATCATGAAACTTGATCATGCTTTCCTTTTCTTTCCTGGCCAAGAGGAAAAGTCCTGCTGTGCCTGCGTGCAGCCAGTTCTCTAAGGAGAGCAGGTGGGACATGGTGCGATGGAGCTGTACCATCCAGCTGCAGAGATCAGTGGAGAAGTCTGATGTAAAGGAAAAGGGATGTAAGTCCCAGGTGGCCAATGACAGAGGTGGTGAGGTTGGGGGGGTTGAAGAGGAAGGTTGTCTGTCCAGTGTCAGACCTCAAGGGACTGCTTTACCTTCCTGTCCAGACCTCCTCTGGATCAGCAGAGCATTTCAATACCTTCACTGATGTCTCTCCACTCTCACCAGCTGTTCCTTGAAGCACAAAGGCATGGGCTGACCCAGGCTCCCTCTGGGTCACCTCTTGCACCACAATATTACCCTTTGAGTGAGATTCCTTTTTGTTCACATGCTGTCTGAACCTTCCAAGCTGCTCTTTCTTGAGCTTTTCTTCTCTTCCCGCTACCAAGAAAAGCCTCACCATCTCTGAAGCCACCCTTCAAGCAGTTGCCAGCTCCTACTATAGACCCCTGGGCCTCCACTTCAAAAGATACAGAAGCCCAGGTCCCTCAGCTTCTCCACACAGGCCCCAAACCCCATCATGGCAGAACTTCTCTGGAGCCTCTCCAGTTCCTCTACATTCCTTCAGAAGAGGGAGCCCCACACACAGACACACTAGGCCAGATGTGGCCACACCAGTGCTGAGTCAAGGGGATGATAACTGCCATGTCTGGGTGGCCACGCTCCCCCTGATGCAGCCCTGTGTGCAGCTGCTCTTATTCACGGCCCGCATGCACCCCTGGCTAACGCGGCATTGCTCGTAACGCCCAGGCCCTTCTCCTCAGGGTCACTCCTCAGCCAGTCAGGCCCCAGCATGCTTTCGTTCATGGGGTTATCCTGCCCCCAGTAAAGGACTGGCCACTTCTCCTTGTAAAACTTTGTGGGTTTTCTCTTTGTCAAATCCCAGAGTGTTTCAGGGTCCTTCAGGAATGGAGCTCCATTGGGCCACCTGTTAACGTGTGTGTGCAGATGGCTCCCCGTGACACATGGTGCCTCTGACAGCATGAGGGGTGAGATAATAAACACAGTCACTTGTTCAATGCTGTTGTTCCCAAGCTGCACATTCCCATGGGGACAAGCTCAGAAACGCCAACTGAAAGTACAAAGGAAGCCAAACTGGGAGCAGGCAGGAAAGGGTCAATAGAGATGGGCATTTGCATGGGAGGGTACAAAGATGGTCAAGAGGAAGAAGTTGTGAGTAGGAAAAGAGGGGAAAAGAGAAGGTGAAGGAATGAAAATGACCATTGGAGTTTTGAGGGGCACCTGCCAAACAGCCCTGCATCTGAGCAACAATGCCTGCAGTGGGACAAGAAAGACACAGATCATCTGGTCACCAGTGGGGTTCCCCAGGGCTCAGTGCTGGGTCCGGTTCTGTTTAACATCTTTATCAATGACCTGGATGAGGGAATTGAATGTACCCTCAGTAAGTTTGCGGACGACACCAAGCTGGGAGGCTGTGTCGATCTGCTCGAGGGTAGGGAGGCCCTTCAGAGGGATTTGAACAGACTGGATCATTGGGCTGAGGCCAATGGCATGAGCTTTAATAAGGCCAAGTGCAGAGTCCTTCACTTGGGGTATAAAAACCCCAAGCATCGCTATAGGCTCGGGGAGGAGTGGCTGGAGAGCTGCCTGGCGGAGAAGGACCTGGGGGTGTTGGTTGACTACCGGCTTGATATGAGCCAGCAGTGTGCCCAGGTGGCCAAAAAGGCCAATGGGATACTGGCGTGTATCAAGAATAGTGTGACCAGCAGGAGCAGGGAAGTGATACTGCCCCTGTACTCGGCACTGGTGAGGCCGCACCTGGAATATTGTGCCCAGTTTTGGGCCCCTCGCTTTAAGAGAGATATTGAGCTCCTGGAGCGGGTCCAGAGAAGGGCGACTAAACTGGTCAAGGGGCTGGAAAATAAAACTTATGAGGAGCGGCTGAGGGAGTTGGGGCTGGTTAGCCTGGAGAAGAGGAGGCTGAGGGGACACCTGATTACGGCCTACAAATACTTGAGAAGGGATGGTGGGGAGGTGGGGGAAGGGCTCTTTACATTAGTGACGGGTGATAGAACAAGAGGAAATGGGTATAAGCTTAGTCAGGGGAGATTCAGGTTGGATGTTAGAAAGAATTTCTTCTCTGAAAGGGTTGTCAGCCACTGGAATAGGCTGCCCAGGGAGGTGGTTGAGTCCCCATCCCTGGATGTGTTTAAGAATAGGGTGGATGATCTACTTAGGGATATGGTTTAGTGGGGATTAGGGATGGTTGGACTGGATGATCTCTAAGGTCTTTTCCAACCTAGAAATCTATGAATCTATGAATCTGACCAAACTTTCAGATTGACTTCGCTGGTCACCAGGAACCTGAGTGATCTCCCTCCCATCCTGAGGATGATCTTTCCCAAGGAAAGATATATAGTGGATCCAAAAGCGGAATCATTGGTGCCGGAAGGGACTTGAGGAGGTCTCTAGGCCAACCTCCTGCTCAGAGCAGGGTCAGCAATGGAGTCGGATCATGTTACTCAGGGCTTCATTCCTTTTGGGCTTGAAAACCTCCAAGGACAGAGATGACACAAGCTCTCTGGGAAATCTTAGCCAATGTTTGACTCTCTGGAGAGGGACAAAGATTTGCTCATTTGTTTAGTCTGATGCCCGTTGACCCTCATCCTCCCATCACACACAACAGTGAAGACTCCGGCTGTGTTTTCATGATGATATCCAAGAAGATGTGGGAAGGCTGTCATTAGGTCTTCCCAAAGCCTTCTCCAGGCTTTGCCCCTTGGCAGCAGAGACAGCCAATGGCTTTCTGGGCTGCATTAGGAAGAGCACTGCCAGCAGCTTGCTGGAGGTCATCCTTCCTCTCTACTCAGCCCTGCTACAATTTGTCCTGCTGACTTCCCTCAGGGTTTTCAACCCCAAAACCTTCAGTCACACCACAGCCAAACTGCCCTCCACCTCTTCCACCAGTCCTTCCCTGTCTGCTTATGAAAAACAAGCCTAGGAAAGCATCCTCCCATGTTGGGTCAGGGATTGCCTTCAAGCTTCCCTTGAGCCAGGGAACTACAGGCCAGTCAGTCTCACCTCTGTGCCTGGCAAGACCACAGAGCAAATCCCCCTGGAAACTATGCTAAGGCACATGTTTAAAAAAAATTCTCCAATTTCTCTAATCATTCATGTATTTGCACCTGTCCAGGATACGATGACCATTTCTCCAGTCACCTTTTCAGCAGATTGTCTGGGCAAAGGCCTTTTCCTTTTTTTTATCCAGTTTTATTCTTCCCTTATTCTTTGTTCATTCAGATGCCTCTCACCAATGCTGCTGTTCTGAGCTTCAGGGGGTAAAAGCTCACCTGTCCTTCCCCAGTCTGATTGTCTCCTTTGCCAATTCTTTCATTGTGTTTACATCTGTCTGTTTTCTCATAAGATTATCCCTTGTAGAAAGGTGACCTCATGAGAGACAGTTTGTACTTAGCGTGAAGTGGAGGAGTGTGTTTTATTGTTTATGACTCTCTGTCACGCTTTACTGTTCTTTGCTTGCAAAGAGTAAAAATCCTCTGTGCCTGTGTGCAGCCAGTTCCCTGAGGGAAACAGGTGGGAGATGGTGCAAAGGAGCTGTAACATCCAGCTGCAGAGATCAGTGGAGAAGTCTGATGTAAGGAAAAGTGATGCAAGTCCCAGGGGGACAAGGAGAGAAATGGTGGGGTTGGGAGGTGAGGAGCAAGGTTGTCCATACAGTGTCAGACCTCCTACCAGTCAAATCTCCTGAGGAGAAACTCCGAGTCATTATCACTTGCAGAATGCTGCTATAATCTCTTTGCTAAACTAAAAAGGAATTAAATATTGCCTTTAAAATAAAAAATAATCTTTATTAGTTGCACATTGAAATCTCCTCCTTAACTACACTATGAAAGAGCTCCAATTAGCTATACTTGAAGTCTTCAAGAAAATTACAACAACATAAAGAGCTCGTTAGGGCATTTGAGGCTCATTACATGAACCTCAGATACTGAGAGAAGACTGAACAAACCTCTCAACAAGTCCAAGTCAGAAGCAGAACCCAAAGTTCCTTGAAGCATTGATTGGCCCCACTGAGGGTCATTACTGACAAAGCCTCCCCAAGGACTCGTTAGAGCAGATCATTGGAGGCCATGATTGCAGGTAGGCAAAGGCCCTGAGCAGGTGGCTGTAATGCTGAGAAAACCCTTTGGTTTGTTTCTGTCGTGGTTTTGGACTGAGGATCAAGACAAGAACCGAGAGAACCCCTACCAACCATGGTCCCGGGCAAAACATGACTCAGGCTTTTTGTTAAAACAAAACAATTTATTAACAGTTACTTAACAAGAGACAAAAAGGAACGAAACTAGTTACTTGAGAGGAGAAAGAGAAAACAAGGCCAGATCTTAAAACAACACCACCGCACCTCCTGTTTCCTTTCGTTCCTGGCTCTACCTCCCCCCGGCGGCACAGGGGGGACAGGGAATGGGGAGTACAGGTCAGTTCATCCATGTTGATACTGCCACTCCTTTCTTAAAGGAGGAGGAGTCCTTACACCATTTTCCCTTGATTCAGTGGATCCCCTAGTCACCAGGAAAAAAATCTCCAAACTTTTCCCAACGTAAGTCCTGCCCGCAGGATTGCAATCCTTCCCCATGGATTGCACCAGTTCGGGCTTTACCAGTCTCGGCCTCTTAGGGAGCTGCTGCCACTCGCGTCGGCGTGGGTCGTCCCACGGTCTCCAGATGCCTCCATGACCTCGTCGTGCATTCCATGCCCATTATCAACAGTACCTGGTCGTGCATCCCCTGCTCCACGGCCTCTCCTGGGCTCAGGCATCTCTTCCCCGACGTGGGTTTCTCCACGGGCCATGAGTGGGTCTCTGCTCCGCCGAGTACACCCTGGTTGCAGGGGGGCCGCCTGCCATCTTCACACCAATTGCAAGGGAAAACTTCATCTCCAGTGCACCTCCTCCTGCTCCATCTTGACTGACCTGGTCGTTGTGGTTGTTTTCTCTTAGCTCTTAATCCTCTCTGGGGGAGCTCAGCCCGGCAGGCACCCCAGGAGCGAGGTGCTTCCCGAGTCCCCCATGCGGCTCCCCCGGCGCCATCTTGAGCACATGGCGCCGGCCCAGGCCCGAGTGGCTGCCCGGCCGGGAGCTGGGAGGGAGGGCAGCGCCCTCCTCCCCTCTCCTCGTTCCTGGGCAAAAGACCTTTTCCCGCCCCTTTGTCCCAACTTAAATAGGGCAATTCGCAGAAGTCCCAATTTGGCTCAATACCCAAAGGGGGATGGGACCCAGGTCTGGTGGCACAGGGAGCAAATCCCCTCCCCTGCCACCAGAACACCCCCCCCCATCAAACTATCACAGTTTCATGAAGCAGAAAGGCCAAGCCCTGACCCCCAGGCCCTGGGAAGGCACATCCTGAGACCCTCAAATGAATGTTTTGTCTCACTGGCCTTGGTGGCAGAGGCAACTGCTACAGCCAAGGGGACAAAGACCTCAGTGCTGTTGGACCTTTCAGCCTTGCTAGAGCCCTTGGCCATCCCTACTGCAGGCTGTCCTACACTGTCCCACACCTGCACCTCTTCGTCTTCAGGTTGCTGATACCTTTCCTGCTTTCCCACCTGGCTCTCACCACACCATTTCTATGCCTTCACTGATGTCTCTCTGCCCTCACTGTTTTCTCCTTGAAACACCAAGCCATGGGCTGATCCAGACTCACTCCAGATGACCTCTTGCAGCATAAGGCTACACTTTGAATGAGATTTCTTTTTTCTCACCTCCAGTCTGAACCTTCCAAGCTGCACTTTGTGTTTTCCTTCTCATCCCACTACCAAGAGAAGCGCCATCATCTCTGAAACCACCTTTGAAGTAGTAGCAGGCTGCTACTGTAGTACCCTGAGCCTGCACTTCACCAGGCTAAAGAAGCTCAGGTCCCTCAGCCTCTCCACAGAGGACCCAAACCCCATCCTGGCAGCTCTTCTCTAGAACCTCCCATCATGAAGGGATGATCTGTTGTGGATGGAAATACAGAATCATTTACACGGAAAGGGACCTCAGAAGGTCTCTAGGTCAACCTCCTCCTTTCAGCAGAGTCAGCTGTGAGGTCAGAGCAGGTTGCTCAGGACTTTATTTGCTTTAGAAGATCCAAGGATGGAGATGCCACAAGCTCTCTGAAAAATCCACTGCAGTGCTTGAGTGTCGTGAAGGGGAGAAAGTTTTTCCTCCCTTATTTCAGCTGATGCCCGTTGGCCCTCATCCTGACATCATGCACAACAGTGTGAACCTGGCTCCACTTACTTGCTGATACTGAAGAAGACGTGGGCAGGCTGTTATCAGGTCTCCCCAGAGCCTCCTCTTCTCCTGGCTTTCCACCATTGCAACAAAGGCAAACATGGACATCTGGGTGACATTCAGGAGAGCACTGCCAGCAGGTTGGTAGAGGTCATCCTTCCTCTCTACTCAGCCCTGCTACAATTTGTCCTGCTGACTTCTCTCAGGGTTTCTGCTGTACCTCATCACTCACACTGCATCCAAACCTGCCCTCCTCACATTCCTCCAATCCTGCCTTGTCTTCTTGTGAAAGAAAATATCTAGGAGAGCATTTTCTTCATGTTGGGTTAGGGGTTGCCCTCCACCTTCCCTGTAAGTGAAGTCTTCCAGCAGAGGTCTATGGTCTTCAAAGTCCCAAAGTATTACCAGATCCTAAAACTGTGTCCCTTCCTCCAGCTGCCCAGAGGACAACTCATCCTCTTCCCAACCTTCCTTGGGTCAGTGATCCTGACCAAAAGACCATTGTACCTCAAGGATTGAGGGATGCACCTGACAGTGAAGCTGAGCAGACCCAGGCCTGTGCTGTGCTCTGCGTCCAGCTTGGCCTTCAGGCTGTGCTGTGCAGATCATGCTCCTGGGTTGCAGAATGAATCTGAATGAGAAGTCTGCAGGAATCTCCCACCTGGTACCAGTGATTGGGCCAACTGCATGTCCTTCCCTGTATCTGACACTGCCACAACAAATTCACATGTGATCGACCTCTTTTGGGGCAGTAGAAATTATTTGAAATTTTTTCCTTGTAAGAAAACACTGCAAGTGATCACAGGAGCAAAATGGGATAACCTTTCTACAGACGGGATCTGTAGGACTTGCTGCACCAGCTGACTGGACAGAAGGAACCTCACCATGATCTTCCAAGCCACCAGCCTGCTGCTGGACCTTCAGCTTCTTGCAGAAACACAACCAGACTGTGTGCGTGCTGCTGTCCCATCAGGTGCTTGGGGGAAAGCACGACAGCCACAGCCAAGCCCTCTTCTTGGATGGGCCTACCATGTATTTAAAGGGATTCTCAAAGTCTGTGTGCCAACCACTTGTCTTCTGCTTTCCTATCAAGGACGCTGGCAGATGTGAGCCTAAAAACACATATCCCAGCCACGGTTCAAGGGCTGACCTATCAGCTACTGCAGCAAAAAGTGACCTCACAAGCCTTTTCCCAGCCATGTTCCTGCTGATGGCCTTTCAACTCCAGAAACAGCAGTGACTTCACAGCCACCTTCCCAGCCTTGTGTTACAACACATGTTGTTACAACTCATGTTGGCCCATGAGATCCTGAGGCACCACTGACCTCACCATAGTGTTCCCACCAATCTCCTCCCTGTAGCATATGACCTGATCAGATGGTTAAATGCATGAAGGGAGCTCGTGAATCTACAGGCTCTGGATAATACGACCGCTGGAATTAATGTGGGTCAGAATGAGCTTTTGGGGAAGTTCTGTATGCCATGTGTTACGCACAGGCAGGATTACACCAGGTAGTTTTCCAACAACTGACTGAGTTGGGTCTGAAACCCTTAAGATGTGTCCCTGACCTCGGGGCAGGGGAGGCTTCCTTTGCTTCCATTGGGCAGGGACCACAGGAACCTTATGTGTTTACTTGATTGGCTGAGAACGACAGTTCAGAGACAACAGGCGTATCAAGGATAAGAGGGTCATTAGGGGCAGTCAACATGGCTTCACTAAGGGGAAGTCGTGCTTGACAAACCTGACAGCCTTTGATGAGGACATCACCCAGTGGGTGGATGATGGTAGAGCAGTGGATGTGGTCTGTCTTGACTTCAGTAAAGCATTTGACACAGTCTCCCACAGCATCCTCACAGCTAAACTGAGTAAGTGTGGTCTGGATGATCGGTTAGTGAAGTGGATTGTGAACTGGCTGAAGGATAGAAGCCAGAGAGTAGTGATCGATGGGACAGAGTCCAGTTGGAGGCCTGTATCCAGTGGAGTCCCTCAAGGGTCGGTACTGGGACCTGTATTGTTCAACGTATACATCGACGATTTGGATGAGGGAATAGAGTGTGTGGTCAGCAAGTTTGCTGATGACACTAAACTGGGAGGAGTGGCTGACACACCTGAGGGCTGTGCTGCCATTCAGAGAGACCTGGACAGGCTGGAGAGTTGGGCGGGGAGAAATGTAGTGCAATACAACAAGGGCAAGTGTAGAGTCTTGCATCTGGGTAAGAACAACCCCATGTACCAGCACAAGTTGGGGACTGAACTGCTGGAGAGCAGCACAAGGGAAAGGGACCTGGGGGTCCTGGTGGACAGCAGGATGGCCATGAGCCAGCAATGTGCCTTTGTGGCCAAGAAGGTCAATGGCATCCTGGGGTGTATTAGAAGGGGTGTGGTTAGTAGGTCGAGAGAGGTTCTCTTCCCCCTCTACTCTGCCCTGGTGAGGCCACATCTGGAATATTGTGTCCAGTTCTGAGCCCCTCAGTTCAAGAAGGACAAGGAACTGCTGGAGAGAGTCCAGCGCAGGGCCACGACGATGATGGAGTGGAGCATCTCCCTTCTGAGGAAAGGCTGAGGGAGCTGGGTCTCTTTAGCTTGGAGAAGAGGAAACTGAGAGGGGACCTCTTTAATGTTTATAAATATGGAAAGGGTGACTGTCATGAGGATGGAGCCAGGCTCTTCTCAGTGGCACCCAATGACAGGGCAAGGGGAAATGGATCTAAGCTGGAACATAGGAGGTTCTGCTTAAACATGAGGAAGAACTTCTTCCCAGTAGGGTACCAGAACACTGGAACAGGCTGCTCAGAGAGGTTGTGGAGTCTCCTTCTCTGGAGATGTTCCAAACCCGCCTGGACGCGTTCCTGTATGATCTGATCTAGGTGGTCCTGCTCCGACAGGGAGATTGGACTAGGTGATCCTTTGAGGTCCCTTCCAATCCCTAACTTTCTGGGATTCTGTGATTCTGCTGCAGCCATCACCAGTTGGGTAGTGGCAGCCCAGCGAGGGCAGCTGCCTGCCTGGGAAGCCAGGGAGCCAGCCCCCACCTCTCCTCTCTCTTCAG
The DNA here is from genome assembly GCF_009769465.1 of Tauraco erythrolophus. Classification (NCBI taxonomy): domain Eukaryota; kingdom Metazoa; phylum Chordata; class Aves; order Musophagiformes; family Musophagidae; genus Tauraco; species Tauraco erythrolophus. Next base: position 908,597 of record NW_028238614.1, on the reverse strand, counting down.
TTTAGGTCCAGCCTCAGTTCAGGCTCCTTTGTCCCTCTCTTAAATAGGGCATTCGTAGAGTCGCTGATTGGCTCAGTCCTGGCCTGAGGGGATGGGGGAGTCTCACTTGGCCAAAGGCCGGTCTGACCAGTTTTGGAGCCAGGGAAGCTTTTCACAGCTACTTACAGGGGCTGTTTCTGCAGCCCCTCCCGAAAACCCAGCACAGCTACCAACATTCTTCTCATAACAAAACTCAGGCTAAATCCAAAACATGGAGCTTTTCTATCTGCTAAAAAGGAAAAGTAACTCTGTCCCAGCCGAAACCAGGACACTGGCCAATGGGATATTCCATACCATATAACGTCATGCTCAGTATAGAGACTGGGGCAGTTGGCCGGGGCAGTACAATCGCAACTCAGAAACGAGTTCGGCATTGGGCCACAGGTGGTGAACAATTTTATAGTGCATCACTTGTTTTGGATATTCTTTTATTATCATTATTATTATTACCTTTTTTCTTTCTTGTTCTGGTTAAACTGTCTTTATCTCAACTCATGAGTTTTTTTCTGATTCTCCTCCCCATCCCATCGCAGGGGGTGGCAAGTGAACAAGCAGCTACGTGGTACTTATTTCAGCTGGTGTTGAATCACAACATCATCTCTCCCAGGAAACGTGGCCATGAAAGGACACTGTCATGTGCCCCCACCCTGCACACTCACCACACTTCAGCTGTTGTCTGGTTTCGGCTGGGATGGGTTAATTTTCTCTTAGTAGCTAGAACAGCGCTGGTTTGGATTAGTGTGGGATTTGGCATGAGAAGAACATTGATAATACACTGATGGTTTTGGTTATTGCTAAGAAATCAAGGAATTTGAAACTCCCATGCTTTGTTAGAGTGCAGGTGCACAAGGATCTGGGAGGGAGCAGAGTCGGAGACTCTGATCCAACCGCTCCAATGGGATATTCCATACCATATGATGTCATGTGCAGTATAGAAGATTGAGGGAAGAATAGCGAAGAGGGGGGAGATGTTGTGTTTGTCTTCCCAAAGAACCACTTTGTGTGACAGAGCCCTGCGATCCTGGAGGCGGCTGAACTCCTGCCTGCCGATGAGAAGCACTGAATTAATTCCTTCTTTTTGCTTTGCTTGTGTGTGCGGCTTTTGCTTCACCTGTTAAACTGTCTTTATCTCAACCCACAAATTTTCTCACTTTCACCCCTTGAGTTCTCTCCCCCATCCCACCAGGGTGGGGTGAGCAAGTGCCTGTGTGGTGCTTGATTACCAGCTGGGGTTAAACCATGGCAGCTGTTCGTGGGTGTTTTTTCTCCAGTGCATTCTCCTGGGTTTGTTCTTGAGATCATTAGAAGCAGACCTAAGCCTTCGGGCCCTGCCCTTAGAAGATCCCCTTTCATGATGGAAACGCTGTCATGGACGTCAGCCCTGTCACAGAAATGCCCATGGCTTGTCCCTGCCTGCTGGCACCAACTGCCACACCGCAGGGCTGTGATCAAGGTCCTGGAGCACTCAGACCTTACACCAACACAAAGGCTCAGAACGAGAGCATGGAGGTGGAAAGTGAGCAGCTCAGGAAACACCAAGACCTGGTGCTCCCTCTCTATGTTGCTGTGCCGAGACTCTTCTCCCCCCCGACCTCTGCACATAGGAAACTGCCCCTGCAGCCCCTGAGAAGGTCTTGGAGAAAGGATCTGGACAAACCAGTCACTGCAGGGCCCTTGCTTTTGTTTTACAACACAGAGAGCACAACTCGACATTGCGCAGTCTCTGGTTTGCTCACAACAGGTAGATACTGAATAGGAACGGTGTGAACAATGAATAATGATGTTTTGTTGTGCACAACATTATTATCATAGAATCAAAGAATCATGGAATGGCTTGGATTGGAAGGGAACTCAAAGATCATCTAGTTCCAACACCCCTGCCATGGGCAGGGAAACCCTCCACTACACCAGATTGCTCAAAGCCTCATCCAACCTGGCCTTGAACACTTCCAGGGATGGGGCATCCACAACTTCTCTGGGAAACCTCTGTCATTACCTCACCACCCTCTGAAAAAAAATTTCTTCCTTATACCCAATCGAAATCTCCCCTCTTTCAGTTTAAAGCCATTGCCCCTCATCTTATCACTATAGACCTTTGTAAAATGTCCCTCTCGAGCTTTCCTGTAGGCCCCCTTTAAGTACTGGAAAGCTGCTATAAGATCACCCCAGAGCCTTCTCTTCTCTAGGCTGAACAGCCCCAACTCTCTCAGCCTGTCTTCATAGCAGAGGTGCTCCAGCCCTCGGATCATCTTCGTGGCACTGCTCTGGACCCGTTCCAGAGGCTCCATGTCCTTCTTGTGCTGGGGACTCCAGAGCTGAACACAGTATTCCAGGTGGGGTCTCACGAGAGCAGAGCAGAGGGGCAGAATCCCGTCCTTTGACCTGCTGGTCATGCTGCTTTGGATGCAGCCCAGGACACGGTTGGCTTTCTGGGCTGCCAGCACACGTTGCACTACTAAGAAAAGTTACAAAATCGACCAAACAAAATCAACTCCCAAAGACAAGCTGGTCCTGGAGTGAGTTACATTGTGAGTGATATGCAGAAGAAGATGGGCAGTTTATTGCTGCTTAAAAACATCCAGTCATCAGTTTCCACATGGCATCCTTGAGCTCCTGGTTCCTCATGCTGTAGATGAGGGGGTTCACTGCTGGAGGCACCACTGAGTACAGAACTGACACCACCAGATCCAGGGATGGGGAAGAGATGGAGGGGGGCTTCAGATTGGCAAAGATGCCAGTGCTGAGAAACAGGGAGACCACGGCCAGGTGAGGGAGGCACGTGGAAAAGGCTTTGTGCCGTCCCTGCTCAGATGGGATCCTCAGCACGGCCCTGAAGATCTCAACATAGGACACCACAATGAACACAAAACACCCAAATGCTAAACAGGCACTAACCACAATCAGCCCAACTTCCCTGAGGTAGGAGTGGGAGCAGGAGAGCTTGAGGATCTGGGGAACTTCACAGAAGAACTGGTCCAGGGCATTGCCGTGGTAGAGAGGCAGTGAAAATGTATCGGCCGTGTGCAGGAGAGAATTGAGAAACCCAGTGGCCAGGCAGCTGCTGCCATGTGGACACAAGCTCTGCTGTTCCAGGAGGATCCCATAGTGCAGGGGTTTTGCAGATGGCAACGTAGCGGTCATAGGCCATGACAGTGAGCAGAAAATACTCTGCTGATATCAAGAAGAGAAAGAAAAACATCTGAGCAGCACAACCTGAGTAGGAGATGTCCCTGGTGTTCCACAGGAATTGGCCATGGCTTTGGGGACAGTGGTGGAGATGGAGCCCAGGTCAAGGAAGGAGAGGTTGAGGAGAAGAAGTACATGGGGTGTGGAGGTGGTGGTCACAGGCTATGGTGGTGATGATGAGTCCATTTCCCAGGAGGGCAGCCAGGCAGATGCCCAGGAAGAGCCAGAAGGTCAAGAGCTGCAGCTCCGTGTGTCTGTGAATGCCAGGAGGAGGAACTCAGTGATGGAGCTGCTGTTGGACATTTCCTTTCTCTGAGCATGGGGACCTGTTCAAGGAAGAAAAGACAGTGACAAGTTAGGGGAGACTTCTCTAAGCAAAATCAGAGCTATTTCTCATACACACTACTCTTGCTCCACACACCTACTTTTCCTTTTCCAGGAGATGTTCCTTCAGCCCAGCAAATGGACCTCTCATTGATGTTGACCGACTGTGCCATAGGGAGAAGGGCCTCTGCTTTCTATTAGCTGAGGAGTCAGCCCCGCTCTGCAGCAGTGGGTTCATGGGAACGGTGGGCACAGGGCACAGTCCTGGTGTTTGACTTTCTCAGATGAAACCTCTCTTAATGCAGAAGTGCCTGTCAGCATCTGCATGCCCAGTGCTGAGGAACCAGGATGGCAGAAGGTGGTTTGAGAGGTTTGGGGTTTTGACAGCTCCCCCATCTGCCCTGGGGAGTGTTCTTGGATGTCAGAAACCCTCAGCATTGCTGCTGCTTTCAGTAGAAGAGAGCGAGTCCTGCAAGGCAAGAGGCTTGACTGTGGCTCAGTACAGAGGGAGGGGAGCTGGTCTGTCCCTCTCTCTTCTTCCCAGCTGCCCTGGGCTTGCACCTTTCTTAGGTGGAGATAATCACACTCCCATGTGACCCTGAAATCAACCAGTCACAGCTGAGAACAAAGGGATCCAGTGCAAACCACTAAATGTCTCACTCTTCTCAAGGTCTTAGCACCCAATATCCAGCTAAAGAAACTCATGGCTCATTTCACACCAAGAACATTTCCTCAGTTGTAGAGTCTTTGCCTTCTCTACGGGACTTTCAGATAAAAACAGAGGTGCTATGGGAAAAGTTTACACCCTTGAGAGCCACTCAAAGCTTGGAAGAACACCTCAAATAGAGAGCCAAGGGCCTTAAAGATGGCATCTCTGTAAGTAAGAGTCAGTCATAGGCTGGACAGACTGCATTGACCAGATTTGCACAGGTGAGAAGAAGAAAGCTGGGACTCTCATTCCCATGGACACACCTGCATGAAAGGACCACAAGATCAGAGTGCGACTCTGCAGATGAAACTCCACCTCCCCAGAGAGCCTGAGAGCAAGAAGGAAATAACAATGACATGAACACAGACAAGTGGGGAAACAGGGAAAACAGCAGTGAGGGTGTGGCTGAGAGAGGCCAGGGCAGAGGCAGTGGGCACTGGGCACAGCGTTACCCTGACCAGCTGGTCACGCCACCTCCCAGACACCACCATGGCCGGGCAGCTGCTCTCAGCCTCTGTGCTCTGCAGAGGGACCTGGGCACGTGGCTGGAGAGCTGCAGCACGGCTCTGCTGGAGCACGTGCTGCTGGGGAGGTGCTCAAGCCTTGGACCCCACCACCCTGAGGGCAGAGCTTTGCTGGGTGGGAGAGGATGCGAGGGGGCTTGCTCAGAGGGAGGGGTCTGCATTGGAGGGGATCCTGCAGAGTTTTCTGAAATCTGCCACCCAAAACATTTCTGGGTTTAATTTCTTCTCATCCCTGGTCATGCCTCTGATGCCAAGAGATTTTTCCTCCTGGGAGGTTTTTCGCTGTGCCATTTCTTTCCTGTGAATGCTGACAGACCCATCCCAACTGCTGTGCACTCACCGTGGCCCTACAGAAACTGCCTGTTTGCAGAGCACGGGCTGGGCACATGTTCCTGTGTGCAGGTGGGACAGGGCAGGTCAGACCAACCCTGATGAGTCCAGCAAAGGTGATGCTGGTGCTGCCATAGGCAGAGCAGTGGCTGAAGGCACTTTAGCGCTTGTCTCAGACCTACTGATATCTCCAAGTTAGAGCTCAGGGCTCTCAGTGACTTGTTCAAGCACGAGAGCTCCTTTTCTGTTTCCCCCCTAAAGTCCCCAAGAGCAGGAATGGGAACACAGACTGCGGAAATCTCCTTATCTCTGCTAATCCTTGCTTGACCTTCCCCTTGAAAAGTTCCCTTAGAAAAGTCCCAGGTGATCTGGAGCTGTGAGCAG
>NW_028238614.1:103614-293763 GCF_009769465.1 Tauraco erythrolophus | reverse complement strand
ATCACCATCTATATGATTTTAAATGACATAAATTAAATTGATCTTCCCTAAGACAGCTCTTCTTTGTCCGTGACAGTAATTGGTAAGTGATGTCCTTGTCTTTCACCCATGAGCTAGTCCATCTTATTTTCTCCCTTTGTCTGTGAGTCGGGGAGTGTTAGTGAAGAGCCGGTTCAGTGTCTGGCTGCTGGCCAAGGCTGACCACTACAGGACCACCACATCAGGGCTAGCGTGTCTCATTTTGTCTCTGAAGCACCAGAAAGACCCTGACAGGCAGGAGAGAGTCCTGCAGAGTCCAGAAAGATGGTTCGGTCCTGGAGCACATTAGTTCCAGAAAAGGCTGAGAGCTGAGTTTTTGAGAAATCTCTCAGAGCCAAACACCAATCCCTCAGAGCAAGGACCCAGGCCAGTTGGTGGGATCTCAATCACTGGAAATTTTAAAAAATTGTTGAAACAGGGCCGTGAGCACTCGTCTACCTGGAGCTCTCTGAGAACGGCTGTTGTTAACAGTCCAGATGTGGCAAAAGTACAGGACTTTGTGCTGAGTGTCAAACTAGACTGTTCCTGACCTCAGCTTTGGAAGAAAAGCCCAAACTCCAGACATTGGCACTGAAAAATCCTCTTTTATTAAAGATATGGACATGAGACGTCAGTGTACCATCGTGTCAGATACATGTGCAAAGACCACGGGTGAGACAGACTGGGTTCCTGCCTCTGGAGAACTGGAGTGAATGCAGACATTCCTGAACACACGTGATTATCAGAGACTGAAAGCACAAAGCACAGGATGATCCCGAGGTGTGAAGAGATGTGGGAAGCCCTTGCTGCTGAAAGACCACTGATTGAATCAGCTTCTTCAGTGCATCTTTGAGCTTCTGGCTCCTCATGCTGTAGATGAGAGGGTTCACTGCTGGAGGTACCACTGAGTACAGAACTGACACCACCAGATCTAGAGATGGAGAGGAGATGGAGGGGGGCTTCAGGTAGGCAAACATGGCAGTGCTGAAACATAGAGACCACGGCCAGGTGAGGGAGGCACGTGGAAAAGGCTTTGTGCCGTCCCTGCTCAGAGGGGATCCTCAGCACAGCCCTGAAGATCTGCACATAAGATGAAACAATGACCACAAACACCCCAGAATACACAAGCACCAAACACAAGAAGCCCAAGTTCCCTGAGGTAGGAGTGTGAGCAGGAGAGCTTGAGGATCTGGGGGATTTCACAGAAGAACTGGTCCAGGGCATTGCCGTGGCAGAGGGGCAGTGAAAATGTATTGGCCGTGTGCAGCACAGCATAGAGAAACCCAGTGGCCCAGGCAGCTGCTGCCATGTGGACACAAGCTCTGCTGCCCAGGAGGGTCCCGTAGTGCAGGGGTTTGCAGATGGCAACGTAGCGGTCGTAGGACATGATGGTAAGAAGGGCAAACTCTGCCCCAAGAAAGAAGGAAAACAGTAAGACCTGTGCAGCACATCCAGAGTAGGAAATCTCCCTGAGGGTGCCCCTGGGAACAGGGGCTCTGCAGGAGTCAGTCTTGCTCTCAGCTGCCCTGTCCTGGTACCTCTTTGAGCTGGACAACGATTGCACTCAATATTCCCTGAGAAGAAAGGAGACACTGCTGAGAGCAGAGGAATCTGGTTTCCGAGTGCAGCTCTCCAAACCCTCCATCCTGACTTATGGCAGATGAGGAGGATCTCCGTGCTCCCCTGCCAGCCAGGGACACAGAGGGCTCCTGGCAGCTGCCCACATACTCCATTCAGCAGCATTTCCATACCCTTGGCATCAAGGTGTCATCTCCATGGGCTGCTGGATAAGAAAGAGGCCATGGGGGAGATGTGCCTTTCTAGGGGGCAGCCTGTGACTGAGCGGGACCCCACACCTGCCCCGGGGAAGCAGCTGGATGTCATTGAAGATGAGGTATCCTGGAGGAAGGGTAAGCTCAAAGTGCTCCTGCCAAGGGAGTCAGGACAGACAGACACAGCTGGACACATGTTTTCTCGTCATGCCAGGGCTGCTGGGAAGGAAACTCATGATCAAGCTCCTGTGACATTAAGGGTGGGAGTATCTGCTGGGTGGGAGAGGAGACCAGGAGTTGCTCTGGGGAGCGTGTCTGCACTGCAGAGGATGGCAGGGAGACACCGAATCCCCCTCCCATGGCATTTCTGGCAGCAGCTCCCTCTCCCTCCCTGCCCATCTCGCTGCCTGAAGCCGTCCCTGCTGGGACCTGTCTCTCTGTCCCCAGGTCTCCTCCCTGCCAGTGCTCCCCGCCCTCACCCCACGCACTGTGTGCTCAGCCCTTCCCTACAGACCCCTCCTGGCAGCAGGGCACTGACCAGAGACATCTCCGTGTGTGCAGGGGCTAAGGAGCAGCTCAGACAAGTGCTAAAGTGACCCCAGAGCTGCTGTGGGGACACATCTGCCCCCAGGGGTCAGAGGGGCTGGGGCACTCTCATGCAGACCCCTCTGCCCACCACGGCTTGAAGGGTCGGTGACAGGGAGTTTTCCCAATTCCATCACATCATCACTCACCATTCTTAGTTTCGTCTTCGTCCCTGCCCACCTTCTTGCTTCCTAGACATTTTCCTCCTTTTCATGGATATTTTCCACATGCTTCCCTGTCACATAGTTTTCCTCACAGCAAATTCTGAGAGACCCCATCCCACTGTCCGTGCGCTCAGTTTTGCCCCACAGAAAACTCCCGTGGAAGGGCACTGTCTCGGGACATCTCCCTGCTTGAGGTTGCAAAGAGCAGGTCAGACAGGTGATGTTTCCAGCCCGGTGTCCTGGTTTTAGCTGGGACAGAGTCAGCTCCTCTTTTTAGCAGCCAGAAGAGCTCCGTGTTTTGGTTTACTCAGAGGCTCGCTCTGAGAACGCTGATAGCAAGTTGATGTTTGTGGTTGGAACGTGAGACTCCAAGGCTTTTCAGTGTGCCGGAGTGCAGAAGCACGGCGGGATAAGGGGGAGCATAGATGGGACAAGGGGACACGATTCCCCTTGGATTTGTGGTGGAACTTAAGATTGAGGCCAAACTGGCCAATCAGTATTCCATATCATGCAGCGTCATGCCCAGTTAAAAGTGAGGGCAGCGGCAAGAAGGGCTTTTGCCCTTCCGGGACTCTCACTTTGGGCTCTCAGAGTGTTTCTCTCTCTCTCTCTCTCTGTTCGGGGCCTCCCATTCGTCCGGGATGCGGTATCGACTTTTATCTATTTCGGGATTGCAGCTTTGGAACGAGACGGCTCGGCCAAGGGGTGGTGAGCATCACACCGTACATCACTCGTTTGCATATGTTTATCCTTGCACATATCTCTCTATATATTGGTAGTGGTAGCAGTAAATTGTTCTTATCTCAACCCTCGGGTCTCTTTTCTTTTTCTTCTTTGATTCTCTCCCTCATCCCTGGGGTGGGGAGGGTGAGAGGTCACTGTGTAGGGTTTAGTTGCCGGATCGGCCTAACCCACGACACACGGGATGCTGGTGCTGCCCATAGGCTGAGAGGCAGGTGAAGGCAGTTTATGAGGTTCCCAGCAGACCTACTGATCATGTCATCTATTGATTCAGAATCCCAGTCACTTCTCAAAAGTCAGCAGCTCCCTTTCCCATTACACCCCACAGCATGACATTGAAGACTAAGGGAAGCACCTTCCTTTCCAGGTAGCCCCTGCGTGGACCTTGCTCTTGAAACATCCCCTTAGAAATGCCCTGGGGGTGATCTGGAGCTGTGAGCAGCCCTGACCCACACAGCACCCTTTTGACAGCAGAAGGACCCTCTCCTCCCAGGAGTGGCTCCTTCCACCCACACTTCTCCCCCAGCGCCGTGGGGAGCTCCCCGGGCAGCTGAGTGCTGACCCTGGCAGGCGGCAGAGTCCCTGCCCCAGCACACAGCCCCTGGGGTGCAGGGACCCTGCTGGGAAGGCAGCCCTGGGCACCCCTGGCTGCACACCCACCTTCACACCCTGCAGCCGTCGCTGGCAGAAGGCAGCTGTCATGTCCTGTCCCTCTGATGGTGCAGCAGGGAAGCCCTGCTTTGGAGCTTGTCCTCCTCCTCCATAGAAGTTTGGAGATTCCTGCTGGCAGACACCACAGGATGTGGGCTATCCCAGGTTATGAGATCCATCCCCGAACTGTAGCTGCATTGCCCTGCACCCAGGGGCTTACCATATCAAGGGCTGTGAAGATTTCTCCTCCGGTGAGCTCTCAGCATCCTCCAACTCTCAGCCATCTTTAACCTCTCTCCTCCTCCCTTCTCCCCTGGGTGCCCGCAGGCAGTGCCCCCAGCCCTGCTCCTGGGCACAGCTGTCTCTCTGCAGCGCTGCCCGCTTGCCAGGAGCCCTCCTTCCCAGGAGCCTGGCCAAGCTCAGCAGCAGAGGATCAGCCCAGGGTGTCACTGTCTCTTCCCTCTCCACCCTACCCCACGCTTCCTCCAGATGTCCTTGTGGTTCCCAGGAAAATAGGGAAACGGCTGAAGTAACCACTGATCTTCCCTCTCTCACCTCTGCAGAAACTCTGTTTTCCAGCAATGTTTTCTGCTCTCAGAGACAGTTGGGTTTAACAATTCCCTTTCCTTTTCCCACCATTACACAGGACATCTGGGCAGTGACAGGGAGGGACGTCCTTTACCTGTGGGAGGAAGGGATTCTGCTGAGTCAATGGAGGCATCTCATGCAGGGTTTGTGGTCCTGAGGCTGGAAGGAGTCTCACCTCTTTCTCATAAATAGCACATTTTTAGTAGAACCATTCAGTTTCATGGCCAGATCCATGCAGCAGTGGGAGCTACATTAGATGTCAACGTTCTCCAGCACAAGGGCGTATGGGTTTGCTGGGAGAACAGGGGATCTACAGGAAATCTGACCTTATTCTTTGTGGCAGCAAACAGACACCGCAGGGCATCTCAGAAAGATCCCGTGTCTGTGTGCAAGCAAATGAGTCCCACGACTGCAGCGAGGCCAGTCTGTCCCATCCCTACCCAGCAGGTGCAGGCAGTCCATGAACAGGAAGCACATCACACCAGGGTCTCCACTCCTGGACCTGCGCTCTCAGCCTCTGCTGGTTCTTCTCTCCCCAACCCTTTACTCACCCCTTGATGATACAGTCAAGGAACAGGGCAATGATACCCACAGTGTGCCTGGATCATGGCATGGCAGGAGCTCACTGGGAAGCTCCACAGGAACAGGAAAGCATTGAGGGGGTGGGTGGAGGGGATCACTTCAAAGGAGGAATTTAGAAACAAGGATAGTTGTGGGCAACCAAAGGTTCCTGCAGTGGATACTTGCAAGGGAAGTCAGGGGCACCAAGATGAGCTGTGATTGCTGAAGTTACAGATGAAGAATAAGCAAAAATAAGGAGTGGCACTGCTCCACTTAGGAAGGGAAGATGTAGACAGGTGTGAGGCAGCCATCTTTTTCTCAGGGAGTGGCTGAGCATTGGTCTGTCTGTGAGAGGTGGTGAGCGATCGCCTTTGCATCACTGATTTATTTTTCTTCTTCCTTTTTTCCTTCACTTATTAAACTACTTTTATATTAAGACATGAATTTTCTCACTTTTGCTGTTTCTATACTCTTCCCCCATCTCACTGAATGTTGGGGGTTTGTGAGTGAGCAGATGTGTGGTCTTAGCTGCCAGCCAATGTGAGTCCAGCACAGCTCTGTATCATTTTTGAAAGCTCATGGAGATGAGAACTCCCTGGCAACTTGGAAAAAGTAAATATTTCATGGATCTTTCAAAGACGCTCAAAGGATTCGCAGGGGAACTAAAGGCTGTTCAAACTGCCTTTGACTGAGGAGTGTGTCACAGAGCATGTCCTCTGGGATATCATTTCTGGGCTTCTAAAAGACAAGGTGAATGGGTTAACCCAAAGTAGACCCTGCCTGACCAGCCTTATTGCTTTCTATGATGAAAAGACTGCACTTCTTGATGAGGGAGGAGCAGTGGCTGTCCTTTGCAAGGCTTTAAACACTGTCCCAGGCAATAGTCTTGTACCCAAGTTTGGGCATTATGGTCTGGATCAGTGGCTAAATAGATCACCAACAAATAGACCTAAATTCTTGTAAACACTGGGCTCAGAGTGCTGTGGAGAATCGGTGTTACTGTGCCTGAAGGCCTCTGACAAAGAGGGTACTGCATGGATGTTTCCTGTGGCCTGTCCTTTTCCATATGTTGTAGGGGAGATGGAGAAGTTGACGTGCAAATGTCATTTGGGTCCACTGATGGAATGACTTTCCATTGATTAATGCTGTACTGATCGGTTGCTCGAGTTTTGCTCTCTCAGCGAGCGTGCAACTGGTGATTTGCTGGTGGCAACACTGAACGTGAGAAGAGGAAAACCTTGAGTGCAGCTGGACTGGGCACAGGGTTTCAGAGCTGGTAGAACCAAGCTAGGACTATGGTTCAGCAGATGGACTGGATATGATGGTTCAGAACTGATGGAGCAGAGCTGGGACTTTCCAGAACTGAGTCAGCAGAAGCTCGGGACTTTGGGTGGACAACAAGAAAGCGAATGTGCAAGATGTGAGAAGAGGAAGACTTAATGGGGAAGGCAGACCACCAGAGCGACCTCCCAGCTGCCATGTGCAGGTGCGACAGCAGGAATCTTATATAACAGAAAAGGTGGAGTGTTGTACCACTCCTCCTGCCACATACGGGCCCTACGTGGAGGGACGAAGGGTATGACATAGCCTGCTGGGGTACGGGTTGAGACACACTCCATCATTGTCGTCTCCACAGGGACACCTGCTGCGTGAAGTGTCTGTCAGCCTCCACCTCAAAGCACAACAATATCGAAGAGTCGACCATGGCCATCGCATCAGGAGCGGTAGTGCTGGCGAGTCTGTGAGTAGGTTTGGGTGAGAACAGCATGGAGGCAAACTGCTTGTAGGGTTTCTAGGCACGCACATATATAATACGTGCAATCAATACACCTCTTAACTCCTGCCTTCTGTCCTGCGTGCGGTGAGTGACTGAGACGTACTCACAGCACGAAGCGAGCGTGGAGTCATGATCCGCGTTCTGTTCTCCCATGAGGTAAACAGCCGGAGATGGACGAAGCGATTGAAAAATGAGAGTGAATGAGTTTCTTTTGCTGACTAATAAATAGTGCTGGTATTGAGCTTTACCACGTGTGCACATCTCCTTGTCAAATCCCTGAACCTACCTAAAACACATGTGTTTAGTGATTTCAAGGAGATGACAGAGCAGTGTCCATTTGGAGCACCATCAGCAGTTTGCACATCAGTTCATGTGTGAGAAGGACAGCAAACTCAGCAGTCCTATGGATTGAAATAGCTGTCCAGACCTTAGCTTAGATGTAGCTCCAGCACACGGAAGGCCTCTTAACATCTGAAGGCAGTGGTGGATGTTGTAGCTGCAAGTGGTCTCAGCTTGAAGAGCTTTCGAAAAAATTAGCTCTGATACAAGAAGAACTCAACAGGTAGTGCAATATCTGGGAATCTGAGGGAGATTGTCACGTTATGAGGTCAGAAAGACCAGTGTATCAGTGTCCCAATTCAGGTGAGACCCTTTTGTTCTACTCCCCCTGCCTTTCCTTGACAGCCCACGAAATCGGAGGGTGTTTGCCTAACCTATTCAGGGACCCCACCAGCAGTACTATGGGCCAAATTCCTTATATTAATTCAGAAGTTTCTGGAAACATATATGTAATTTTATTACATATGTTCGTGACAGGATACAGGTTCGAAGACAGACGGTGATAGTGACTGACTACGAAAACAGATTTGATTAGAGTACTGCAGGGATAACACTCAATAGCTGCAAGGTGTGAGTAACTAAGCGCGCACAACACAGAGCTCTGACCCAACAGGCGTCCCTATGGGGAGGAAGAGAGGTCCAGCCCGTCGGCTGATCCCAGACCTTTTGATGGAAGTCTTTGCCCCTAACATCCCCCTTCTCTTTCGCCATTTTATACTATTTCATTGCTTTCAGGTGGAGCTTGAGTGACTCTAGTCATACATACCTTTGTTAGGATTGGTGTAATTTTCCTCGCGTCGATTTAAAGGTACAGGCAAAAAGAAATTCAGGGCGCCTGCTCAGTGAGGGGTGGTCGCAGCCCAGAAGCAGGTAGCCTTCGAGGTGGAGGTGTGTTGTAGTATTATAATGACATAATGAGCAAAGTTCACCCCAAGGCCAGTCATTTGGCAACTTGTTAAATACTAACAGGCCCAAATGGCCCAGGCGAATGCTTGGCCAGGTTCCCCATTGTTGAGGTGAGTGCTGCGACCCATCTTCCTTGACAGTTTTGCGGTTCCCTTTGCCAGCCATTCCTCTATCCCTGAGAACAGGGACGAGCCGTGGTACCTTCGTACCACCCTGCTCCCCGTTTCAAGGACATTGTACGTTCTGTTCGGCCAGGGCAGACCTTGGTCATGCCAATGGCATTGTGTTCCTGGGAGCAGCAGCCGCACTTTGCCTCAAAGCTACCATTAATATTACAGCTTTTGAGCTGAACTTTGGGAAGCAGTATTTTTCCCTTTTCCCAATTTGGGTTATTTTCTCACACATGAGCATATGTAATAAAATTCGTAATATATAAAAATATAAGTTTCCAGAAACTTCATAACTGATATAGAGAATAGAAGGGATTTGGTCCATTGCGCTGCCCGTGAAGTCCCTGAACAGTTTAGGTGGACACCCTCTGACTTAGCAGGCTGCTCGGGGGAGCAGGCAGGCCCAGTACGAGGGTCTCATCTTCCTTGGGAAGCTGGTAGACTGGTCAAATTGCTCCCTGACCTCTATTGGTTTTGTTATAAAACTTTGACGAAATAATCAAGTAGAAAAGTTAGATAGAAAACTGAAAAGCAAAATGTGTAAATTCGGATTGTTAAGTTTAATAAGTAACTATAGAAACCTCACTAGAAAATTACTGGATGTTTTAAACCAAGGAACATAGCTTGTTCCCACCAGCCCGCTGCTGGATCTCTATGTGCATTGTTTTAAGCAAGAGAACCATGGAGCTCTCGCCAGCCAACCACTGGGAGTTGTTTTACTGGATTAGGAAACGAAGTGGTCACGGACACCAGTTCTGCTTGAAACTCCTCTTCGTTACCCCTTCCCATCTTGATTTGAATAGCAAGGATTGTAATCAGCAAAAATAAGTAGAATTAACCCATGATTGTTATAGGGTAGGAATACTGATAAGGTGATGTAACTAGCGAAACCAATCATGTTAGAGGTCAGATTTAAGAGCGAGAATAATATGGAATTTTATGTAAATAACTTATATAACAATCATTCAACAAAAAAGTGTATAAAAACCTATGGATTTGGATGCTAAGGCGGACTTACTTGGACAGAGCTACCCCTGTGTCCCTGGGGGAATAGCGCTAATAAGGAGTGCCTGTTTATCTACCTTGTGTAGAATTTTAGGTAGGTGAATTTTATTCCTGGCTGGTAACAGTTTTACTGGTAACAGTTCTGTCGGTCCAGATGGGACCTTGCGAGTGAGACTGGAAGAGATTGAGCGCTGATCGAACTCCGCGGGCGCCGAGGAATTCTTGGGGAGGACCATCACCCTCGACTCATAAAGCTGCTTGCAATGTTCCTCGGAAAATGTTAAGGCACTTCTTTCAGAATTGGATGGCACAGCCTGCCCATAAGGTGCAGCAAAAGCTACACAGGGTTGGGCTCGGAGGACACCCGCGGGGCAAGGTTGGGCTTGGAGGGCACCTGCTGGGGCAGCGTTTGGCTCGGAGGTACCCAGTGCGGCAGCGTTGGGCTTGGAGGGCACTTGCTGGGGCAGTGTTGGGCTTTGAGGGCACCCGCTGGGGCAGCATTGGGCTTCGAGGGCACCCGCTGGGGCAAAGTTGGGCTTGGAGGGCACCTGCTGGGCAGGGTTGGGCTCCGGGGGCACCCACTGGGGCAACGTTGGGCTCGGAGGGCACCTGCTGGGCTGCGTTTGACGCCCCGGCATCTGCCCGTGAGTCAAAGGCAAAAGCTGTTGCTGGGTCGGACTTGGTTTGGTGACTCTTTGAGTACTTGGGCTGTTCACTCCTTGGAGCACTTGGTTTGGGATTTGTGTATCCTGTCTGGGACCAGTTTCTGAGTATTTTGTCCGGTGTTTGTTTATCGTGTGATCTGTCTGTTGTATTTGTTTTATGAATATTCTCTTGAATATTTGCTTATAAAGTATTTTGCTTGGTGTTTGTCTTTTGGGTATTCTGCTTGGTGTTTCTTTTAAGTGTTTTCTTTGATAATTGTCTTTTAAATATTTTGTCGTGAGATGGCATCAGGACTTGGAGAATTGTTTAAGAGCAAAAGTTGTTGGAATGATTTGTAGGTAATATTGGATAACTTATTAGACAGTACTGAAAGGCAGATGGTGTTAAAAACTGGAAAAGCACAGACAGAGGCAGTACTTATGATTAATGTGCTTTCTGGAAGCTTGAACAGAATTTTCCTTCGGGAGACCCTCAGTGGGACCCGAATGAAACAGAACACGGGACAAGATTAACTCGATACTAAAAATGGGTGTTATATGGAATAAAACAGGCAATGCCAAAAGCTTTGAATTGGTTTAAACTATATGAAGTAAAACAAGGTAAGAATAAATCTCCCTCTGTGTCCTTTAAAAAAAAAAATTGAAAGAGACTTCTAAAAAAAATAATAAAAATACACTGACTTGAAATTGGAGACGGAGACAGAACAATGGGCTCTGATTTTTATGGGGTAGTCAGTTCCTGATATAAGGAGAATGCTCCAAAAATTAAAAGGGTTGCCCTAAATTGAAAAGAAGTCAGTGAGAAGCTGCAAGAATGATGACCTGAGATGAATGAAGGGGACTGGAGGGGAGCCCAGCTGAGCCTCTGGTTACAATTAAGCTGAGAGATAATAAAGGTGAATTTTTAGTAGATACTGGAACAAGATATTCTGTTTGGAAACTTGTAAAGGAAAATTGGGAAATAAAATGGTTAATATGATTGAAGCGACCGGAAACAAACAAAAAAACCCCATTCCTTCAACCCCTAGATATAAAATTCAGAAATAAAGTGATTACACACGAATTTTGTACATACCAGAATGTCCAATACCTTCGTTGGGACAAGATTTGCTATCCAATTAAATGCACAAATAGTTTTTGAAGAAGGAGAAATCCTTTTAAAAATTCCAGAGTCCAAACCAGGGGAAACATTGATGATACAAGAAAAAGCCAAAGGAGAAATCCCACAAGGAATAGATGAGGCTGTCATATCCGCGGTCTGGAACACAGACCGACCTGGGAAATCCCAGCCAGCGCAGCCCGTGAAAATAGAATTGAAAGAACAGGCAAAGCCAGTAAGAATCCAACAGTATCCAGTTAAACCTGAGATCAGACAAGGAGTTCAGAAATTAATTGATAAATTTTTGGAATATGGGGTTCTTGAAGAATGTGAATCAGAATATAATACTCCAGTTTCACCAGGAAGGAAACCCTCAGGAGAATAGAGATTGGTTCAGGACTTAGGGGCCATATATCAGAGAGTTAAAGACACACATCCTGTAGTTGCAAATCCAGGTACGCTTTGAACAGCGCGGAGAGAAAATGATCAGTGGTTTCCAGTGCTTGATGTAAAATATGCTTTTTTTGTCTACCCTTGGAAAAGGAAAGTCAGAAACTGTTTGCTTTTGAGTGGGAAAATCCACAGACGGGATGAAAAATGCAGTTAACATGGACGAGACTACCACAAGGATTCAAGAATAGTCCAACAATTTTCGGAAACTAACTGGCAAAGGAACTTGAACGATGGAAACAAAATGACACAGACCCAAAACCTGGCCATCTGCTTCTGCAATATGTGGACAACATCCCGATCGCTACTGAAGAAAGATCAACGTGTAGAAAGGTAACAACAGACCTTTTAAATTTTCTTGGACTAAATGGGTATAAAATGTCTAAAATAAAGCTCAGACAGCGAACCAGACTGTGATATATCTGGGATTTGAAATCTCCAAAGGACAATGACAGTTGGGAACAGACCATAAAGAAGCAATCTGGGTTGTCTCTGAGCCAAGAAATGTCCATGGACTGAGAGCCTTCTTGGGAATGGCTGGGAGGTGCCTGGATCAGGAATTACGGTCTGACAGCTCAACCCTCGTACGAGGCCCAGAAGGTGGTACCGTTTGTACGGGGCCGGAACAACAAAGGGCCTTTTGGGAACTAAAACAGGCCTTGATGGCGGCACCAGCACTGGGGCTCCCAGACTGATGAACCAAAGATTTCCAGTTGTTTGTTCAGGAAAGGCAACGTGTCACCCTCGGAGTGCTGACCCAGAAGATGGGGAGCTGGAAAAGACCAGCTGGATGTTTCTCCAAACCACTGGACACCGTAAGCAGGGGGTGCCCTACTCGCCTCCGAGCAGTCGCTGCGACAGTGATGCTCGTGCCAGAGGCTGGAAACTGACTGTGGGAAGAACAGGAATGGCGTATGTGCCACAGATGGTAATGACCGTGTTAGAACAAGAGGGGCCATTGGCTACCCCCTAGTAGGGTGGTGGAATACCAAGTAGTCCTGACAGAGCAGGATGATGTAATTTTGAAAACAACTAACCTCATCGACCCTGCAGTCTTTTTAAGCTCTGCACAGGAAGAAGGACAAACAGAACATGACTGGCAACTATCGACCACGTGTTCCAGCTGAGAGGACTTAAAGGACACACCGCTGGAAAATTCTGATTGGGAGCTGTACACAGATGGCAGGAGCTTCGTGGAAAATGGAATGCGTTGTTGCTCACCAGCCTGGGCTGCAGCTCTAAGGATGCTGTTGCATCTTCCACAGTCAGGAGGAAATGGCCTGCCTTTTGTAGGCAGGGTCTATACCTTAGTTAATTAGTTAAT
Organism: Tauraco erythrolophus; assembly: GCF_009769465.1. Classification (NCBI taxonomy): domain Eukaryota; kingdom Metazoa; phylum Chordata; class Aves; order Musophagiformes; family Musophagidae; genus Tauraco; species Tauraco erythrolophus. The sequence continues at coordinate 280,948 of NW_028238614.1, read as the reverse complement.
TATATTCAATTCAAGCCAGCTGGGTAATAATAATTGGATGCCATAATTCCCCTTTTTGTTTTACAGTTTTTGTTTTCAAAGTTTTCAAGAAGGCTTTGCGGTGAGCAGAGACCCAGTTCATTCATTCCGACTCCAGCACGCTTCCCTCCCGCGAATGCCATGTGGGGCTTGCAGCTTTACCTCTTCACCAAAGGACTCTCGCTCTGACCCTGGCTCCAGCTCTGGCTCCGGCTCTTTTGGCTCTGGCTCTGGCTCGGGCTCTGGCTCCAGTGAGGGAGTCGGGGTCCGGGGTCTCTCAGACGTATCACGTCGGGGTCACCAGTTGTTGCTCACCAGCCTGGGCTGCAGCTCTAACATTGCCAGTAGTGGAGTTGCCAGTGATACTATTGCATTTGGAGAGCACCACCTCCCTCCAGTGAGCATGGCATCCACCGTGCCTCACTCGCTGCGTCAGGCCAGGGATAACACAATAATGGATCTGCAGACGCAACTCAAGGAAGCGTTGGGGGAAAACGATCTGCTGCGCAAGGATGTGGAGGTGAAAGAAAGCAAGCTGAGTTCTTTCATGAACAGCATCAAGACCTTCTGGAGTCCTGAGCTAAAAAAGGAGAGAGCTCTGAGGAAAGATGAAGCTTCAAAAATCACCATTTGGAAGGAGCAGTACAGAGTTTTGCAAAAGAAAACCAGCATATGCAGATGACTATCCAGGCTCTCCAAGATGAGCTTCAGATCCAGCGGGACCTGTACCAGCTCTTCCAGCAGGACAGCAGCACGAGAACCAGTGAGCCCTTTGTGGCAGACCTGACAGAGGAAAACTTCCAACAACTTCATGCAGAACGAACGCCAGGCCGAGGAACTCTTCCTGCTACGGAAAACCTTAGAAGAGATGGAACTGCGCATTGAGACGCAGAAACAGACCTTAAATGCACGTGACGAGTCCATCAAAAAGCTGCTGGAGATGCTGCAGGATAAAGGTCTGTCCGCAAAAGCCACCAAAGAGGATCATGAGTGAACAAGACGGTTGGCTGAGGCAGAGATGCACGTGCACCACTTGGAGAGCCTTCTTGAACAGAAGGAAAGAAAACAACATGCTGAGAGAGGAAATCCATCGTCGATTTGAAAATGCTCCTGACACGGCCAAGACAAAGGCTCTGCAAACTGTTATTGAGATGAAGGATTCAAAGATTTCTTCCATGGAGTGTGGCCTCCGGGATTTGGAAGAGGAGATTCAGATGTTGAAGTCAAATGGAGCTCTGAGCACAGAGGAACGTGAAGAAGAAATGAAGCAAATGGAGGTGTACCGCAGTCATTCCAAATTTATGAAAAATAAGGTAGAGCAACTGAAAGAAGAGCTAAGTGCCAAAGAGGCTCAAGGGGAGGACCTGAAAAAAAGAGTGGCTGGTCTTCAGGCCGAGATTGGTCAGGAGAAACAGGAGCTGTCCCGCAAAGACATCGAGTTACTGGCCTTGCAGACGAAGCTGGAGACCCTCACAAATCAGTTCTCTGACAGCAAGCAGCATATTGAAGTTCTGAAAGAGTCTCTTACAGCTAAAGAGCGAAGAGCTGCCATCCTACAGACAGAGGTGGATGCTTTACGATTACGTCTGGAAGAGAAAGAGACTATGCTAAATAAGAATCATAGAATCATAGAATCGTTAGGGCTGGAAGGGACCTTCAAAGGCCATCTAGTCCAACCCCCTGCAAGGAACAGGGATATCTCCAACTAGATCAGGTTGCTCAGGGCCTCGTCCAACTGGGCCTTGAATGTCTCCAGGGATGGAGCATCCCCACCTCTCTGGGCAACCTGTTCCAGTGTTCTACAACTCTCATGGTAAAAAATTTTTTCCTAATATCCAACCTGAATCTACCTCCCTCTATTTTAAAACCATTACCCCTTGTCCTATCACAACAGGCCCTCCTGAACAGCCTCTCCCCATCTTTCTTGTAGGCCCCCTTGAGGTACTGGAAGACCGCTATAAGGTCACCCGGAGCCTCCTCTTCTCCAGGCTGAACAGCCCCAACTCTTTCAGCCTGTCCTCATAGGAAAGGTGCTCCAGCCCTCTTATCATCTTTGGCCCTCCTCTGAAGAAGACAAAGCAGATTCAGGAGATGGCAGAGGAGAAGGGGACTCAAGCAGGAGAGATCCATGACCTCAAGGACATGTTAGAGGTGAAGGAACACAAAGTTAATGTTCTTCAGAAGAAGACTGAAAACCTTCAAGAACAGTTAAGAGACAAGGAGAAGCAAATGAGCAGTTTAAAGGATCGGGTGAAATCCTTGCAGGCTGACACCACAAACACTGACACTGCCTTGACCATGCTGGAAGAAGCACTGGCAGAAAAAGAAAGGACCATTGAGTGCCTGAAGGAGCAACGTGACAGAGATGAACAAGAAAAACAAGAAGAGATCGACAACTACAAAAAAGACATTAAGGTTCTGAAAGAGAAAGTCAGCGTTTTACAAGGAGATCTCACAGAGAAAGAGCCATCCTTACTGGATCTGAAGGAACATGCTTCATCCTTAGTTTCATCAGGTCTGAAGAAAGATTCAAGCCAGCTGGGTGATAATAATTGGATGCCATAATTCGTTACACAGGATAAGCAGTGACAATTGAAAATTCTGTTATAAACCCAAATTTGTTACCTTGTACAATTTCAGCTCAAAAAGCAGAGCTGATAGCTTTGAGCAGACATTAGAACTAAGCGAGAAAATGAAAGTAAATATTTGGACTGATTCAAAATATGCGTTTGGTGTAGTACATGTCCATGGAATCCTACAGAAAGAAAGAGGATTACTATCCTCTCAAAGAACAAACATCAAATATAAGGAAGAAATTTTACAATTAACATGAGCAGTTCAGAAGACGACTAAGATAATAATCATGCACAGTAAAGCACACCAGTCAAAAAAAAAAAAAAAACCAACAAAATAATTATAAGAAATAATTTAGCAGATGGAACTGCAAGGGAAATTGCAAAAAAGAAATGTTTTACAAATGGCATTAATTCCTACTAAAACTATTACCTTACCAAGAGATAAACCTAAATACTCAGAAGAAAATGAAAAATTAAAGAAAGTTACTAAATACAAAGAAAATTTGACAGGATGGTGGATGACAATAACAAGTCAAGTAGTAATCCCACCATCTTTAATGAGAAATAATACAAAAAAAACCATAAGGAATGTCACTGGAGAGCAGAAGCATTGGTAGCTCTCTTGAGACACAGTCTCAATAAAAACGCTAGAAATAGCTAAAATGAGAACCGCAAAATGTGAGATATGTTTGAAAAACAATCAGTTATAAAGAGAAAAGTTCAATTGGGAATATTGAAACGGGAATGGAACCAGGAGATTACTGGCAAGTAGATTTTTCAGAACTACCCCGGCAACCTGGGTATCGATACATTCTGGCAGGGGCTGACACTTTTACAGGACAGCCGGAAGCTTTTCCCTGTCGAACCAACCAAGCAAAGGAAGTCATTCAGTGGCTACTGCAAGAAATTATCCCGAGATTCGGGGCACCCACTGGAATTTCCTTGGATAGAAATTCACATTTCATTGCAAAAATAGTACAGGGTTTTAATAAAATTTTGGAAATTACTTGAGATTTACACACACCTTGGAGACTGCAATCTAGTGGGAAGGTAGAAAGAATTAATCAAACATTGAAAAGACAAATTAATAAAATATGCAAAAACAAAAACAACAAAACCCCAAAACTAATTTGAGATGACCTCAGGCACTCCACTAGCCCTTTTATGAATTAGAGTTCAACCAAAAAGTGGAACATTAGTCAGTCCATGTGAATTATTGTATGGAAAACCTTAGGAGTCCCCTTATGAGCCAAAATTTGAATATGCATTTAAAAAGAAAACGAGATACATATATAACTATCTGCTTTCTTTAGGAAAGACTCTAACTGTGCTTCAGGGTGTGGCTGTATAGAGCAAAACCTCTGTCTTTGGAGAATCCAGTGCACGATTTCCAAACAGGAGATTATGCCTGTGTGAAAACGTGGACTTCTGAACCTCTTCAAGAAGATTGGAAGGGACCTTTTCAAGCACTGCTGATTGCCTTCACCGCCGTCAAGACTGCTGAATCGGATACTTGAATACACGACACAAGAGTAAAGAAAGCTCCACCATTTGTGGAAAATTGTGAATAGGGATCCCGAGACCTTAAAATTGCCTTTGAAATATGTTTAATTTTGCCCACCATTCTGAAATTTTAGAAAATGAATACTGTAGTGAAGATTAATGTTAGTGGGAGCCTGGTTCGAGATGAAAATAGAACAACAGGAAGTATCAGTGTAATATGAAAATTCATTAAAACTGAAATATAATTTTACTCAAATTCCTGACTTTAATATAGACAAATTGCAGGTGAATTGGGGGAAAAAAAAAAAGATTAAAAATATGTTTAAAGTTAGATGCAGAAGTAAATGAAGGTCAATATTTTTGTGGTTAAGATATGGAAAATCAGACTATAAAATCTTTGCAGTAAAAGTTCAAGTCCCTACACAGGCCAAATAGGAAAGAAAAATAATAATTGTGATGGGTTGATGTAAAGGGGTTCTGGTGGCAGGAGAGGGGTTTTGCTCCCTGTGACTTCGCCAGTTTTGGAGCTGGGTCAGACCCGGTTCTGGCCACCAGATCGGACCCCCATCCCCCTCGGGTTGAGCCAATAGGGCGCCTCTGCGAATTGCCCTATTTAAGTCAGGACAAGGAACCGGAAAAGGTGCTTCGCCCAGGATCGAGCAGAGAAGGGAGGAGGGCACTGCCCCCGCTCCCTGGCTCCCGGCCGGGCAGCTGCCTGCGTCGGGCCGGTGCGCCCACGGAGAATGGCGGCGGCGAGCCGGCTGGGGAACTCGGGGGCACCCCACTCCCAGGGTGCCCACTGGGCTGAGTTCACCGGAGAGGACTGAGATCTGAGAGAAACAGCCGCATCGACAGCAGGTCAGTGAGGATGGAGCGGGACTCACTCTGGAGAAGTCTGTGGATTTTCCTTGTGCGTAGGGGATCCACTGGAGCAGGGGAAAAGTGTGTAAGGACTCTGCTCTTTAAGAAAGGAGCGGCAGGAACACCATGGATGAACTGACCTGCACCCCCATTCCCTGCCCCCTGCGCCGCTGGGGAGGAGGTAGAGCCGGGAGGAAAAGGAAGGGGGAGGGGTGTTTTTAAGATCTGGCCTTGTTTTCTCTCTGTCCTCTCAAGTAACCGGTTTTGTTTCCCTTTGTCCTTTTTAAGTAACTGTTAATAAAATGTTTTGCTTTAAGAAAGCCCAGTCTGTTTTGCCCGGGACCATGGTAAGATGGAACATGACTCAGACTTACCAGAGAAAGTAGAGGAAGGCACTCAAGAACTTCAGCAAGAAAGTTGGATAGATAAAATTAACAGATTAGGATGGAATTTGAGTTCTTGGAAAAAATAATTAATTAGCACTGCAATTGTCTTATTAATAATATTTTCGGTGATTATTTTGATTTGTTATTTTTTCAAAAAACAGTTAAATAACAAGACTGCATTTAATCAGATGATTATCCAGGCAGTGGCCAGACAGCAGGATGAAACAGAATCAATCCCAAGGCTCCCACCAGCACACAGTGAATGAAGTGCTACAACTTTAAGCATTAAGATGAATTTATTGAAATGATTTTCAAAACTTTCAAAGGGGGGAAATGTTACAAAACTTTGACAAAATAATCAAATAGAAAAGTCAGATAGAAAAACTGAAAAGTAAAATGAGTAAGTTTGGATTGTTAAGTTTATAAGTAACTATAGAGGCCTCACTAGAAATTACTGGATGTTTTAAACCAAGGACCATAAAGACCCTGCCAGCCCGCTGCTGAATTTCTGTGTGTGTTGTTTTAAGCCAGAGAACCATGGAGTTCTCACCAGCCAACCACTGGGAGATCTTTTATTGGATTAAGAAACAAATGAAGTGGTCACGGACACCAGCTCTGCTTGAAACCCCCCTTCGTTACCCCTTCCCATCTTGATTTGAATAGCAAGGATTGTAATCAGTAAAAATAAGTAGAATTAACCCACGTTTGTTATAGGGTAGGAATACTGATAAGGTGATGTAACTAGTGAAACCAATCATTTTAGAGGTCAAATTTGAGAGCAAAAATAATATGCAATTTTAGTAAAAGAACTTCTGTAACGATGATTCAACAAAAGAAGTGTATAAAAACCTACGGATTTTGATCCCAGAGAGCCTGGGAGGAGTTGTTTCATAGTCCTGCAGCTGACATTGCACATCCTCACATCACAGTGCCCCACGAAGATCCCTGAGCACTGTGTGAAGGACAGGATCCCTTCCCAGGGGCTGGGAGTCACTACTTGGCCCTTTGGCTCAAGGCAGCACATCCAGGTTTACTCTGGATCTGTTCCACCTTTTCCTTGCCTTTGCCTACCTGTCATCTCTGCCTCCAGTTTTCTGCTGTAACCAGCACCTGGGGAGGCTTTGTCAGTGATGGTCCTCAGGGGGATCCATTAACACTGCAAGAAACTTTGGAGTTTGCCTCTGACTTTGGTTTTCTGAGAAGCGCCTGCAACTTCCTCTGTCTGAGGTTCCTGGAGTCAGCACCAAACCCACCAGAGGGGTCATTAAAATGTCTGGGCTGGTCCTGTGCTGCTGAGCTGGGCCGGGCTCCTGGGATGGAGGGAGCTCCTGGCAAGCGGGCAGCGCTGCAGAGAGACAGCTGTGCCCAGGAGCAGGGCTGGGGGCACTGCCTGCGGGCACCCAGGGGAGAGGGGGGAGGTGGAGAGAGGGTAAAGGCAGTCAGGACTCAGGAGATGCTGGGAGCTCAAAAGAGGAGAACTGTTTGCAGCCCACGACACAGCAAGTCTCTGGGTGCGGGGCAGGGCAGCTGCAGTTCGGGGAGGGATCGTGTGAAGCTGGAACAGCCACAGCCTGTGGGATCTCTCTCTTCTATGGAGGAGGAGGACACGCTCCAGAGCAGGGCTGCCCTGCTGCATCATCAGAGGGACAGGGCATGACGGCTGCCTTCTCCAGGGACGGCTGCAGGGTGTGAAGGTGGGTGTGCAGCCAGGGGTGCCCAGGGCTGTCCTTCCCAGCAGGGTCCCTGCACCCCAGGGGCTGTGTGCTGGGGCAGGGACTCTGCCGCCTGCCAGGGTCAGCACTCAGCTGCGCGGGGAGCTCCCCACGGCACTGTGGGGAGAAGTGTGGGTGGAATGGGTGACCGCAGTCAGGGCAGGGTAGGGTCCTTCTGCTGTTGAGAGGGTGCTGTGTGGGTCAGGACTGCTCACAGATCCTGATCACCCCAGGACATTGGCAGAGGCAGCATCTCATGAGAAATGTCAAAGCATTTGACATTCATCTTCTTAAAGATGAAGACTTTTCCTGGGTCTGTGATCTCAGCTTTCTTCCAAGGCATAGGGGAAACATGCTGTCAAGACTGAATAAGTCTCTGAGACTCTTGAACCATTACACTGAGGGATCAACAGATCTGTCAGAAGCCCATAAGTGCCTTCCCCCACACTCTACCTACAGGCAGCACCATCATCACCTTTGCTTGCAGCATCAGTGCTTATCTGACTACTCCTCAGCCCCTGCACACCCAGAGATGCCCCTGGGCAGTGCCGGCTGCAGAAGGGGTCTGCAGGGCAGAGCTGAGCACACAGCGGGTGGGATGGGGTCTGTGAGCACTGACAGGGAGGAGACCTGGGGACAGAGAAACAGCCCCGGCAGGGAGAGCTCCAGGCACAGAGAGCCAGGCCACTCCTCTGCATCAAGAAAAACATCTATAGATATGTCAGTGATAAAAAGAGATCTAGGGAAAATGTTGGCCCTCTCTGGAAGGAAACGGGGGACCTGGCTACCGGGATATGGAGAAGTCTGAGGTTCTCAAGGACTTCTTTGCCTCAGTCTTCACTGCACGAGCTCCAGCTGCACAGCCCAAGTCAGAAGGCAAAGGCAGGGACTGGGAGAATGAAGAACCGCCCACTGTAGGAGAAGACCAGTTCTGAGATCATCGAACCTGAAGGTGGACAAGTCCATGGGACCTGATGAGGTGCATCCGTGGGTCCGGAGGGAACTGGCAGATGAAGTTGCTAAGCCACTGTCCATCATATTTCAGAAGTTGTGGCAATCTGGTGAAGTTCCCAATGACTGGAAAAGGGGAAACATAGCCCCCATCTTTAAAAAGGGAAAAAAGAAGACCCAGGGAACTACAGGCCAGTCAGTCTCACCTCTGTGCCCAGCAAGATCATGGAGCAGATCCTCCTGGTGACTATGCTAAGGCACCTGCAAAAAAAGGAGGTGACTGTTGACAGCCAACATGGCTTCACTAAGGGCAAATCCTGCCTGACTAATTTGGTGACCTTCTATGATGAGGTTACAGCATTGATGGATCAGGGAAGAGCAACTGACATCATCTACCTGGACTTATCCAAAGCATTTGATACTGTCCCACATGACATCCTTGTCTCTAAATTGGAAAGGCATGGTTTTGATGGATAGACCACTCGGTGGATAAGGAATTGGCTGGATGGTCAAAGAGTTGTGGTTAACGGTTCAAAGGAATTGGCTGGATGGTCAAAGAGTTGTGGTTAACGGTTCAATGTCCACGCGGAGGCCAGTGACGAGTGGTGTTCCTCAGGGGTCAGTACTGGGACCAGTGCTATTTAACATCTTTGTTGGCGACATGGACAGTGGGATCAAGCGCATCCTCAGCAAGTTTGCAGACAACACCAAGCTGTGTGGTGTTGTGGACATGCTGGAGGGAAGGGATGCCATCCAGAGGGACATGGACAGGCTGGAGAGGTGGGCCTGTGAGAACCTCATGAAGTTCAACAAGGCCAAGTGCAAGGTCCTGCATGTGGGTCGGGGCAATCCCAAGCAAGTACAGGCTGGGTGGAGAATGGATTGAGAGCAGCCCTGAGGAGAAGGACTTGGGAGTGCTGGTGAGTGAGAAGCTCAACATGAGCCGGCACTGTGCGCTGGCAGCCCAGAAAGCCAACCGTGTCCTGGGCTGCTGTTGTGGGTTATGCTGAACGCCCCCTACACACACAGCCGGTCACTCATCCTCCCCAGCCCCAGGAATGAGGGAGAGAATTAAAGGAGAAAACATGAAACCCGTGGGTTGAGATAAGAACAATTTAATACAGATGATTTAATACACAGGGTAGGTGCTCACCACCCCTCGTATGCGAAGCCCGTCTCGTCCGAAGCTGCAATCCCGGACGAACGCGAGGCCCCGAAATAGAGAGGGGGGAGAGAGAGAGAGAGAGAGAGAGAGAGAGTGCTCGAGAGTGGGAGTGCTGGGAGAGAGAGAAAAGAAAGAAAAACAATAGAGCAACAGCGCAGCAAGTGCAGAAGAGCAAAAGCGGCGAAAGAGCCAAAGCGCCAAAGCCCGTCTGTCCGGCTGCCCATCACTGTTATACTGGGCATGGCGCTGCATGATATGGAATACTGATAGGCCAGTTTGGCCTCAATCTTAAGTTCCACACCAATCACAAGGGGAATCGTGTCCCCCTTGTCCCAACTATGCTCCCCCCTTATCCCGCCGTGCTTCTGTACTCCAACACTGAAAAGTCCTTGGAGTCTCACGTCCAACCACAAACATCAAATTGCTGTCAGCATTCTTCTCAGAGCGAGCCTCTGAGTGAAACCAAAACATGGAGCTCTCTGGCTGCTAAAAAGAAGAGCCAACTCTGTTCCAGCTAAAACTAGGACAGCTGCATCCAAAGAAGAGTGACCAGCAGGTCGAGGGAGGTGATTCTGCCCCTCTGCTCTGCTCTCATGAGATCCCACCTGGAATACTGTGTCCATCTCTGGAGTCCCAACATAAGAAGGACATGGAGCTGCTGGAGCGAGTCCAGAGGAGGCCACGAAGATGATCCGAGGGCTGGAGAACCTCTGCTATGAAGGAAGACAGGCTGAGAAAGTCCGGACTGTTCAGCCTGGAGAAGAGAAGGCTCCGGGGTGATCTTATTGCAGCCTTCCAGTACCTAAAGGGGGCCTACAGGAAAGCTGGAGAGGGACTTTTTACAAGGGCGTGTAGTGATAGGACACGGGGCAATGGATTAAACTGAAAGAGGGCAGATTTAGATTAGACATAAGGAAGAAATTTTTCACTCAGAGGGTGGTGAGGCAGTGGCATAGGTTGCCCAGAGAAGCTGTGGCTGCCCCATCCCTGGAAGTGTTCAAGGCCAGGTTGGATGAGGCTTTGGGCAACCTGGTGTAGTGGAGGGTGTCCCTGCCCATGGCAGGGGGGTTGGAAGTAGATAATCTTTGAGGTCCCTTCCAACCCAAACCATTCTATGATTATTGATTCTATGATCACTCTCTGCTCAGCTGTACGGGGAAAGGAAAGAGAGAAGAGTTTGGAGTAACGAACTTTCAAATTGGGCCCTTCTCAGATCACAAAAGTTCAGTTTCTTTTCCAGTACATTGTTAGTGAGATCATGCTCCAGCAGAGAGAGGTGTGGTAAGCACAGGTCACTCGTGGGCAGAGCAGCTCTCCTGACTCTGTATTAGGGCAGAGGGAGACCTTCTGTTCCTCGGGGCTCACCAGTGTTCAGGCTGAGAGCAATGATGAGGATTTCTATCCCTTCCAAGAAAGTGCCCTCACTCAGCAGCAAACCTCAGCTGACAGAAGGAAATTGAATGAAGTAATTTTGAGGGAATTTTTTTGGAAACAGCAGAGTACTGTCTCGAAGAAGCCTACCCTAACTTGTCAATGTTGTCTTCACTTTCGACAGGCCCCCATGCCCAGAGTGAACAAATGTCCAACAGCAGCTTCATCACCCAGTTTGTCCTCCTGGCATTCGCAGACACATGGGAGCTGCAGCTCTTGACCTTCTGGCTCTTGCTGGGCATCTACCTGGCTGCCCTCCTGGGAAACGGCCCATCATCACACCCATAGCCTGTGACCACCACTCCACACCCCCATGTACTTCTTCCTCCTCAACCTCTCCCTCCTTGACCTGGGCTCCATCTCCACCACTGTTCCCAATGCCATGGTCAATTCCTCTGGGACACCAGAGACATCTCCTACTCAGGGTGTGCTGCCCAGCTCTTTTTTTCCTCTTCTTGATGTCAGCAGAGTTTATCTTCTGACCATCATGTCCTACGACCGCTACATTGCCATCTGCAAACCCCTGCACTACGGGACCCTCCTGGGCGGCAGAGCTTGTGCCCACATGGCAGCAGCTGCCTGGGCCACTGGTTTCTCCATGCTGTGCTGCACACGGCCAGCACATTTTCACTGCCCCTCTGCCACGGCAATGCCCTGGACCAGTTCTTCTGTGAAATCCCCAGATCCTCAAGCTCTCCTGCTCACACTCCTACCTCAGGGAACTTGGGCTTCTTGTCGTCAGTGTCTGTTTAGCATTTGGGTGTTTTGTGTTCATTGTGGTGTCCTATGGCAGATCTTCAGGGCCGTGCTGAGGATCCCCTCTGAGCAGGGACGGCACAAAGCCTTTTCCACGTGCCTCCCTCACCTGGCCGTGGTCACTGTTTGTCAGCACTGCCATGTTTGCCTACCTGAAGCCCCCCTCTATTTTCTCCCATCTCTGGATGTGGTGCTGTCAGTTCTGTACTCGGTGGTTCCTCCAGCAGTTAACCCTCTCATCTACAGCATGAGGAACCAGGACCTCAAGGATGCCATTAGGAAATTGAAGTAATAAACTGTCCATCTTCATCTGCATAGCAGTTATAACATAACTGATTACAGGCCAGCCTGTTATCTGTATTTTTGTGTTAGTGGGAGTGTTTTACTTGTAACGATATTTCCATCCCCTTTCTAATTCACTGTCTGCTTCTCTTTTGTCATTAAGTGGCTGTGTAAAGGAGGAGCCGTGATCTCTCTGTGCGATTAAACAAAATAAAAGGCCTTGAAGTGACTATTTTTTTTTCTTAGATGCTTCTTCCAAGATGTTTTTAGAGCTGCAGGGTCAGTTCCTGTGTGCAGAGGTGGAGTGGAAGATAGTCCTGGCATGGCAGCCCTGCCAGGGAGCACTTGTTCTTCCAGAGCTGCTCTCTTTTCCCTCCCACACTCTCTCTGAGCCCTTGGGTTTGGTGTCAGCCCTGAGCTCTCTGGCAGCTTGGTCACAGTCCTGGGGGTGGCAGCCCTGTGACCGCAGGCAGGGGCAGGCAACGGGCACTGCTGTGACAGAGCTGGCCTCCCTAAGAGAGGTTCCATCATACCAGGGGATCTTCTCAGGGCATTGTCTGAAGGCTGAGGTCTGCCTCTAATGACGTTCTCAAGAACATGCCCAGGAAAACACACCAGAGAGAAAACACCATTGAACAGCTAAAACTTTACGTTATTTGTAACCATTAACCTTAAGTTCTAACCTACCTGTAAATGCTACCCAGCACCCGGAAAGGAATCCACTACTCTAATCCCTCATCTCAAAATTTATCGCTAAACCAAAGTCCAAACACTAATCCCTTTCCTGTACTCTTGCCCTGTTGATCACCCTAATTCCCTGACCACACACTTTGCATTGAGATATTGGCCTTAACCACAGCCCTCACCCCAACCCTCAACAAAACCTGAATCCCCAAAGGCAGCCCATACCCTCACACTGACCAGACACTCCCAGGAAACACCAAACCTCCCTGTAAACTTTTGTCTAATCTCTAATCATGGAAGGCGAGCTCTAATCCCTAAACCTTAACCTGAACACTTAACCACTATGTCTTCCCATGTTCCAATTCTTCGCCTTCAACCCTTTCAAACCTGACTTAAGCTGTTTGGCCCCTTGGGGCAGAAAGAGGGTCATGCATTCCCAGAACAGTCGCATGGCGTTGGAAGAGGAACATGAGGTTACCTGCATCCAATCAGCTCACAGGCCACAGGGAGGAGATGGGTGGGAATGCTGGGGTGAGGTCAGCAGTGCCTCAACATGTCACGGGCCAGCAGGAGGCACAAGGCTGGGAAGGTGGCTGTGAGGTCACTGCTGTCTCTCGAGTTGAAAGGCCAACAGCCGGAACATGGCTGGGAAATGGCCTGTGAGGTCACTTCTTGCTGAAGGAGCTGATAGTTCAGCCCTTGAACCGTGGCTGGGATATGTGGTTTTAGGCTCACATCAGCCAGTGGCTCTGATAGGGCTGTGGAAGGCACTTGATCGGCACACTGACTGTGGGAATCCCTTTCTCTAATTACCTGGTGGGCCATCCAAGAAGAGGGCCTGGCTGTGGTTGTCATGTGCTTTCCCCGAGCACCTGATGGGACAGCAGCACACGCTTTGGTTGTTTTCCTGCAAGAAGCTGCAAGGCCAGCAGCAGGCTGGTGGCTTGGAACATCATGGTGAGGTTCCTTCTGTCCAGTCAGCTGGTGCAGCAAGTCCTGCAGATCCGTCTGTAGAAGGCTTGTCCCATTTTGCTCCTGTGATCACTTGTAGAATTTATTACAAGGAAAAAAATTCCAGTCATCCTTTCTACTGCCCCAACAGAGGCTGTTCCCATGTGAATTTGTTGTGGCCGTGTCAGATACAGGGAAGGACATGCAGTTGGCCTAATCACTGATACCATGTGGGAGCTTCCTGCAGGCTTCTTACTGCAATCCAATTTATTCTGCAAATCAGGAGTATGATCTGCACAGCACAGCCTGAAGGCCAAGCTGGTCGGAGAGCACAGCACAGTTCTGGGTCTGCTCAGGTTTACTGTTAGGTGGATCACTCCCCTCTTTGGGTATGATGGTGTTTTTTCATGGTCACTGAACTGCCTGAGGAAGGTTGGGAAGAGGATGAGTTGTCCTCTTGGTAGCTGGGGGAAGGGACACAATTTTAAGCCCCGGCAATCACTGCAGACTTTAAAGACCATGGACCTGTGCCAGAAGACATCAGTTAAAGGAAAGGTGGAAGGTGATCCCTGACTCGATGAGGTGAGAATGCTCCCTGGGTGTCTTTCACAAGAAGACAAGGCAGGACTGGTGGAAGATGTGGAGGGTAACTTTGGCTGCAGTGTGAGTGAGGGGTATAGCAGAAAATCCTGAGGGAAGTCAGTGAGAAAATTGTAGCAGTGCTGAGTAGAGAAGGATGACCTCCACCAATTTGCTGGCAGTGGTCTTCCTAATGCAGCCCAGATGCCCTTGTCCACCTATGCTGCAAAGGTGCAAAGCCAGGAGAAGAGAAGGCTTTGAGGAGGCCTAATAACAGCCTTCCCACATCTTCTTGGATGTCAGCAAGCAAATGGAGCCAGGTTCTTCGCTACTGAGCATTATAGGAGGATGAGAGTCAATGGGCATCAGCTGAAATAAGAGAGCAAAAACTTTCTCCCCTTCAAGACACTCAAGCACTGCAGCAGATTTTCCAGAGAGCTTGTGTCATCTCCTTCTTGGAGCTTCTAAAACAAATAAAGCCCTGAGTAACCTGCTTTGACTTCATAGCTGACCCTGCTGGGAGAAGGAGGTTGGCCTAGAGACCTCCTGAGGTCCCTTCCAGTATAAATGATTCTGCATTTCCATCAACATTAGATCTTCCTTTCATGATGGGAAGTTCTAGAAGAGATCTGCCAGGATGATGTTTGGGATCTCTGTGGAGAGGCTGAGGGACCTGGGCTTTGTTAGCCTGGTGAAGTGAAGGCTCAGGGCACTACAGTAGTAACCAGCAACTGCTCGAAAACCAGTTTCAGAGATGATGGAGCTTTTCTTATTAGTGGGAAGAGAAACGAAACCTCCACAAAGTGCAGTTGGAAGGTTCAGAGTGGAGGTGAGATAAAAGAAATCTACCTCAAAGGGCAGCCTTTTGGTGCAAGAGGTCACTCAGAGGGAGTCTGGATCAGCCCATTTCGTTGTGTTTCAAGATTGGCAAGACTAGAGAGACATCATTATAGAAAATGTCAGGGTGAGAGTGAGTTGGGAAAGTGAGATGGCTGTCAACAACCTGAAGAGAAAGAGGTGCAGGGTGGGACAGTGTAGCACAGCCTGCAGTAGAGATGGCCAAGGGCTCTAGCAAGGCTGAAAGGTCCAACAGCACTGAGGTCTTTGTTGTCTTCTCTGTACCTGTTGCCTCTGCCACCAAGGCCAGTGAGACAAAGTGTTGATTTGAGGGTCTCAGGATGTGCCTTGCCAGGGCCTGGGTGTCAGGGCTTGGCCTTTCTCTTTCAGGAAACAAACCAAAGGGTTTTCTCAGCATTACAGCCACCTGCTCAGGGCCTTTGCCCACCTGCAATCATGGCCTCCAATTATTGCTTTAACGAGCCCTTGGGGAGGCTTTGTCAGTAATGGCCCTCAGTGGGGCCAATCAATGCTTCAAGGAACTTTGGGTTTTGTTTCTTGGACTTGTTGAGAGGTTTGTTCAGCCTTCTCTCAGTATCTGGGGTTCATGTAATGAGCCTCAAATGCCCTAACGAGCTCTTTACCTTCTTGTGATTTTCTTCAATGCTTCAAGACTTGTAGAGCTGATTGGAGCTCTTTCACAGTGTAATTAAGGAGGAAGATTTCAAAGTGCACCTAGTAAACATTATTTTTTATTTTAAGGGCCAAATTTAATTCCTTTTTAGTTTAGTGAAGAGATTATAGCAGCATTCTCCAAGTGATAATGATCCAGAGTGTCTCTTCAAGAGATCTGGATGGTAGGAGCAGCAGTTCCTTGAGGTCTGACACTGTATGGACAACCTTGCTCCTCACCTCCCAACCCATCATTTCTTCTTGTCCCCCTGGGACTTCCATCACTTTTCCTTACATCAGACTTCTCCACTGATCTCTGCAGCTGGATGTTACAGCTCCTTTGCACCATCTCCCACCTGTTTCCCTCAGAGAACTGGCTGCACACAGGCACAGGAGGATTTCTCCTCTTTGCAGGCAAAGAAAAGCAAAGGATGATAAAGATTCATAAAGACACATCCTGCTCCACATGCTAAGTACAAGCTGTCTCTCATGAGGTTGCCTTCCTACAGGGCAAAATCTTATGAAATATTTTCAGTAGGTAGATACAAAAAGACAGACATAAACACAATTAAAGAATTCGCAAAGGAGACAATTAGGCTGGGGAAAGACAGGTGAGCTTTTACTCCCTGAAGCTCGAGACAGCAGCACTGGTGAGAGTCATCTGAATGAACAGACTAAGGGAAGGAGAAAACTTGAAAAAAGATGGAAGGGCCCTTTGCTCAGATAGTCCTCTAGGACTCGGAGGGCCATGGTGTCATTTCATTGTACTACTCACAAAGAATCAAGCTGGGAAGTGTGTCTGCAAGTCTAAATGTACAGGGTCCATGGACAGGCAAGACTATGTCTATGGTTGTGTCTGGAGACCAGTGCACCTAGAGTGTAGCTCAAACTGGGGCTGAAACTCAGGCTGGAATTAAATGGTCTTCTGGGCCCATGGACAGAGGTGTGGGTGGAGGCCTCAGGTGTGGCTGGTGGTAAGAGACATGGAGACCTATGGATGCTCTCAGGGCCCTGACATTGGATCCCATGGGATCCCAGCTGCCACTTCCCTCAGCAGGCC
The DNA here is from genome assembly GCF_009769465.1 of Tauraco erythrolophus. NCBI lineage: Eukaryota > Metazoa > Chordata > Aves > Musophagiformes > Musophagidae > Tauraco > Tauraco erythrolophus. Next base: position 264,524 of record NW_028238614.1, on the reverse strand, counting down.
AGGTTCTTGTTCCCTGATGGCCAGGGTCTACTATCTGCTACTCTTCACCAAATCCTTGGAGATATAAGAGACTACCATTTATTGGTCACTACAGGCAAGGCTGGCACTGGTCTTCACATTCTTGACCAGCTCTTCCTCTTTTGGGAATACGAGGTGCAGGTGAGCATCAGACTGGGTGGCCCGTTTGGCATTAAGAACTTGTCCACAAGCCCCTGGACTATTTGCATCCTTACTTACCTGTCCAGTGAATACCATGGAGACTGAGTCCCCCATAAGACCCACAGATCTCCTCAGGTGATTTTAAATGAGACACTGTTCATTGCTCATGCTGACTCTATGACCTGGACTCTGCCCTGGCTCTGGCTGGGATGGAGTTAATTCTCTTCCCAGCAGCACACGGGGCGCTGTGCTTTGCAGCTGTTCCTAAACCTGCATGAGAACATACCAGAGCTTTGGCTACTGCTGAGCAGCCCTTGCAGAGCACGAAGGCTCCTCTTTCTCACACTCTGCCCCACTGCGAGTAGGGGGGTACGCCAGAAGCTGGGAACTGAACCAAAATGACCAAAGGGATAGTGCATACCATAGGACATCATGCTCACCAATGAAAAATCAGGGAAAATAGGATGAAAAGAAGCTATTCGTGGTCATGTGTGTTTGTCTTCCCACGTCACTCACATGTGATGAAGCCCTGTGTTCCTGGCAGTGGCTCAGCCCCTGCCTGCCCACGGGAAGCACTGAACGAATTCTTCATTGTGCTTTGCTTCCACACACAGCTTTTGCTCCCCCTGTTAAACTGACTTTGCCTTGACCATGTGTTTCCTTGCTTTTGTCACTTCTGATGCTCTCTCCATCTCAGGCTGGTGTAAGGGGTCAGCGAGCAATTGATTCTGGGGTGGGTTGCTGGGCAGGGTCAAACCACAACTAATTCCAACCTCGGTGTTCTCCTTTCTGGTCTGTCCTTTGATTCACACAAGCTCTCACTAACCTGTTGCCTGTCCAATAGCAGAGCTCCATATCTGAGTTGCCCTACATGACACAGGAGATCCCCCACATCATCTTTTGGTCTCTCCTATAGTGTTCTATCTCCATGCACCATAAAAAATTTGGGAACCATCCTTCCCTACCAAGCTCCTTCCTCTGACGTCACAGCTCTGTCATGGCACATGGGGCTCCAGCTGTCTGTGCCAGGCTGTGGGCTTTGGTGCCCATTTGAGCTGCAGCACCTCATATGTGGCACCAAGCCCAATGGCAGACTTGTCCCATGGAAACCTGGTCCCAGAGATGGGACCCTTGTGTGGAAAGGCTTTGCTTCCCAGCAGGGATGTGGAGTGGGTGGCAGCTGCAAAACAATGTTGAATGAGGTTCCCACAGCGAGAGCAAAAGCTGCCGTCCCCAAGGCCAGGGAGAAACAGGGCTGGGCTGTGCAGCCCGGGCAGGAGAGGGGTTTGCTGTCCCAAGGACAAGCAGCTGAGCATGAGCCATCAATGCACCCTCATGACAAAGGCCAACAGCCTCCTGGGCTGCATCAGGAAGAGCATTGCTGGCAGATGGAGGGAGGTGATTCCTCCCCTCTTCCTTTCCCCTCTCCTTTAATACCTTATGGAGGGAATGAAGACAGGGAACCAGACATCTCAGTAGTTCCCAGTGACAAGACAAGTGATGGACACTGCTAAAACCACATGGAATTCCATCTGAAATCAAGAAAGCACTTTTGACTGTGAGGGTGGTCAAACACTGGAACAGATTGCCCAGAGAGGTTGTGGAGTCTTCATCCATGGCAATATTTCTAACCAACCTTGACAGTTCTGAGCGACAGGCTCTAGCTGACCCTGTCTCAGGTCTGAGGGTTGGACTAGATGATCTCAGACGCCCCTTCCAACTTCCATGACTCCGTGGTTCTGTGAGTACGAAGGAGAAAAGTACGGCAGAAAGGAGTTACCACCACATTGCCTTGACTGCAAATACCGTGGGATCCTGTGGAGAGAACCCACGATGGAGCAGGGGAAAAGTAAGGAAAAATGAGCAGCAGAAATGTCAGGTACTGACCCGAACCACCCATTCGCAATCCCACCTGCTCCTCTTGGGCTGGGATGGTAGAAGAATGGGGATGGAGTAATTTGAGCCTAGGAAAAAGTGGGGTGGGGGTTTGGGAATGGTCTTTAGTAATTTTGCTGTAGTTTCTCACCATCTATATGTATTTTAAATGACAATAAATTAAATTGATCTTCCCTAAGACAGCTCTTCTTTGTCCGTGACAGTAATTGGTAAGTGATGTCCTTGTCTTTCACCCATGAGCTAGTCCAGGTCTCAACCTCTGCTGGTTCTTCTCTCCCAACCCTTTACTCACCCCTTGATGATACAGTCAAGGAACAGGGCAATGATACCCACAGTGTGCCTGGATCATGGCATGGCAGGACTCACTGGGAAGCTCCACAGGAACAGGAAAGCATTGAGGGGGTGGGTGGAGGGGATCACTCAAAGGAGGAATTTAGAAACAAGGATAGTTGTGGGCAACCAAAGGTTCCTGCAGTGGATACTTGCAGGGAATTCAGGGGCACCAAGATGAGCTGTGATGCTGAAGTTACAGATGAAGAATAAGCAAAAATAAGGTGTGGCACTGCTCCACTTAGGAAGGGAAGATGTAGACAGGTGTGAGGCAGCCATCTTTTTCTCAGGGAGTGGCTGAGCATTGGTCTGTCTGTGAGAGGTGGTGAGCAATCGCTTTTGCATCACTCGGTTTATTTTTCTTCTTCCTTTTTTCCTTCACTTAAAGGTCCTTTCCTGTGGGTCCCGTGTTCTCCCAGCAAACCCATACGCCCTTGCTGGAGAACGTTGACATCTAATGTAGCTCCCACTGCTGCATGGATTTGGCCATGAAACTGAATGGTTCTACTAAAAATGTGCTGTTTGTGAGAAAGAGGTGAGACTCCTTCCAGCCCCAGGACCACAAACCCTGCATGAGATGCCTCCATTGACTCAGCTGAATCCCTTCCCCCAGCACAGGTAAAGGACGTCCCTCCCTGTCACTGCCCAGATGTCCTGTTTAATGGTGGGAAAAGGAAAGGGATTGTTAAACCCAACTGTCTCTGAGAGCAGAAAAGACATTGCTGGAAAACAGAGTCTCTGCAGAGGTGAGAGAGGGAAGATCAGTGGTTACTTTGGTCTCTTTCCCAGTAGTTTCCTGTGGAGCCCCAGGGACATCTGGAGGAAGCGTGGGGAGGGAAGAGAAAGGGATGCCTTGAACTACTCCTCTGCCGCTGTCCACTTCTATTCCCAAGACTATAAACATGGAATGGGGGCTGAATCCCTTCCCTCAGCAGCGGTAACTGAGATCATTCCCTGTCTGCGTGTCCTGTCTAATGCTGAGAAAAGAAAAGGTGATTCTTGGAACTAACACTTTTTCAGATGAGAAAAGTGACACTGCTGGAAAGAAGTGTCTCTCCCCAGCTGAGGGAGGGAACATCAGGGATTCCTTCAGGCTGTTCCACAGCAGGTTCCCTGGAGCCCCAGGGACACGCAGAGGGACCCCAGAGGGGGCAGAGCCAGTGACCCTGGGCTGGTCCTGGGCTGGGCGGCTCCTGGGATGGAGGGAGCCTGGCAAGCAGGCAGCGCTGCAGAGAGACAGCTGTGCCAGGAGCAGGGCTGGGGGCACTGCCTGCGGGCACCCAGGGGAGAGAAGGGTAGGTAGATACAGGTTAAAGGCAAATGGGAGTGAGAAGATGTTGAGAGCTCACTGGAGGAGAAATCTTCACAGCCCTTGATGTGGTAAGTCCCTGGGTGCAGGGCAATGAAGCTACAGTTCAGGGATGGATCTCATAACCTGGGATTCCCACAGCCTGTGGTGCTACTGCAGGAATCTCCAGGCCTCTTTGTGCCGAGGAGGAGGACACGCTCCAGAGCAGGGCTGCCCTGCTGCACCGTCAGAGGGACAGGGCATGACGGCTGCCTTCTCCCAGGACAGCTGCAGGGTGTGAAGGTGGGTGTGCAGCCAGGGGTGCCCAGGGCTGTCCTTCCCCGCAGGGTCCCTGCACCCAGGGGCTGTGTGCTGGGGCAGGGACTCTGCCATCTGCCAGGGTCAGCACTCAGCTGCCCGGGGAGCTCCCCACGGCGCGGTGGGGACAATCTGTGGGTGGAAGGGTGACCGCAGTTAGGGGATGGCAGGGTCCTTCTGCAGTCAGGAGGGTGCTGTGTGGGTCAGGTTCTTTCTTCTATAGAGAGGGTGCTCGGTGGGTCATGACTGCTCAAAGCTCTGCATCACCCCGGGACTTTTTCAAGGGGACTTTTCAAGAAGGACATCAAGGCAGATGCCACTTGAAAGAGAAGGAAAGCTGTTTTCTAGGGCCTTCAGTTTCCTGCTGTGATTTTGGGGAAGATGATGATGGGGCTGTCAGGTTTGAACAAGAGAATGAGTCTCCTACAGCATTACACGGAGAGATCAGTAGGTCTGTGAGGAACCTGGTAACTCATTTGTTTGCCTACAGATAGCCCCATCAATTCTGTGGTCTCTAGGCATTTATCTGACCTGCTCCTTAGGGCTTGCCAACACAGAGATGCCCCTGGGCAGTGCCCGGCTGCCAGGAGGGGTCTAAGGGCAGAGGTGAGTGCATAGCAGATGAGATGGGGTCTGTGAGCACTGACAGGGAGGAGACCTGGGGACAGAGAAACAGCCCCAGCAGGGACATCTCCAGGCAGCAGAAACACGGGCAGGGGCTGAGAGAAAAGTGCTGACAGCAAAGGCTGGAGAAGGGGTTTGGGCCCCTCTCTGTCAGCCCATTGGTCAACCTGCTTTGCCCTAACAAGTCCCCTGGTTTGGTCTCCCACTCGGCAAAGCCTCTGCCTCACGGCCATGGGGTCCAGGGCAGGAGCAGCCGCCCCTGCAGCCAAGGAGGCTCCCTCTCCCGAGTGCCCATCTCTCCTCCCTGGCCTTGCCTCCCTGCAGAGAAGCCCTGGGGCACTTCTTTCTCCACCCATCCCTGCTGCTACTGCTCTTGGTTTCAGGCTCTCTGGGGGTGGAGTTTGCAGCAGCAGCTCAGCGACTGACCCTGCAGGTCCTGCCATGCAGATGGGTCCTCCGGAGCCAGGTGCCCAAGCCCCCTTCCCACCTATCAGTCTCTGGGCAATGCAGTCCAGAGGGAAGGCATTATATGGAATACTGTGTCTGGATTTCAGATCCCAAGACAGGAAAGATGTCAGCAAGCTGGAGTCAGTTCAAGAAAGGGCCCCCAAGATGATTAGGGGCTAAGGCACTTTGCCTTTAAGAAGATGCAGACGGAGCTGGGCTTGTCCATCCTGGAGAAAAGAAGGTTTTGGGTGGAACATGCAGCAGCATGCACTGTTCCCAGAGAGACTGAGTCAGGCTCGTGTCCATGGTACAAGACACGAGGACAAGAGGCCATGGGCTGAATAGGAGGGTTAGGGCACGTAGGGAGAAATACTTTTCCAGCATGAAGACAGCTGAAGCTTTCACAGGGAGTTTGTGTGGGCTCTATCCCATGAAATGGCCAAAACGTATTTGGATAAAACACTGAGTTATGTGGTCTGGCTCTGCCTTGAGCAGGAGGTTGGTCAAGACAGCTCTTGAGGTCCCTTTTAACCTGAAAGATGCTGTCCTTCCTCTTTCATGTTTCCAAATGTGGGAAAGCTCTCAGACTCTCCCTGACCACAGAATTAGTTCATATGAGGTGCAGGGCTGCTTCACAAGTACCCCAAACAGCCCAGCCACGTCATTTGCTTCTCTTTTTATTCCTTCACCCAAGTTCTCTCTGCTACTGTCCTATTTCTCTCCAAATAGAACAGATACCCTTTCCCCACTGGCCATGCATTTCTGGTTTTGTACCCTCTTATGGCATTTCTGAGATAGTTGCTGTAGTATTCCCCTTCGGGTAGAACTCTCTTCTGCACATCATTCTCTTTCATTGCCTGTGGTGTCCCGCCATCCCCCATGTTGTTATCTTGTTTGAGGCACTGGCCCACAAACATTAAATGGTGATGTGTTGGAGTTTCAGTCAGGAGGGATCTGGAAACACTTGGGGATTTGGCCAGCAAAGAATCCTGCAGTTTCACAAGGCAAAGGGAGCAATGTGTGCACTGGGTGCAGAATGACCTCACGCATCGGGAGAGGCTGTGACGTGACTGGCTGAGGAGTGTCATCAGGAGAAGAGCATGGGAGTTATGATGGATGCCTATAAAGCCAGTGAGCTTCCCGTTTTGAAAGGAGGATGGAGAAACTGGGAAGGTCCAGAGAGTCTGTCATCATGGGGTTCAGGGCCTAAAGCACAGGAGCTGTGCGGAGAAGCTGAGGGAACTGGGCCTCGTTAGTCTGCTGAAGGGGAGGCACAGGGCAGTCAAAAAACCTGCTTGGAGATGTGGTGAAGTCAAAGTCTTCTGCAGTGTCAGATGGTGTGGCAGAGACAACAGCCATGAACTTCCTCCTGGGAGGAAGTACCCACACCAGGATTTTGCCTTCCTTTGTGCCTTTTCATTAACTTGGGCTCTGTCCCTTGGCCTTCTTTGGCTAAACCAGAACCAACTGCCCTATTCCATCTCTCTGTCCTGATGAAAATTGTGAGAAATATTGGATCACAGTTGATTTAAGGGCCATTCTGCCTAAGAAGTGTAATGTCTACATGATAATAAAGAGAGAGCAGTGAGAGAAAAACCACTATTCTAAGAGTTTCATGCCAGAGGCTGACCACTGAGAACTTACAGGTATTTTGACAGCTAAGAAAAGCTGCCAGGAAGAATGAAAGAGCCTTAGTTCATCATCGTGAAGATAAGAAGTTCCCTTAAAGCACTCTCTACTTACTGTTGCTGGTGATAGTACTACTAATTCAAAAACATCCTGGAGAGTTTTTTATTTCCCCTTGCCTCCAAAGCTCAGCTGGGTCAGACCTTGACAAGACTGCCTCAAATCTCTGTAACACAAATCTCTCCAACCTTCTTTCATCCATGATCTTTGAACCCAGGTTGCTTATCTCCATCACTTGAGCACATGCGGTCTCTCTTTCCTTAGCTGGGTGAAGTCGGGGTACTCCCTTGCAAAACCATCCTATCAAGAGTCTTCTCTGTGCTGATCCCACTTGTATCATCTCATGCTACGTACAGCTCTGTCCTCCTCCTGCAGAGCTATCGGATGGGCAGTTTTCCTGTTTCTTTCAGGCCCATTCACCTTCACACCCTCTTTGTATCGTATGTGTATCGAATATTGTCTGAAGCAAAACATTTATCCCCTACAGCTTCACCCATTTCCAATTACAGTCTGAGATGTTTCCCCACTTGAGGCAGATGGTGGGCAAAGCTGCTCCACATGTGGAAGCCCATTTCAATTCTGCATATTCAGTTGGGTTAAAAAAAACAACAAAACCAAAACCCACGCTGGGCTAGTTTTTCAAAGAGACAGTTTCAGAGTGGCAAAGCAGGTTAAATCCATAAACTCTGAGAGCTAGGTTAAAAAAGAGAGGAAAACATAGGTGAAGCTTTATTGCTCGGATTCACAAGTCCTCTGTCAGTAAAGAGAAAGTCCCACTGCCTGTGGGATGTTTTCTTAGGTGGCCCTATGAGAAGATGGATTTCTCAGATCTCTTGGCTTGAGCCTGCTGCATTCATGTTTCCAGAGAGGGGAAAAGTTCCAGTTCATCAAACTTTTGCCCATCGAGAGCCAGGACAGTTGTGTCACACAACAACCTGTGTCAGAGGGAAGCTGGAGGTAGTGTGAATGGAAGTGGTTTGGCATCAAATGTCGGTTCCACATTGGTTGCAGGTAGACATAAATGACCTGATACGACTGTGAGTGCAGACCCAGCTGGCAGAGTTTCTCACACCCTGCCTGAGGAGGGTGGGGTTTTGGGGAGAGGGGAGCACACTTCCCAAATCCCAAGACAGCCCAAAACCCTTTCCTTCGCTGCTGGCATCCCTTTTCTTGAGATGCAAACCTGGAAGGATTCTGTCAAAAATAATTCCATAGTCCTTCAGCTGTTTGAGTGATTTCCTAAGATTATCTGTAGCTACCTCAAACAAAACAGATGAACAAAAAATATTTATCTGCCTAAATACAAATATCTGCAATGGAGCAATGTGCTTTTGTAGTAGCCACTCTGGGCAATGCCGGGTTAAGCATTATTTGTGATACAAGACTTGGTACCCTCAAGTATCTATCTATAGCTGTTCAGATGACAGGTGGTCTTACAAAAGTGGCTGCCCATTCTCCTCTGCAGAGTGACAGAGGCTGGATCCCCTTCTCAGGATGGACTGTTTGCCAGGAAGCCACAGCCTTGAATGCTGCTTACCTGGTCTTACTGGCACTTCCCTCGGCATCCGTTTTGGTTTATTTGATGCTTCCTGTCACTACTCTTTCTGCACAGGTGGTCATAAAAAGACAAGTGTTTCATAAAAGATGATCGTAAATGCCCTGTTATAGACCAGCAGTCTAATGAGGAGCTCTGGAGGGAGCCAGGAAGATTGCAATAAACACCAGGAAGATCCAGGAAGCTCAAGATTGCTTTTGAAGAGTGAGAGGCCCTGAACAGTGGTGGTTGGCTGTGCATAGGGCTGGGAGAGACGGTCTGAGGATGTCAGTGAGAAACATGGCTGATGGCTTTAGCAAATCCTTACAACCATGTAAGGATTTCCATTTCTAAGGCCAGAAATGGAAAGCAGCTGATATTTGGGTGGACAAGGAGGAGGTTTGTTCTGGGAAAATGGCATAAAGGAAGTCCCCTCCTGTGCAAATCAGGTTGGTACAGACATTTCCATTGGGTGTGCATGGCACAGCCTGGCAGATTGGGAATGCCCACTGCTGGGGGTAGCTGTACTCAGTCATGCCCCATGAGCTGACTTTGCTCTCCTTCCCTCCTTCACTCCCCACACTTGAATGGATCTCAGGAACGTCTATGAGCCTGGAGGAGGCGCAGATCTCCTGGAGCGAGGTCCCATCACTGCAAGGGAACAGGGAAGGGTTTGTGAAACACATGGGAGTGCAGAGAGCGAGCGGTGCCTGTGTAGCAATAAGCGTGTTAAAGGCAGGAAGAAGATCTGAAATAGCGGTGGGGCAGGGAGAGGGGTCATGATGAAATTAAATAGATTGAGTTTTGGTTTTGAGGCAGGAGAAGAAGGAGAATATGCAGTGCAGTGCTGTGATATGGAGATAAAAAGAGAATCAAGCAAGGCTGGGCTGGGACATCTTGTCTGCTAGGGGAGCATTAGTAGGGCTTCGGAAGAAGTTGGACAGTTTGTAGGGAACTCACAGGCGTTGCCAAATCCTCAGGAACTACAGCTTTCTGTTTGAAGCAATAGCCATTGAAGACAGAGAGATGTCAGTAAAACTTGGGACATCATGGTATCAGAGTGAGGTGGGGAAAAAGGGATGTGGCTAAAATCTGTAGGGAAGCAGGCAGAGGCATAGGACAGTGTAGGACAGCCAGTGGTGGGGACAGCCTAGAAGCTTGGAGGGGCTGGGCCAAACCCACCCCCCCAACAGAACTGAAGTCCTTGTCCCCTTGACTGTGGCTGCGGTCTCTTCCGCTGTGGCCCATGAGAAGACTTCAGTCTGAATGAGGGGTGCACAGAAGAGGGAGCCAGGCTCTTTTCAGTGGTGTCCAGTTACACAAGAAGAAGCACTGGGCACAAACTGAAACACAGGAGGCTCTGTATGGACATCAGGAAACACTTTTTCACAATGAGGGTGACTGAGCACTGACACAGGCTGCCCAGAGATGTTGTGATATCATTAAGGAAAATCAAGTACCAGTGGAAAGCAATCATGAAAAGCGCATGGTCTGGATTGAGAGCTTCCTTGAAAGATCTAAAAGGAAGGGTTAGGTCCAAGGGTGAAAGCTACTCCATGCTCTGGGAGTCCAGTTCCTGGTTTGGGACCATTTCCTGAGCAACACCTGCATCCCTGCAGGCCGATTCCCTGGATCTGCACCAGGCAGTGGCCAGGTTTCTCAATAGGACTTTCCATTCTCCCTTCCAGAAATGACCATGGCTCCCACTCAGATTCATAGACCTGTCCTGGTTTAGCTGGGACAGAGTCAGCTCTTCTTTTTAGCAGCTAGAAGAGCTCCGTGTTTGGTTTTACTCAGAGACTCGCTCTGAGAAGAATGTTGATAACAAGGCTATTTGTAGTTGGCACTGAGGTCTCAAGGACTTTTCAGCCTGCCGTGTTCTTGCCAGCGTGCAGGAGCACAACAGGATGGGGGGGAGCATGGCCGGGACAAGGGGTCCACGACCTCCTTACAATTTGTACTTGGACTTAAGATTGAGGCCAAACTGGCCAATCAGCATTCCATACCATGCAGCGTCATGCCAGTATAAAGGTGAGGGTCAGCCGGACAGACGGGCTTTGCGCTTTGGCTCTTTCGCCGCTTTTCTCTTTCGCGCTTGCTGTGCTTTTGCTCTGCTGTTTTACTTTTTCTCTCTCTCCCAGCACTCCCACTCTCAGAGTGCTCTCTCTCTCTCTCTCTGCCCCTCTCTATTTCGGGGCTGTCCTGGTTTTAGGCTGGTCCAGCAACTAAAACTCACACAGTCTCTCCTTCTCCAGTAAAGTAGAGAGGAGAGAAAAAAAAATAAAGGGACTGAGGGTTGAGACAAGAACAGAGGGAGCATCCACCAACCATGGTCCTGGGCAAAACAGACTGGGCTTTCTCAAAGCAAAACAGTTTATTAATGATTACTTAGAAGGACAAAGGGAACAAAACTGGTTACTCGAGAGGACAGAAAGAAACAAAACCAGATCTTAAAACCGACACCTCCCCCCCCGCTTTCCTTTTCCTCCCGGCTCTACCTCCTCCCCCCAGCAGCACAGGGGGCAGGGACTGGGGGAGTGCAGGTCAGTTCATGCCGTGCTGTTACGGCTGCTTCTTTCTTAGAGGAGAAGGAGTCCTTACACCCTTTTCCCTGCTCCAGTGGATCCCCTACCCACGAGGAAAAATCCACAAACTTCTCCAGCGTAAGTCCAGCCCACTGGAAACAATCCTTCCCCACAGATTGCTCTGGTGTGGCTTTACCACAGTCTCGGTACTTAGGGAGCTGTAGCCACTCGCTCCGGCGTGGGTCGTCACGCAGACTCCAGATGCCTCTCTGCCTTGTCGTGCCCCCAACACGACCGTCCTCGGGCTCAGGCATCTTCTCCCCACGGGCTGCGAGTGGGTCTCTGCTCCACCGAGGCCGTCCTGGCTGCAGGGGGGCCGCCTGCCATCTCACCATCAGCCGCAGGGGAAACTCGGCTCCGGCACCCTCCTCCCGCTCCATCCTCACTGACCTGCTGTCGATGCGGCTGTTTCTCTCAGATCTCAGTCCTCTCCAGGTGAACTCAGCCCAGTGGGCACCCTGGGAGTGGGGTGCCCCCGAGTTCCCCAGCTGGCTCTGCCACCGCCATTCTCCGTGGGCGGCGCCGGCCCGACGCAGGCAGCTGCCCAGCCGGGAGCCAGGGAGCGGGGGCAGTGCCCTCCTCCCTTCTCTGGTCGATCCTGGGCGAAGCACCTTTTCCAGTCCCTTTGTCCTGACTTAAATAGGGCAATTCACAGAGGCGCCCTATTGGCTCAACCCGAGGGGGCATGGGGGTCCCGATCTGGTGGCCAGAGCTGGGTCTGACCCAGTTCCAAAACCAGGGAAGTCACAGGGAGCAAAGCCCCTCTCCTGCCACCAGAACCCCCACCCCCTCCACATCAACCATGACAGGGGCCTCGTGTCTGTCCAGGATTGCAGCTTCGGGACGAGACGGGCTTTGCATACGAGGGGTGGTGAGCACCTACATTGTATTAAATCATCTGTATTAAATCATTCTTATCTCAACCCACCGGGTTCCGTTTATCCTTTAATTCTCTCCCTCATTCCTGGGGCTGGGGGAAAGGTGAGTCCATGACTTTGGGTGGGGGGTGCGGTTTGGTTGCTGGAGCGGCCTAACCCACAACAGACCCCTAACTAGCAGTTGAGGAAGCACATCCTGGTGAAGGAGAAGACCTTCCTGAGGCACATGGGTCCTCCTTGATTGCAATCGCTGTGCAGGCTTAGGAGAGAGCTCATTTAGTGCCCCCATTTGCATTGCAGATGGCTGGTTAGTGTCATTACCAGTCCACGAAGTGAGCAGGTTTGGTCCCAGGACAAGCTCTTCCCAGCTGTACAAACACCACAGTGACAGGGCTGTGCCCTGGGCGCTGACGCCTGCCTGGAACATTGAGGAAACCGTTCTCAATACTTAAAGAAAACATAAGCTTGTTTTCATTCTTCAGCTCAAATGCAGCAAACATTGTCATCCACAGGCAATTCTTTCCCATGACAATACCATGGATATTTCCAGCCCGTGTACCACACTCAGGAGAAGAAATACTGATCTTCCCCTTTAACACCTACGACACTGCTCTGCCTAGCAACCCATGTACTGACTCTCAGCACTCTTTCACATGTTTCCACATGTTGTGCTCAAACTGGCCACTTCTAAAGACATCTTTTCAGCAGACTGCCTGGATGTGTGTATTTTCCTGTGGTTGGCTACTCTCCTGAAATTTCTCAGATTAGCAACAGAAGACTTAAGAATTAGGGAAATTATGGCACAGAGACATGGCTTATTAATGAGCCCTCTGGTGCCAAGTTCCGAACTGCAGATCCTGAAAGTGAACAAGCCTCTACAGAAGTGGAAGGCAGAAGAAAACCCCAAGTTTCTGAAGGTGTTGGAGGTCCCACTGAGGGCCAGCACTCACAAAGCTGTGAAGGGAATGACCAGTCAATGTGTCGATCCCTGGGGGCTCCTTAAGTAAAAACCTGGAGGCACTGGTTGCAGGCGGCCAAGGCAATGTGCTGGCAGCTCTGATGCCATGTAAGTCCTTGATGCTGGTTTATGACCAGAGTGGCCAAGCCCTGACCTCTAGGCTCTGGTGAAGGGAGATCCTTTCCCTCACACATGGCTCAGGACTCTTCCTAGGGCCAGTGTGAGCGGGGGGGGGGTGTGTGGGAGGTGCAGGCTGATCATAGACTCTGTTGCTTTAAACATAAAGCTGTGGATTTCTGGGGATTTGGCAATGCCTGTGAATGCCCCACAACACGTCTGGGCTTCTTTCATAGCACTTGCTAACAGTCCTCAGTCACCCAAGGTGTCCAATCCAGACTCGCTTGCATCCTCCATTTGGAACCATATCCCTGCACTGCACTGCACATCTTCCTGCTGCTGCTGCCCTAAAATCAAACCTTGAATTGTTCCACAGTGACATGACTGCTCCGTGCTATTTCAGGTTCTCTTCTGGCCCGTAACACTCTCTGCTACACACACTCCGCTCTCTCTGCACTCCCACGTCTCACTGAACCTTCGTACTCCTCTTACAGTAATGAGACCTCACTCCAGCAGGTTTGTACGTTCTCCAGGCTCATGGATATTTCCTGAATTCCAGGCAAGTGTGGGCAGTGAAGGAGAGGCAGACAGGAAGGTCAGCTCTTGGGGCATGATGAGCAGAGTTCAACCACTCCCAGCAGTGGGCATTCCCTGTCTCCCAAGTTGAGACATGCTCACATGATCGAAAGTTCCCTTATAACGCTTGCATTGTCCAGGGTCCTTCAGCCACGCCCCCAGGGCATGTCTACTCATTCTTCACCCACAGGCATCAACTTCTTTCCTTTTCTGGGCTCAGACATGATTGTAAGGATTTGTTAAAGCCCTAAACCATCACCTTGCTTCCTGTTAAATTCTCTCCATCCTCTCCTGCATCCCTACACACTGCCAATCACTGCCTAATCACCGGCTGAAAAGTTGTCTTTCCAGCCCATCCTCATGGGATGACCATGCTTCCTCATTCACCATTTATGGATCCCAGAAACAACGTTCGAGGAAGCAGATCCTTGGGTGGAGAGGACCTCCCTGAGGCGTCCCTGTGGTCTTTGAGGCCTGGGTGATTTTCAAGACTTCAGGAGGAGTTTATTTTGTGCCCACATTTGTATTGCAGATGGTTGTCTGCAATGGACAGAGAATGAGATGGAACTGCCACCAGGAATGCCGTGTGTGTGTGGGGAGATTTGATTTACTGGCTGTGGCTGGAGTGAATATTCTTCACAGCAGCCCATATGGTTCCATTTTTGGATTTGTTACCACACTAGTGGTGGTAACACACCCACGTGTGAGCTGTGGCTGAACAGTGCTTGCACGGTGACGAGGGTTTTGCTGTTTCTCCTGCTTCCCTGCCAGTGAGGAGGCTGGAGGGGCAAGAAGTTAGGCGGGGACACATCGAGGACAGCTGACTTCAATTGACCAAAGGAATATCCCATACCATATGATGTCATGCTCAGCAATAAAAGCTGGGAGAAGAAGGAGGAAGGGGGACGTTTGGAGGTTATGGCATGTCTCCTCCCCAAGGAACCATGAGTCATGATGGAGCCCTGCTTTCCTGGAAATGACTAAACATCTGCCTGCTGATGGGAAGCAGTGAATGAATTCCTTATTTTGCTTTGCTTGTGAGCACCACTTTTGCTTTACCTGTCACCTGTCCTCTTCTTAACCCACGAGTTGTTCTCACTTGCCCTTCCAATTCTCTGCCCATTCCTCAGGAGAGGGGAGTGAGCGAGAGGCTGGGTGGGGGTCAGTGGCTGCATTAGGGACTCATTTCTATTTCACTGAAACCAGTAACAGCACCATGCTCTAAAATTTATTCTTGATGATAATAAACTTGATTTCTTTAATTTTATTCTTGTCATTCATTCTTACTTGACAAGACACCTGTGACTTAAGGTTATTTAGCCTCTGGCATGAAGTTTTTAGAACAGTGTTTTTCCTCTCATTGCTAAGTCTTTGTTATCATTTCATGGTAACACTTCACTTCTCAGACAATATTACCCCTAATTCATTTCTGCTCTCTATCTCATATCTTTATTTCTAGTGTATATGTGCTTGTGTGTGTGTGTGAGAGCTTATATTTTTACCAAAAAACATCAAAGGACAGATCTCAAACTGGTGAAAAGCATAAAGCAGGACAAATTTTTGTGTGATGGACATTGATACAACACCATTATCTTTATGATCTGAAGACCTAACCAGCAGAGTGCCTGGAAGCTCTGAAGTCTGCCCCGTATTTCAGCTTTAAAGTGAAATTACTCCCTGTGTTTAGGGATCTGGTCTAAACACTCGTCTCCATTTCTTTAACGTTGGTTGAATTTGCTCAAATAACCCTTGAGTTGATGCCTGTCCTCCACCGGTTGTCCCCCTCCACAAGAGGAGAACATAGGGGCATCCCCTCAACACAGGGGGCTTTCCCCATACTCATCCTCCCTGCCAGTCTCTCCATCAGTGTCTGTATTCCTCCACTGCAGAACCCCATGTATGCCAGCTGACCCACCACTTCTCATTTAATTCAAAGCCATCATAGTTGTGTGACAAGCCTTGGGGCTCCAGCTCCTCCTGCCTGTGGTCCACCTCCTCCTGGCTGTGCCCATTTGGGCCGCAGCTGTGGCACCAGGGTGGAGCGCAGACTTCCCAGAGGGAAACCTGAACCCTGATCCTGACCCGAACCCATTGCACATCGTGCTGTGCTGCACTGCACTGTCAGCCTGGCCTTCCTGCCTGTGCTGCGCTGCACAGGTCCTTTGGCTGCAGGACACCCTCAGCAGCCCATTGTCACGTGCTGCCTGCAGACAGGTCCCATCTGTACCAGCCCTTAGGCTGCTGGTGTGGCCTTGCCGGTAGAGAAAGACCCAGATCTTGCTGTGGTACGTGACTGCAGTTGTTCAGATGAATGCCTCTAAAAACTGCCATGAACATAACGAGTAGAAAAGGTATTTTTGGCCTGTGTTGAGGCATTTCACTTGGCCGAAGGAATTTCCCCACTGAGTCTTATATGATCCCCGAGATGTTGCCCGGTCTCTAAGACCTCCATTAGAGCTTGCAGTTCCGTGCATGGATTTTGCACCACCTCTGGCACCTCTGATGTCACCAGGATTTTGCATCTGAACACTTCACTCCTGCCTCACTTCTCCATTAATTCACATGGGAGTCGAGAAAAGAAGATGACATGCAGGCACCTATTTGTGCACCCCTGAACAGAGGCAAGAGAGATCCCACCTCCTGGGGGGTTTGGGGCAGGCCTGGGAGGGAGCTGAGCTTCCTTCAAATGATAGGACTAGAAACACAGAATGAGATGCCTTAATTGACTCAGCTGGATCCTTTCCCTCAGCAGGGGTAAAGGAGACCCCTGCCTGTCGCTGTCTGAGTGTCCTCTCTAATAATAAGACCAAAAAAGTTGATATTTACACCTGACTGTCTCTGATAGGAGAAATGACTCTGCTGGAAAGAAGTGTCTGTCCCCAGCTGAGGGAGGGAACATCAGCGATTCCTTCAGGCTGTTCCACGGCAGGTTCCCCTGGAGCCCCAGGGACACCTGGAGGGAGCCCAGAGAGGGCAGAGCCAGTGACACCCTGGGCTGGTCCTGAGCTGGGCCGGGCTCCTGGGATGGAGGGAGCTCCTGGCTGCAGAGAGACAGCTGTGCCCAGGAGCAGGGCTGGGGGCACTGCCTGCGGGCACCCAGGGGAGAGGAGGTAGGTGGAGAGAGGGTAAAGGCAGTCTGGGGTGAGACAAAAGAGGAGAGTTCACTTGGAGAAAATCTTCACAGCCCTGAACAGGGTAAGTCTCTGCTGCAGGGCAATGCAGCTGCGGTTCCTGGATTGATCTGCTAAAGCTGGTGCATCTCACAGCCTGTGGGATCTGTCAGGAGGACTCTCAGACTTTCTTCTTTATAAGGGAAAAGGATGTGCTTTGGTGCACAGCTTCCTTCTGCACCGTCAGAGGGACAGGACACGATGGCTGCCTTCACCTGGGAATGTCTGCAGGGTGTGAAGGTGGGTGTGCAGCCAGGGGTGCCCAGGGCTGTCCTTCCCAGCAGGGTCCCTGCACCCCAGGGGCTGTGTGCTGGGGCAGGGACTCCTGCCGCCTGCCAGGGTCAGCACTCAGCTGCCCGGGGAGCTCCCCACGGCGCTGTGGGGAGAAACTGTGGGTGGAAGGAACAATCCTTGGCAGGAAAGTGTCCTTCTGCTGTTGAGAGGGTGCTGAGTGAGTCAGGGCTGCTGACAGCTTCAGATCACCACTACGAAACATCTAAGGGGATGTTTGAAGAGGAAGGTCAAGGCAGAGTCTCCTGTACAGAGATTTCCCAAGTCTGTGTTTCCATTTTCTACTCTGAGGGGCAAAGGACAGGAGGGGAGGAGGAGGGAGTAGGGAAAGAGAAATGGAAAAGGACCTGTCAAGTTCGAACAAGTCATTGAAACTCCTGGGTGGTAACTCTGAGCGGTCAGTAGATCTGCCAATAGCATCCTAAAGTGCCTTCAGCCTCTGCTCCGCCTATGGGCAGCACCAGCATCACCTCTGCTGGACTCATCAGGGTTGGTCTGACCTGCCCTGTCCCACCTGCACACAGGAACGTGTGCCCAGCCCGTGCCCTGCAAACAGGCAGTTTCTGTAGCGCCACGGTGACGGCACAGCGTTTGGGATGGGGTCAGTCAGCATTCACAGGAAAGACCCGGCACAGTGAAACACCTCCCAGGAGGAACATATCCAGGCAGCAGGGGCATGACCAGGGAATGAGGAGAAATTAAACCCAGAAATGTTGTAGGAGGGAGAATTCAGAAAACTCTGCAGGGTCCCCTCCAATGCAGCCCCCTCCCTCTGAGCAAGCCCCCTCGCCTCCTCTCCCACCCAGCAAAGCCTCTGCCCTCGGGGTGGTGGGGTCCAAGGCTTGAAGCACCTCCCCAGCAGCCAGAGCTCCAGCAGAGCCGTGCTGCAGCTCTCCAGCCACGTGCCCAGGTCCCTCTGCAGAGCACAGGGGCTGAGAGCAGCTGCCCGGCCATGGTGGTGTCTGGGAGGTGGCGTGACCAGCTGGGTCAGGGTAACGCTGTGCCCAGTGCCCGGCTGCCTCTGCCCTGGCCTCTCCCAGCCATGACGTCGCTGCTGTTTTCCCGGTTTCCCCACTTGTCTGTGTTCATGTCATTGTTATTTCCTTCTTGCTCTCAGGCTCTCTGGGGAGGTGGAGTTTCAGCTGCAGAGTCACACCACTGATCTTCTGGGTCCTTTCATGCAGCTGTGTCCATGGGAATGAGAGTCCCAGCTTTCGTCTGGCTTGTGGAGGTTTGCTCAATGCAGTCTGTGCAGCTGGTTTATGACCTAACTCTTACTTACAATCTTTAAGGCCCTTGGCTCTCTATTGAGGTGTTCTACCAAACTGTGAGCTGCCCTCAAGGATGCAGACCTACCTCATAGCACCTCTGTTTTATCTGAAAGCCCCACGGAGAGACACAGAGTCTCTATGACTGAGGGAATGGTGTTGGGTGTGTGAAATCATAGAATCATAGAGTGGTTTGGGTTGGAAGGCACGTTAAAGATCATCAAGTTTCAACCCTCCTGCCATGGCCGGGACACTTTCTGTTAGATCAGGTTTTTCAAAGTCTCATGCAATCTCGCCTTGAACATTTCCAGGGATGGGCATGAGTGTCCTTGGCTGGAAGTGAGGTGCTGAGACCTTTCAAAAAGGTGAGACATTTGGTGGTCTGCACTGGGTCCCTCTGCTCTCAGCAGACTCTGGTTGATTTCAGGGTAATACGGGTGTTAGATCGCTCTCCAGGGTGGCTGAGAAGAAGAAAGAGAACATTTACCCTTCCTCAGCGGTACTGAGCCACACTCAAGGCTCCTGTCTTGGAGGACTCACTCTGTCCTCTCTGAGTGCAGCAGCAATGTTGATGGTTTCTGACATCCAAGAACACTGCCCAGGGGAGACAGGAAAGCTGTCAAAACCCCCAAACCTCTCAAACTGCCTTCTGCCATCCTGTTTTCTTAGCATGGGGAGTGAAGAATCTGACAAGCACTTCTGCGTTAGGAGTGCTTTCATCTGATGAAGGATTGGTTCCTGCCTCCACCATTCTCACAAACCTACTGCTGACTCCTCAGCAGCCAGTGAACAGAGACCCTGCCTTTAAGGAACATTCATCCAGCACCAGAGCTCCATGAGCAGAGCTGAAGGAAGATCTCCTGGAAAATGAAAAGAGGGGATGTGTAGCAGGGGGAGAGTGTATTAGAAGTGGTTTTGATTTTGCTCAGAGACATCTACCCTACCTTGTCACTGTCTATTTCTCCTTAAACAGGTCTCCATGCCCAGAGGAAGAAAATGTCCAACAGCAGCTCCATCACTGAGTTCCTCCTCCTGACATTTGCAGACACACGACAGCTGCAGCTCTTGCAATTCTGGCTTTTCCTGGCCATCTACCTGGCTGCCCTCCTGGGAAACGGCCTCATCATCACCACCATAGCCTGTGACCACCACCTCCACACCCCCATGTACTTCTTCCTACTCAACCTCTCCCTCCTTGACCTGGGCTGCATCTCCAACACTGTTCCCAAAGCCATGGCCAATTCCCTCTGGGACACCAGAGACATCTCCTACTCTGGATGTGTTGTGCAGCTCTTCTTTGTATTCTTCTTGTTTAGTGCAGAGTATTGTTTTCTCACTGTCATGGCCTATGACCGCTACGTTGCCATCTGCAAACCCCTGCACTATGGGACCCTCCTGGCAGCAGAGCTTGTGTCCACATGGCAGCAGCTGCCTGGGCCAGTGGGTTTCTCAATTCTTTACTGCACACGGCCAGCACATTTTCACTGCCCCTCTGCCATGGCAATGCCCTGGACCAGTTCTTCTGTGAAGTCCCCCAGATCCTCAAGCTCTCCTGCTCACACTCCTACCTCAGGGAACTTGGGCTTCTTGTGGCTAGTGCCTGTTTAACATTTGGGTGTTTTGTGTTCATTGTGGTGTCCTATGTGCAGATCTTCAGGGCCGTTCTGAGGATCCCCTCTGAGCAGGGACGGCACAAAGCCTTTTCCACGTGCCTCCCTCACCTGGCTGTGGTCTCCCTGTTTATCAGCACTGCTCTGTTTGCCCATCTGAAACCCCCGTCCATCTCCTCTACATCTCTGGACTTGGTGGTGTCAGTTCTGTACTCGGTGGTGCCTCCAGCAGTGAACCCCCTCATCTACAGCATGAGGAATCAGGAGCTCAAGGATGCAGTGTCAAAAATAATGACTGGATGTTTCTAGCAGCAATAAACTGCCCATTTTCTTCTGCATATAACCCACAATTTAACTCACTCTAAAGAGCAGCTTGTCTTTGGTAGTTGGTTTTGTTTGGTTGGTTTGTAGATTTTCTTATTAGTAATAATGTTGTGCACAAAGAAACGTCGTTGTTCATTATTCACACCATTCCTAATTCGGTATCTACCTGTCGTCTGTGACCCAGAGACTCTGTAATGTCGAGCTGTGCTCTCTGTTATATAAAACAAAAGCAAGGGCCCTGCAGTGACTGGTTTGTCCGAGATGCTTTCTCCAAGACCTTCCCTGGGACTGCAGGGGCAGTTCCTGTGTGCAGAGGTGGAGGGGAGAAGAGTCCCAGCACAGCAACAGTGCCAGGGAGCACCAGGGCTTGGTCTTTCCCGAGCTGTTCACTTTCCAGCTCCATGCTCCAGCCTTTGTGTTGGTGTAAGGCCTGAGTGCTCTGGGACCTTGATCACCGTCCTGCGGTGTGGCAGTTTGTGCCAGCAGGCAGGGACAAGCCATGGGCACTTCTGTGACAAGGCTGACGTCCATAACAGCATTTCTATCATGAAAGGGGATCTTCTAAGGGCAGGGCCTGAAGGGTTAGATCTGCTTGTAATGGTGATCTCAATAACATGCCCAGGAGAATGCCGTGGAGATAAACCACCTGTGAACAGCTGTCATGGTTTAACCCCAAGCTGGCAATTGAGCACCACAGAGCTGGTTGCTCACTCCATCCTGATGGGATGGGGAGGAGAACTGGAAGGGTGAAAGTGAGAAATATTGTGGGTTGAGATAAAGACAGTTTAAATAGGTGAAGCAAAAGCCACAAATGTAAGTAAAGCAAAAGAAGGAATTAATTCAGCGCTTCTCATCAGCAGGCAGGTGTTCAGCCATCTCCAGGAACGCAGGGCTCCATCACACGTAGTGGGTACTTGGGAAGATAAACACCATCACTCTAAACATCTCCCCCCCTTCCCTATTCTTCCCTCAGCCTTTTATACTGCACAAGACATTATATGGTATGGAATATCTCGTTGGCGCGTTTGGGTCAGCGTCTCCAGCTGTGCTCCCTCCCACATCCTTGTGCACCTGCACGCTAGCAAAGCATGGGAATTTGAAAAGTCCTTAATTTCTTAGCAATGACTAAAACCATCAGTGTATTATCAACATTCTTCTCATACCAAATCCCACACTAAACCCAAACACAGCGCTGTTCTAGCTACTAACAAGAAAATTAACCCTATCCCAGTCGAAACCAGGACTACAGCTAAAGTATGTGAGTGTACAAGGTGGGGACACCTGACAGTGTCCTTTCATGGCCACGCTTCCTGGGAGAGATGATGTTGTGGTTTAACACCAGCTGAAAATAAGCACCATGTATCTGTTTGTTCACTTATCATCCTCTGCAATGGGATGGGGAGAAGAATCAGAAAAAACGCTCATAGGTTGAGATAAAGACAGTTTAATAGGACAGGAAAGAAATGAAAAGATAATAATAATAGCAATTATAATAAAAGAATGTACAAAACAACTGATGCACAATACAATTGCTCACCACACACGGACAGATGCCAAGCTCATTCCTGAGAAGCAATTGCCCCGGCCAGCTCCCCCAGTCTGTATACTGAGCATGATGTTTTATGGTATGGAATATCCCATTGGCCAGTTTGGGTCAGCTGTCCTGGCTATGCTCCCTTGAATCTTCTTGCACACCTGGTAGAGCATGGAAAACTGCAAGTCATAGAATCATAGAAAAGTCATAGAATCATAGAATGGTTTGGGTTGGAAGGGACCTCAAAGATCATCTACTTCCAACCCCCCTGCCATGGGCAGGGACACCCTCCACTACACCAGGTTGCCCAAAGCCTCATCCAACCTGGCCTTGAACACTTCCACGGATGGGGCATCCACAACTTCTCTGGGCAATCTCTTCCAGTAGTTCACCACCCTCAATGTAAAGAATTTCTTCCTTATATCTAACCTAAATCTCCCCTCTTTCAGTTTAAATCCATTGCCCTGTGTCCTGTCACTACACACCCTTGTAAAAAGCCCCTCTCCAGCTTTCCTGTAGGCCCCCTTTAAGTACTGGAAAGCTGCTATAAGGTCACCTCGGAGCCTTCTCTTCTCCAGACTGAGCAGCCCCAACTCTCTCAGCCTGTCTCCATAGCAGAGGTGCTCCAGCCCTCGGATCATCTTCGTGGCCTCCTCTGGACTCGCTCCAGTAGCTCCATGTCCTTCTTGTGTTGGGGACTCCAGAGCTGAACGCAGTATTCCAGGTGGGGTCTCACGAGAGCTGAGTAGAGGGGCAGAATCACTTTCCTCGACCTGCTGCCCACGCTGCTTTTCATACAGCCCAGGACACGGTTGGCTTTCTGGGCTGCCAGCGCACGGTGCCGGCTCATGTTGAGCTTCTCATCCACCAGCACTCCCAAGTCCTTTTCCTCAGGGCTGCTCTCAATCCATTCTCCGCCCAGCCTGTACTTGTGCATGGGATTGCCCCGACCCACGTGCAGGACCTTGCACTTGGCCTTATTGAACTTCATGAAGTTCTCACAGACCCACCTCTCCAGCCTGTCTGGATGCATCCTTCTGGATGGCATCCCTTCCCTCCAGCGTGTCCACAACACCACACAGCTTGGTGTCATCTGCAAACTTGCTGAGGGTGCACTTGATCCCACTGTCCACGTCTCCAATAAAGATGTTAAATAGCACTGGTCCCAGTACCAACCCCTGAGGAACACCACTCATCACAGGCCTCCACGTGGACATTGAACCGTTGACCACAACTCTTTGAGAGCGACCATCCAGCCAATTCCTTATCCACCGAGTGGTCCATCCATCAAATGCACGTCTTTCCAGTTTAGAGACATGGATGTCATGTGGGACACTATCAAATGCTTTGGATAAGTCCAGGTAGACAACGTCAGTTGCTCTTCCCTGATCCATCAATGCCGTAACCTCATCATAGAAGGCCACCAAATTAGTCAGGCAGGATTTGCCCTTAGTGAAGCCATGCTGGCTGTCACCAATCACCTCTTTGTTTCCTATGTGCCTTAGCATAGTCGCCAGGAGGATCTGCTCCATGATCTTGCTGGGCACAGAGGTGAGACTGACTGGCCTGTAGTTCCCTGGGTCTTCTTTTTCCCCTTTTTAAAGATGGGGGCTATGTTTCCCCTTTTCCAGTCATTGGGAACTTCACCAGACTGCCATGACTTCTGAAATATGATGGATAGTGGCTTAGCAACTTAATCTGCCAGCTCCCTCAGGACCCACAGCGGCACCTCATCAGGTCCCATGGACTTGTCCACCTTCAGGTTCTTAAGATGGTCTCAAACCTGATCTTCTCCTACAGTGGGCGGTTCTTCATTCTCCCAGTCCCTGCCTTTGCCTTCCGTGACTTGGGCCGTGCCGCTAGAGCTCTTGCCAGTGAAGACTGAGGCAAAGAAGTCCCTGAGAACCTCAGCCTTCTCCATATCCTGGGTGGCCAGGTCCCCCGTTTCCTTCCGGAGAGGGCCTACATCTTCCCTAGATCTCTTTTTATCACTGACATATCTATAGACGTTTTTCTTGTTGCCCTTGATGTCCCTGGCCAGATTTAACTCTATCAGGGCTTTGGCTTTCCTAACCTGATCTCTGGTTACTCGGACAATTTCTCTGTATTCTTCCCAGGCTACCTGTCCTTGCTTCCACTCCCTATAGGCCTTCTTTTTGTGCCTGAGTTGGTCCAGGAGCTCCTTATTCATCCATGCAGGCCTCCTGGTGTTCCTACCTGACTTTCTCTTTGTTGGGATGCACCGCTCCTGAGCTTGGAGGAGGTGATCCTTGAATATTAACCACTTCTTGGGCCCCTCTTCCCTCCAGGGCCTCATCCCATTGTACTCTAGCGAGGAGATCCTTGAAGAGGCCAAAGTCTGCTCTCCTGAAATCCAGGGTAGTGAGCCTGCTGTGCACCCTCCTTGCTTCTCTAAGTATCTTGAATTCTACCATTTCATGATCGCTGCAGCCAAGGCTGTCCTTGAGCGTCACGTTCCCCACCAGCCCTTCATTGTTAGTGAGAACAAGGTCCAGCATAGCACCTCTCCTCGTTGGTTCCTCTACCACTTGGAGAAGGAAGTTATCATCCATGCATTCCAGGAACCTCCTGGATTGCCTGTGCCTTGCTGTGTTGTCCTTCCAACAGATATCAGGATGGTTGAAGTCCCCCATGAGGACCAGGGCTCGTGAGTGTGAGTCAGCTCCTATCTGTCTGTAGAGGGCTTCATCCACCCAGTCCTCCTGGTCAAGTGGTCTGTAGCAGACCCCTACTACTACATCCCCTGTCCCTGCTCTGCCTTTAATCCTGACCCATAAGCTCTCAGTTGGGACGTCATTCGTCCCCAGGTGCAGCTCCATGCACTCCAGCTGGTCCTTGACATAGAGGGCAACTCCTCCTCCTCTTCTCCCCTTCCTGCCCTTCCTAAAGAGCCTGTACCCTTCTGTTCTGACACTCCAGCCACAGGATTCATCCCGCCACGTCTCCGTGGTGCCAATAAGATCATATCCCAACAGGCGCGCACACACTTCTAACTCCTCTTGCTTATGCCCCACGCTGCACGCATTGGCATAAAGGCATTTAATTTGGAAGCCTATTGCTGCTGAAAGACCACTGATTGAATCAGCTTCTTCAGTGCGTCTTTGAGCTCCTAGTTCCTCATGCTGTAGATGAGAGGGTTCACTGCTGGAGGTACCACTGAGTACAGAACTGACACCACCAGATCTAGAGATGGAGAGGAGATGGAGGGGGGCATAAGGTAGGCAAACATGGCAGTGCTGATAAACATAGAGACCACGGCCAGGTGAGGGAGGCACGTGGAAAAGGCTTTGTGCTGTCCCTGCTCCAAGGGGATCCTCAGCACGGCCCTGAAGATCTGCACATAAGATGAAACAATGACCACAAAACACCCCCAGAATACACAAGCACCAAACACAAGAAGCCCAAGTTCCCTGAGGTAGGCGTGTGAGCAGGAGAGCTTGAGGATCTGGGGGATTTCACAGAAGAACTGGTCCAGGGCATTGCCGTGGCAGAGGGGTAGTGAAAATGTGCTGGCCGTGTGCAGCACAGCATAGAGAAACCCACTGGCCCAGGCAGCTGCTGCCATGTGGACACAAGCTCTGCTGCCCAGGAGAGACCTGTAGTGCAGGAGTTTGCAGATGGCAACGTAGCGGTCATAGGACATGATGGTGAGAAGGGCAAACTCTGCCCCAAGAAAGAAGGAAAACAGTAAGACCTGTGCAGCACATCCAGAGTAGGAGATGTCCCTGGTGTCCCACAGGGAATTGGCCATGGAGTTGGGGAGAGTGGTGGAGATGGAGCCCAGGTCAAGGAGGGAGAGGCTGAGGAGGAAGAAGTACGTGGGGGTGTGGAGGTGGTGGTCACAGGCTATGGTGGTGATGATGAGGCCGTTTCCCAGGAGGGCAGCCAGCTAGATGGCCAGGAAAAGCCAGAATTGCCAGAGCTTCAGCTGTCGTGTGTCTGCGAATGCCAGGAGGACAAACTGGGTGATGGAGCTGCTGTTGGACATCTGCTGCCTGAGGGCATCAGGATCTGTCCAAGGAGGAAAAACAGTGACAAGTTACAGCAGACTTTTCTGAGAACAGTCCATTCAATCTCGTAGAAACACTTCCCCCCACCTCTGCCCCTGCCTGCCCCCGCCTCTTTCAGGAAGACCTTCAGCAGGTCCCTGTTGTTCGCTCGGGTTGGTGCTGGCTGAGGGTGCCACTGGGAGCAGGGGCTCTGCAGGAGTCAGTCTTGCTCTCAGCTGCCCTGTCCTGGCACCTCTTTGAGCTGGACAACGATTGCACTCAAATATTCCCTGAGAAGAAAGGAGACACTGCTGAGAGCAGAGGAATCTGGTTTCCGAGTGCAGCTCTCCAAACCCTCCATCCTGACTCATGGCAGATGAGGAGGATCTCAGCGCTCCCCTGCCAGCCAGGGACACAGAGGGCTCCTGGCAGCTGCCCACATACTCCATTCAGCAACGTTTCCATATCCTTGGCATCAAGGTGTCATCTCCATGGGCTGCTGGATAAGAAAGAGGCCATGGGGGAGATGTGCCTTTCTGGGGGGCAGCCTGTGACTGAGCGGGACCCCACACCCTGCCCTGGGGAAACAGCTGGATGTTATTGAAGATGAGGTATCCTGGAGGAAGGGTAAGCTCAAAGTGCTCCTGCCAAGGGAGTCAGGACAGACAGACACAGCTGGACACATGAGTGTTTCTCCTCTGTCATGCCAGGGCTGCTGGGAAGGAAACTCATGATCAAGCCCCTGCGACACTAAGGGTGGGAGTATCTGCTGGGTGGGAGAGGAGACCAGGAGTTGCTCTGGGGAGCGTGTCTGCACTGCAGAGGACGGCAGGGAGACACCGAATCCCCCTCCCATGGCATTTCTGGCAGCAGCTCCCTCTCCCTCCCTGCCCTTATCTCTGCTGCCTGAAGCCGTCCCTGCCGGGACCTGTCTCTCTGTCCCCAGGTCTCCTCCCTGCCAGTGCTCCCCGCCCTCACCCCACGCACTGTGTGCTCAGCCCTTCCCTACAGACCCCTCCTGGCAGCAGGACACTGACCAGAGACATCTCCGTGTGTGCAGGGGCTAAGGAGCAGCTCAGACAAGTGCTAAAGTGATCCCAGAGCTGCTGTGGGGACACATCTGCCCCCAGGGGTCAGAGGGGCTGGGGCACTCTCATGCAGACCCCTCTGCCCATCACGGCTTGAAGGGTTGGTGACAGGGAGTTTTCCCAATTCTCTTTCACATCACATCACCATTCTTAGTTTTGTCTTCATCCCTGCCCACCTTCTTGCTTCCTAGACATTTTTCCTCCTTTTTCATGGATATTTTCCACCTGCTTCCCTGTCCCACATAGTTTTCCTCACAGTAAATTCTGAGAGACCCCATCCCACTGTCCGTGCGCTCAGTTTTGCCCCACAGAAAACTCCCCATGGAAGGGCACTGTCTCGAGACATCTCCCTGCTTGAGGTTGCAAAGAGCAGGTCAGACAATCGGCGATGTTTCCAGCCACGGTGTCCTGGTTTTGGCTGGCACAGAGTCAGCTCCTCTTTTTAGCAGCTAGAAGAGCTCCGTGTTTTGGTTTTACTCAGAGGCTCACTCTGAGAACGCTGACAGCGCACTGATGGTTGTAGTTGGCACTGAGGTCTCAAGGACTTTTTCAGCTTACCAGGTTCTTGCCAGTGTGGAGGAGCACAACAGGATAGGGAGGAGCATGGCCAGGACAGGGGGTCCACGATTCTCCTTATGATTTGTACCTGAACTTAAGATTGAGGCCAAACTGGCCAATCAGTATTCCATATCATGCAGCGTCATGCCCAGTTTAAGAGTGAGGGGCAGCCGCCAAGAAGGGCTTTTGCCCTTCCGGGACTCTCACTTTCAGGCTCTCAGAGTGTTTTCTCTCTCTCTCTCTCTCTCTGTCTCGGGGCCTCCCGTTCATCCAGGATCGTGGTATCAAGTTTTATCCATTTCGGGATTGCAGCTTCGGAACGAGACGGGCCTCGGTCAAGGGGTGGTGAGCAATCACACCGTACATCACTCGTTTGCATATGTTTATCCTTGTACATATATATTGGTAGCGGTAGTAGTAAATTGTTCTTATCTCAACCCTCGGGTCTCTTTTCTTTTTCTTCTTTGATTCTCTCCCTCATCCCTGGGGTGGGGGAGGGTGAGATGCCACTGTGTAGGGTTTAGTTGCCGGATCGGCCTAACCTACGACACGTGGGATGCTGGTGCTGCCCATAGGCTGAGAGGCAGGTGAAGGCAGTTTATGAGGTTCCCAGCAGACCTACTGGTGATGCCATCTATTGATTCCAGAATCCCAGTCACTTCTCAAAAGTCAGCAGCTCCCTTTCCCATTACACCCCACAGCATGAAATCGAAGACTAAGGGAAGCACCTTCCTTTCCAGGTAGCCCCTGTGTGGACCTTGCTCTTGAAACATCCCCTTAGAAATGCCCTGGGGGTGATCTGGAGCTGTGAGCAGCCCTGACCCACACAGCACCCTTTTGACAGCAGAAGGACACTTTCCTCCCAGGAGTGGCTCTTCTCACCCACACTTCTCCCTCCAGTGCCGTGGGGAGCTCCCCGGGCAGCTGAGTGCTGACCCTGGCAGGCGGCAGAGTTCCTGCCCCAGCACACAGCCCCTGGGGTGCAGGGACCCTGCTGGGAAGGACAGCCCTGGGCACCCCTGGCTGCACACCCACCTTCACATCCTGCAGACATCCCCTGGAGCCATCATGACCATCATGCCCTGTCCCTCTGATGGAGCACCAGGCAATCCCTCTTTTGGAGTATGTCAGTCTCCCCCACACCAGAGAAGCCAGGGGAGCCATCCTGACAGGTCCTACCAGCTCTGCCATGTGCCAAGTCCAGCAGACATTTGCAGCAACTCATCAGCCTTGCCATGGAGCCAGAGACTTACCGTGTAAAGAGCTGTGAAGATTTCTCCCCCAGTGAGCTCTCACCTGTCCGCCCATCCCAGGCTGCTTTTAACCTCTCTCTCAAGCCTCTTGTCTGCCCTGGGTGCCCGCAGGCAGTGCCCCCAGCCCTGCTCCTGGGCACAGCTGTCTCTCTGCAGCGCTGCCCGCTTGCCAGGAGCTCCCTCCATCCCAGGAGCCCGGCCCAGCCCAGGACCAGCCCAGGGTGTCACTGGCTCTGCCCCCTCTGGGCTCCCTCCAGGTGTCCCTGGGGCTCCAGGGGAACCTGCTGTGGAACAGCCTGAAGGAATCGCTGATGTTCCCTCCCTCAGCTGGGGAGAGACACTCCTTTCCAGCAGAGTCACTTCTCCTAATAAAAAAACGGTTGGGTATAAGAATCAACATTTTCCTGTCTCTGCATTAGACAGGACACCCAGGCAGGGTGGAGTTGCCTTTATCTCTCCAGCTGAGGGAAGGAACTGAGTTGAGTCAATCAAGGTGTCTCATGCTGGGTTTGCAGTCCTGGGGCTGGAAGGGGATTCATCTCTCATCTGTGGCTGTCACAAACCCCCAGCAGGTGGGATTCCTCTGGCCTCAGTTCAGGTGGGCACCAAACAGGCACCTGCTGCCTGGGAGCTCCTTGTCTCAGCTGCCATGGCAATGACTGGAGATGGAGGCCAGCAGTGAGCTGCTCAGACTGAATCACCTGGTGACATCTGAGGTGTCAGAGGGGTCCAATGGTTGTGCAGGTAACTGCAAGCTCTAATGGAGCAGATCATAGAGACAGGGCAGTATCTGGAGGCATTGTCTCTGAGCTGAGTGGGGAATTCCTTTGGCCAACAGCATGTGATAGTTTGATGTGGGGGAGGGAGTTCTGGTGACAGGAGAGGGGATTTGCTCCCTGTGCCACCAGATCGGACTCCCATCCCCCTCGGGGCTGAGCCAATCGGCGCCTCTGCGAATATCCCTATTCCAGTTGGGACAAAGGAACTGGGAAGGTGTGCTTCGCGCACGAGGGAAGAGAGGGGAGGAGGGCTCTGCCCTCGCTCCCTGGCCCCTGGCCAGGCGGCTGCCCATGCCCGGCCGGTGCCACACGCTCAAGATGGTGGTGACAGAGCCGCTTGGGGAACTCGGGGAGAGCCCCGCTCCTGGGGTGCCCGCTGGGCCGAGTTCACCCAGAGAGGAAACGGCCACACAGACAGCAGGTCAGTGAGGATGGAGCGGGGGGAGGTGTGCCGGAGCTGAGTTTCCCCTGCAGACAGTGGTGAGACGGCAGGCGGCCCCCTGCAGCCATGACGGCCATGGTGGAGCAGAGACCTACTCGCCGGCCGTGGAGAAGCCACACTGGAGAAGAGATGCCTGAGCCTGAGAGAGGTCGTGGATCATGGGATGCACGACAAGGCAGAGAGGCATCTAGAGTCTGTGGGACGACCCACGCCGGAGCGAGTGGCTACAGCTCCCTAAGAATCTGAGACTGTGGTCAAGCCCACACTGGGGCAATCCATGGGGAAGGATTGCATCCTGCGGGTAGGACTCACGCTGGAGAAGTATGTGGATTTTTCCTCATGAGTAGGGGATCCACTGGAGCAAGGGTAAATGGTGTAAGGACTCCTCCTCCTTTGAGAAAGGAGCAGCAGTAACAACATGGGATGAACTGATCTGCAACCCCCCTTCCCTGTGCCGCTGGGGGGGAGGTAGAGCCGGGAACAAGAGGAAAGGGGGGTGGAGAGGTGTTGATTTTAAGATCTGGCCTTGTTTTCTCTTTATCCTCTCAAGTAGCCAGTTTTGTTTCCCTTTGTTCTTTTTAAGCAACTGTTAATAAATTGTTTTGTTTTAAGAAAGCCGAGTCTGTTTTGCCCGGGACCACGGTGGGTGGGTGTTCCCTCTCTGTTCCTGTCTCGACCTTCAGTCCTTTTATTATATATTTCTCCTCTCCGTTTCACTGGAGAAGGAGTGAGAGAGCGGTCGTGTGGAGTTTAGTTGCCAGATTGGCCAAAACTGCGACACAGCACTTGCCCACATTCAGGACGATGGAACTTCTCCTTACCCTTTAGGTCCAGGGCAGCCTATTGCGGTAGTCAGGGGACCAGAGGTAGTCTCTCCCATACTCATCAGCCATCTTCTCCATCAGCTGTATGCACTAGATCCCCACTGACTGTAATGGCAGATGTCTCATGGACATCCCTGCATTGCCCAGGCTAATTCAGGCAGCAGCTCCTCAACGGCCAAACACGGGCCTGTAGTGCTGTGCGAGAGGCCAGGGGTGTCCAGCACAACTGCGTGTGGCTGGCAGGGACCGCACAGGCCCTACGGGAAAGGCATCGTCGTTCCGAGTGGGTGTGAGACAGACTCCAGAAGCCATGTCTGATGGAATCAGTTTCTGGTGGCCAGTGAATGAATCCCACCACTGCAATGAGGCAGGGTCTGACCAACCTTCATCCAGTCAAGGCAGACAGTTCCTGAACAGGAAGACCGTCCCACTGGAGTCTTCACTCATTTCCCTACTCCCAAACTCAGCTGATTCTTCTTAACGCTGCCCTTTATTCATAGAATCACAGAATCCCAGAATCCTAGAATGGTTTGGGTTGGAAGGGACCTTAAAGATCGTCTAGTTCCAACCCCCCTGCCATGGGCAGGGACACCCTCCACTACACCAGGTTGCCCAAAGCCTCACCCAACCTCTTGCCCAGATGATGATACAACCAAGGAACCGTCCAAGGATTTTCACAATGTTCCTGGATCACAGCATGTCCACACCCAAAGAAGTTTTCAGCAGCATCTGTCCTTCCTTGAGATCAGCTTCACCTCTGCCACAGGCCCTCAGATACTGCAGAGACACCACAGACAGCAAAAGCCTCTTTTGCCAGGACGGTTGTGAGCTCACAGTGGTGCTGCCATGGTGCATCCGGGCTGTTCAGGAGAGGCAGGTTGGAAAGATGGGGAGGGGGATGCCCCCATCTAAAGGAGCTTGTCACATGTACAGCACTTCTCTATGGGACATACAACAGGTTGGGTGAGCCCTTGTGGGTGAGGGTCAGAGTTGGAAAGGAGTGAGAAAGGACTGCAGCAGAGTAAAGATCCTGGGACTCCAGATGAGAAGATTCCCGTAGGCAGCAGCACTCAAAGGCAGCAGAGCTCAGTAGAGATGATCTTTCAAGCCCAAGAACTGTCCACACCAATACAAAGGAAAACAACTGAATATGTCAGGACACAAACTTTGCTAAAATAGGACCTCATCAAGAAGCACCATAGAAAAAAGAAGCATCCAAGAGGTGGATGCAGAGACTCAAGGAAGGATTTAGAATTAGGGATGGCTTTATGGAAGCTAAAGCTTCCCAAGCGTACACCCTTACAAGGGGTTCAAGGGCACCAAGAGGAGCTGCTGCTGCTTGAGGAGCCGTTAAAGAAGAAAAAGAGAGAATGAGTGGCCACTGCTGAATTTAGTAACAGCAGGTGTAAATAGACCTGAGATTTTTCCTTGAAGTCAGCAAGGCTTTCAGCATCATTCCCCACAATGTTCTTGTGTCCAAGTTAGGCCATGACGATCTACTTGGATGAATAAGTAGATGGGTAAAAACGAGTTGGACAGTGAGGCTTGGATGGATGTGGTCAATGTGTGTTACTCTGCCTGGATGTCTCCAGCTAGCAGGGTGCTGCAGGGGTCTGTCCTGCAATCCTCTCTGTTTAATGCACATTTAATGATCCAGACAAGGTCAGAGAGGGCTTTTTCATACCATTTGTAGATGACAGCACATTGAGGAGAGCAGACACTCTTGGTGGGCAGGGCTGCCATCCCAAAGGATGGGGAGGCTGGAGAGAGGGAGTGATAGGAACCTCGTGATATGCAATCAGGACAAATCCTGCAAGTACTGTTCTTGTGGTGGACTAAGCCCTGCAAAGACAGAGGCCTGGGACTGTCTCAGTACAGGAAGCAGCTCTGTGGGAAAGGCTGTGGTGGTCCTTGGGTTACAGGAGGCAAAACAGGAGCCATTCAGCAAAGGTAGCCAACAACAGCTTGGGCTGTATGAGGCCGAGCACAGCCAGTGGCAGTGATTGTCTTCCTCTGCTCAGCACGTGACAGACCATATCCAGAACACTTGACCAGGTTTTGGTGCCCCACAATGTCAGAGAGACAAACTGGAGATAAGTGCAGGGCTACCAAGACAGATAAAGCCATGAGCAGTCTGGTATGACCCTGCTTGGAGTAGAATGTTGGTCTATAGACATCTTGCAAGGTCACATCCAGCCTGAGTGAAACTTTAACCCCTTCCCCTTCATGTCTCAACATTAGGGAAAGCACTCAGGTTCCCTCTGACTGTTGAGATAATACCTACTGGGTGCAGGGCTGCACCACAGGAACCCCACCCAGCCCTGATGACCTCGTTTTCCTCACCTTCCATTTCCTGCTTCCCTTTTCCCCACTCTAAACTTCTTCACTATTATCATCCTCACACCCTCCCAAACCAACAGCCCGCCCTGCTGTCCTGGCTCTGGCTGGGCTGGAGTTGATTTTCTCCGTATCGCCGTACGGTGCTGTGCTTTGGGTTTATGACCAAACCAGTGTCGATGACACACTGGTGGTGTAGCTATTGCCGAGCAGTGCTTACCCAGCGTCAAGGCTTGCTGTTTCTCACACTGCTCCACCAGCCAGTAGGCTGGGGGTGCACAAGAAGTTGGAGGGGCCATAACCAGGATAGCTGACCCCAGCTGACCAAAGGGACATTCCATATCATGTGATGTCATACTCAGCAATAAAAACTCAGGGAAAGGAAGAGGAAGGGGAACGTTTGTGGTTCTGGCATTTGTCTTCCCAAGTAACCATTGTGCATGACAAAGCCCTGCTCTCCTGGACATGGCTGAACATCTGCCTGCCAGTGGGAAGTGTTGCATTCATTCCTCATTGCTGTGCTGTCTGTGCAGCTTTGCTTCACTTATTGAACTGTCTTTATCTCAGCCAAGGAGGTTTTTCCCTTTTGCCCTTCCAATTCTCTCCCCCATCTTGCTGTTGTGGGGAGTGAGCAAGGACTGGGTAGGGGCTTAGTTGCTGGCTGGCATTTACCTTCCACCACAGTTAACCTTGTCATGGTTTAGGCTGATCCGGCAGCTAAAATCCTCACAGCTGCTCAGTCACCATCCCCCATCCCCCAGGGATGAGGAAGGGAATTAAAAGAAAAAAAAAAGAAAAAAGACCCATGGGTTGAGATAAGAACAATTTACTGCTACCACTACCAATATATATATGTACGGATATGTGCAAGGATAAACATATGCAAACGAGTGATGTACGGTGTGATTGCTCACCACCCCTTGGCCGAGGCCTGTCTCGTTCCAAAGTTGCAATCCCGAAACAGATAAAACCCGATACCGCGATCCCGGACGAACGGGAGGCCCAAAATAGAGAGCAAGAGAGAGAGAACACTCTGAGAGTCCGAAAGTGAGAGTCTCGGAAGGGCAAAAGCCCTTCTTGCCGGCTGACCCTCACTCTTACACTGGGCATGACGCTGCATGATATGGAATACTGATTGGCCAGTTTGGTCTCAATCCTAAGTCTAAGTACAAATCATAAGGAGAGTCGTAGACCCCCTGTCCCGGCCATGCTCCCCCCTATCCTGTTGTGCTCCTGCACACGGGCAAGAACATGGCAGCTGGAAAGTCCCTGAGGCCTCAGTGCCAGCCACAAACATCAGTGGCCGTCAGCGTTCTTCTCAGAGCACGTCTCAGACTAAAACCAAAACACAAAGCTCTTCTGGCTGTTAGAACGAAGAGCTAACTCTGTCCCAGCTGAAACCAGGACAATCTTTTCTTCATTGATCAGGCTTTTCTCATTTTGTACCCTCCTTTAGTGTTTCTGAGATGGTTGCTGGAGTATTTTCTACTTTGGGCAGAAACTCCATGAAATAAATACCCTTTTTCATTACCTGTAGCATCGTGCAATTGCTCACATCGCTGTCTTGATAGAGGAACAGGCATCTGCCCACATATAGAAACATCTTAGCCTGGGCCTTTCAGTGTTGCCCAAGGAGAAGAGATTGAGCTGAGAGTGTGAATTCAATCATTGGCAACCAAGGATTTAATCTTTATTAATGTAATGTCTTCCCAAAGCCTGAACAAGTGATGGGAAAGAAAAGATTAAATGAGAGGGGGTCATCACTGCTTTTTCAGTCTGTACAGAGCTGAATTTTGTGCTGATACGTCAGGTTTAATTCAGATTAAGTTTGTTTCCAAGCCTGATTTTTGGAAAGTGTTCAGATATTCTGTGCTTCTCTTTTTAGGAACTAAAGACTGTCTAGAACAGCATCATCAAACATAAATAGCTGTGTAGTAGACACCTGTGGAGAACAGGTGCATTTTACTGGTGAAGGTTGTTAATGGAGTGCAACATCTTAAATTACCATATAGGGACTGAGACACCTAAACGCTGTTATGGGTGTCTTAGATCCACCTGACACAGGATGAGCAAGATCACCTAAATGAGGCTTCTGGATGGATGCTACCCCGTGCTCCGAGAGCAAGGGACGTATTTTGGACATCTTCCTGAGCATCACCTACTTCCCTGGAGGTTGATTCCCTGAACCTTTTCCTAAATATTTTTGTTTGTTTGTTTGTTTCCTTTTCTTCCACACTTGGCCTTTGCTCTTCTTTATTAAGCCACCTTTATCTCAACCCACCAGTTTTTCCGTCTTTTTTTCTCCCTACTTTCCTGCTGCAAACGGGGACTGGAAGGTGCTGGTGGGCACCTAGAGACCAGCCGTGGCCAACCCACCACACTTGTTTGCTAATGCAGCATCCAGTGCTTTTCTGTTTGCTCTCAGCTTCTCAAGGAGCAGGCAAAGGTGACCCAAGGTGAGATGCTGGTTGTGAGGTCACTTTTTTACAGACCCTGACTGGTTTAGCAGCTGGAAGGAGCCATTCTGAGGGAAAGGAGCACATCACAAAACCACTCGTCCAACAGAGGAAAAACAGAGTAAATCTAGAGGTAGGGAGAGGTCTCCCTTGAAATACCCTCAAACCCTTAACTCCAGGTAAGCTTTGTCTTTTTTAAAAATACACCCGTGCAACAAAGAAAATATTTATCATGTTCTCCTCTGTAACCTGTCCTTCCTTTCATCTCTGAACAGCTGCTTCCTGAGCCCTGCCAGTGACCTCCCTGTACACTGCGTAAGCCCCCGCACCCCACATGGGCACTGCCCAGCCCCAGCCATGTCCCACACAGCGGATTGTCAGACAGCCCTGTTTGGGCTCTGCCAAGGGCTGGGCAAGCAGAGAGGCTGGGCAGGGCTCCTGTTCCCCCCACCAAGGCACTGAGAGCAGCAGGAGGAAGGAGATGGCCACAGAGGAAACCTCACCCATTACCTGGGCGGAGTGGCAGGTGCTGGCAATGATCAGTGAGCAATGCTGGAGTAATGAACACCTTGGGCACCTTCCTGGTCTGTCCCTGCCACCAAGGGCACAGACTGGCCTCCTCTCTCCTGCACCTGCATGTCCCCACTCCTCTCAAAGCCAGCTGGCTCTGCACCGCACACCTACTGGCGTGTACCCTCACCCTGCCTGGTCACACAGCTCAGCCAACAGGGGGGCTGTTCTCTCCTGGGCACTTTGCAGCCCAGCCCAGCCCCTCCCCAGCTCTCCCCACCGCCCCTGCCCTCTCCCCAGCCCAGCCCTGCAGAGCAGCCCAGTCTGGGCTGGTCCCATGGCACTGCCCACCACAGGGTGTTGGAGCTCTGGGCACTCCCCCCCACAGCCACAGCCCCTCTGAAGGGCACAGCAGCTGCTGGGGGGCAGAGAGGGGTCCCTGCCTGCCTGGGAGCCCCAGCAATGGAGACTGGGCATGGCAGGATGAGATGGAGGTCATTGGACATGGAGGATCCCTGTTCTCAGGTGCAGGAGGTGCCCACCACAGGTGCCTCTGTCCCCTAAGTGCCAGCCCCTCTCCCCAGGCCAGCACAAGAATCCTGGCCCAGCAACAGAGCAGCTGCCCTGAGTGGGACCCTGCAGAAATCAGCTTCTCCTTCTCATCGATTGCTATGGGCAAGAACAGAAACACTCCTAACTCTTCCCTAGAGATATCCCTGCTCACCAGAGAGCCTTCCTCAGGTAGACGTGTCCAAGCTGGCCTGGCTGGCTGTTCCTGATGGCTTTAATAATTCGGAGCTGGGGTTTTGAGTGAATGAGAAAGTGCAGGATGCACTCTGCAGGATGCAGAGCCCACAGCCCCAGTTCTCTTGGCGCATTCAGTAGAGGGCAAAGGGCTAGTGAGAGCCAGCCAAGATTTTCCCTCCTGGCACCTTTGGTTTGGGAGGAATCACTGGACATTTAAGAATTTGGAGCCAGGCTCTTGCGAGAATGAGAAAGCGACAAATGGTTACTTTCAAGGATCATCTCCTCCAAGTTCAAAGGCACTGCATCCCTGAAAGGAAGAAATCAGGCAAAAACACCAGGAGACCTATATGGATAAACAAAGAACTCCTGGCTAAAATCAAATACAAAAGGGGAATACACAAAGCATGGAAGCAGGGACTGGTAGCCTGGGATGATCACAAGGAAGTTGCTCGTGTACTCAGAGACCAGGTTAGAAAAGCTCAGGCCCTGACAGAGTCAAATCTGGCCAGCAATATTAGAAATAACAGAAAAGGATTTTATAGGTATGTGAGAGAAAGAAGGAAAATGAGAGAGAATGTGGGGCCCCTCCGGAAAGATACGGGTGACCTGGTTGCTGAGGACATGGAGAAGGCTGAAATTTTCAACAACTTTTTTGCCTCAGTCTTCACTGGCAACCACTCGAACCACACCACCCAAATCACAGAGGATGCTGGCTGGGTCTGGGAGAGTGAAGAACCACCCAGGGTAGGAGCAGATCAGGTCCGGGAACACCTAGAGAACCTGAAGGTGCACAAGTCCATGGGACCTGATGAGATACATCCACGGGCCCTGAAGGAGCTGGTGGCTGAAGTTGCTAGGCCACTAGCCATCATATATGAGAGGTCCTGGCAGTCTGGTGAGGTTCCTACAGATTGGAAAAGGGCAAACATAACCCTCATCTTTAAAAAAGAGACCAAGGACAACCCGGGAAACGACAGACCTGTCAGCCTTACCTCTGTGCCAGGTAAAACCATGGAACAGATTCTCCTGGGAGCTGTACTAAGGCACATAAAAAATAACCAAGTGGTTGGTGACAGCCAACATGGCTTCACTAGGGGCAAGTCGTGCCTGACTAATTTGGTGGCTTTCTACAACAAAGCTACAGCGCTGGTTGACGTGGGTAAAGCAACGGATGTCGTTTTCCTGGACTTGTGCAAGGTGTTTGACACTGTCCCACACGACATCCTTGTCTCTAAAATGGAGAGACACGGATTTGACAGATGGACCACTTGGTGGATAAAGAACTGGCTGGATGGTCGCACTCAAAGAGTTGTGGTCAATGGTGCAATGTCTACATGGAGACCAGTGACAAGTGGTGTCCCTCAGGGGTCTGTTCTGGGTTCAGTGCTGTTCAAAATCTTTGTCAGTGACACGGTGACGGCATTGAGTGCACCCTCAGTAAGTCTGCCGATGCCACCAAGTTCTGTGGTGCCATGGACTCACTTGAGGGAAGAGACGCCATCCAGACGGACCTTGATAGGCTTGAGAAATGAGCCAGTGCCAACCGCATGAGCTTCAACAAGTCAAAATGCAAGGTCCTTCACCTGGGTTGGGCCAATCCTAGGCACAAATACAAAGTGGGCACAGAGTGGGTTGAGAGTAGCCCTGAAGAGAAGCATTTGGGGGTGTTTATAGATGAGAAGCTCAAGATGAGTCTTCACTGATAAAGCCTCTTGTCTTACCACCCAAGCTGTGGAAAGAACTAGCAGGGACTGTGAGGATGAACCACCGCCCACTGTACTTGAAGAGCAGGTTCAGGAACATCTGAGGAACTTGAAAGTGCACAAGTCCATGGGACCTGATGAGATCCATCCGCGGGTCCTGAAGGAACTGGCGGATGAAGTTGCCAAGCCACTGGCCATTGTATTTGAGAAGTCGTGGTGGTCTGGCGAGGTCCCCGATGACTGGAAGAGAGGGAACATAACCCCCATATTTAAAAAGGGGAACAAGGAGGACGGGCAACTACAGGCCGGTCAGCCTCACCTCTGTGCCTGGCAAGGTCATGGGGCAGATTCTCCTGGGAACCATGCTAAGGCACATGGAGAGCAAGGAGGTGGTGGGTGACAGCCAGCGTGGCTTCACCAAAGGCAGATCGTGCCTGACCAACTTGGTGGCCTTTTACGATGGGGTGACAGCATCGGTGGACAAGGGTCGACCAACGGATGTCATCTACCTGGACTTGTGCAAAGCTTTTGACACTGTCCCGCACGACACTCTTCTCTCTAAACTAGAGAGGCATGGGTTTGATGGATGGACCACTCGGTGGATAAGGAATTGGCTCAATGGCCGCACTCAGAGAGTAGTGGTCAACGGCTCGATGTCCAAGTGGAGACCGGTCACGAGTGGTGTCCCTCAGGGGTCCGTGTTGGGCCCGGCCCTCTTCAACATCTTTGTCGGTGACGAGGACAGTGGCATGGAGTGCACCCTCAGCAAGTTCGCCGATGACACCAAGTGGTGTGCTGCCGTCAACACGCTGGAAGGGAGGGATGCCATCCAGAGGGACCTTGACAGGCTGGAGAGGTGGGCCCGTACCAACCTCATGAAGTTTAACCAGGCCAAGTGCAAGGTCCTACATCTGGGTCGTGGCAATCCCAGGCACAAATACAGACTGGGCAGAGAATGGATCGAGAGCAGCCCTGAGGAGAAGGACTTGGGAGTGCTGGTGGACGAGAAGCTCAATATGAGCCGGCAATGTGCTCTTGCGGCCCAGAAGGCCAACCGCGTCCTGGGCTGCATCAAGAGGAGCGTGGCCAGCAGGTCGAGGGAGGTGATTCTCCCCCTCTACTCTGCCCTCGTGAGACCTCACCTGGAGTACTGCATCCAGTTCTGGAGTCCCCAACATACGAAGGACATGGACCAGCTGGAGAGGGTCCAGAGGAGGGCCACGAAGATGATAAGAGGGCTGGAACACCTTTCCTATGAGGACAGGCTGAAAGAGTTGGGGCTGTTCAGCCTGGAGAAGAGGAGGCTCCGGGGTGACCTTATAGCGGTCTTCCAGTACCTCAAGGAGGCCTACAGGAAAGATGGGGAGAGGCTGTTCATGAGGGCCAGTTGTGATAGGACAAGGGGTAATGGTTTTAAAA
The DNA here is from genome assembly GCF_009769465.1 of Tauraco erythrolophus. Taxonomy (NCBI): domain Eukaryota; kingdom Metazoa; phylum Chordata; class Aves; order Musophagiformes; family Musophagidae; genus Tauraco; species Tauraco erythrolophus. Next base: position 224,805 of record NW_028238614.1, on the reverse strand, counting down.
TAGAGGGAGGTAGATTCAGGTTGGATATTAGGAAAAAATTTTTTACCATGAGAGTGGTAGAACACTGGAACAGGTTGCCCAGAGAGGTGGTGGATGCACCATCCCTGGAGACATTCAAGGCCCGGTTGGATGAGGCCCTGAGCAACCTGATCTAGTTGGAGATGTCCCTGTTTGTTGCAGGGGGGTTGGACTAGATGACCTTTGAAGGTCCCTTCCAGCCCTAAACATTCTATGATTCTATGATTCTATGAGCCAGCAGTGTGCTCATGCGGCCCAGAAGGCAGACCACATCCTGGGATGTATCAAGAGAAGCGTGGTCAGCAGGTCAAGAGAGGTGTTTCTCCCCCTTTACATTGCTCTTGCGAGACCCCACCTCGAATACTGCTTCCAGTTCTGGTGTCCCCACCATAAGAGAGACATAAATCTGTTGAAGCGTGTTCAGAGGAGGGCCACAAAGATGATCCAGGGGCTGGAGCACCTCTGCTACGAGGACAGGTTGTGGGGGGAGCTGGGATTGTTCAGCCTTGAAAAGAGAAGACTTTGGGGGGACCTAATAGCTGCCTTCCAATAGCTGAAGGGAACCTACAGGAAGGCTGGGGAGGGACTTTTTACAAGAGTGTCCACTGATAGGACAAGGGGAAACGGGTTTAAGTTGAAGGAGAACAGATTTAGATTAGATCTTAGGGAGAAATTCTTCAGTACGAGGGCGGTAAGACTTTGGAATAAAGTGCCCAGAGAAGTGGTGGATGCCCCTCCCTGGAGGTGTTCAAGGCCAGGTTGGACAGAGCCTTCAGTAGCCTGGTCTAGTTGAGAGGCGTCCCTGCCCAGGACAGGGAGGTGGGATTAGATGATCTTCCAGCCTATGCCATTCTATGATTCTATGAAGGGTGATTTAGGTGAGTAAGAAAAAGGGCAGAGCCCAGAGCCCCAGTTTTCTTGGTGCATTCACAAGAGGGCAAAGGGCTAGTGAGAACCAGCCGAGCTTTTCCCTCCTGGCACCTTTGGCATTGGAGGAATCGCTGGACGTTTAATTATTCGGAGCTGGGCTCTTGCGCAAATGAGGAAGTGCAGGGTGCTTTAGATGAATAACAAAAAGGGCAGAGCCCAGAGTGTGGGATCTTACACACAGTTACAGTTGGGGTTTGACCTTGATGATTTCAGCCTGTGTTCTTGATGATGTTGGGAAACACCGATAAAGAGGAAGAATGCTGATAAAAAGGAAAAGGGAGTGTGAGAAGCTGACATTGAGTCTAGCAGATAGAAAATAATGCTTTTTTAGGCAGAGCCAATAGCAAACTAAAACAGGCGCGTGCACTACTGGTTGTAACCCAGCATAACTAAGCAAAGGGCGCGTGGGCACATCGTGGCTGGAAAAATGATCTATAAAAGCTGCTTGTAAATTGTAATAAACGTCTCTGGGATCACGTCTATGGAGTCTGTGCATTCAGCTGCTGTAAATGGCGCCCGAACAGGGACCTGATATTTCAGTTCACTGACGGGCCTTTGAGTCGTGGAATGCGAGCAAACAGTAGCGGAGCCTGGCTGGACGAATCAGCAGTTGAGAGCTGAGCGGCCCAGACCAAAATTATCAGCGGGATATGAGAGCTGAAGAGTCTGGACCAGTGACATCTGCAGGATACAGGTGCGCAGCCAGGGATGATGGGGTCTTCCATGTCAGGAGACACAAAGAAATAGGAACTGAAAGAGAAAAAGCGACAATTACCTCAACGGTAGGAGGTAAGCAACTGGGAACGACGAGAAGCACGGCTTCAACAGAACATAAGTCTGTATTTAAAGCGCTGACAAAAGTGCTAGAGAAACAGAACGGCACTGTCAACAGTACCGACTTGATAAAACTCCTGGCACTCCTGGTTTGGGTACCGGCCCACGTACCAGAAGCAAACTCTTCAAATATCTAGATGACAAGGAGTTGGGACACTATGGACGTTAAACTTTGGGACGCAGCCACCCGTGGGGATGCCGCCGCACAGTGACAGCTGACAGCCCGGCGTGCTGTGTTCGAGGTGTTGAAGGGCAGGGTGGGAGAGAGCGGGGGCGAGGGAGTGTCGGTGTCCACCTCCCCCAGCAGCCCTGGCAGCACCAGCAGCCCCATCCCTCCCTCCCCCACAGCCCACCAGCAGACAAACTGTGTGGAGCTGCCAGCCTGGAAAAGTCAACATGGAATCCTTTTGATCCAGGACCCCGAACAAGAGCCAGACTTATTTCCCCTCCCCCCACTTCCAATGATGTCGGTACATCGGCGCTCCCCCTGCCTCCCCACTCCCCCTGCCTCCCCACTCCCCCTGCCTCCCCGGGGGCCGCGCCGGGAGAGCGGCCGCTTGGCTGCCGCCCGGGGCCCGGGTTTGACGGAGAGACAGCACATCGTAACTTGGATCGTCTCCATCGGCATCGCGGGAATAACTAATCCTCTTTGTTCCAGCAGTTCCAACAGTTAATATCAGTGTTGCAAACCATAAACCTGCCTATTCCATCGCACACCTGCAGCGCGCACCGCGCTGCCAGGGCCTGCAGCAGAAGGGAACAGGCGAGCTGAGCCTCTCACGAGTGCAGCTCTGGTACCAAACTCGCTCATGCAGGCACAAACCTCGCCTGACTGCTACCGTCAGAATGCTGATGCTGTGAGGTGACAATTTGGTGTAACACGACAGCAAGCCCACTCAATCGTACAATTGTGTAGTACCTGTCGAAATATGTTCATGCCACCAGTGAATGGTGTTAATCCTCGTGGTTTGCGCTCGCAGGAACTTTGGCATACACTTCTTATCAGACACACGTATTTTTGTCATCATGAGGTATTGAGCATGTTACTGGTATTCTTTGCAATCTTACTGGGCAAGCGATCATAGAACACGCACATGGTACTTTGGAGAATATGCTTTTAAGACAAGAAGGGAGAATGATGGGGAAATCTCCCAACGAAAGAATAGCTAAAGCCTTATAGGTGTTAAATTTCTTAAATTGATGAAAAGATGATCTAGCTCCAATGACTAAGCATTTTGGGATGGATAAGATGTCACACATCAGTCAAGATCAGGCACAGGCAGGGTTACAGCAGGTGGCTTTCCAACAACTGACTGGATTGGCTCTGAGAGCATTGAGGCGTGTCCCCAATTTTGGGACAGGGGAGGTTTCCTTGGCTTCCACCCGGCAGGGAGCACGGGAACCTTACGGACATTTCCGTGATCGGCTGCAAACGGCACTTCAGAGACAAACAGAAAATCCAGCTGCTGCAGATGTGTTGGCATTCCAGTTAGGGATGGAAAATGCTAACGCAGGCTGCTGGCGAGCTATTGGTCCTATTAGAAATCAGGCAAAAACAATTGCAGATTTAATAAAGGCGTGTCAGAATGTGGGCTGGGAACACTGGAAAGCAGAGATATTGGCAGTGAAATGTTTGATCAACAGCAATCACTGACACGTCAGTGAATTTAATTCCTACTGGTGTCTTTGGTCCTATACCACAAGGATTATGTGCACTGAAATCACTGGGACAATCATCCACCACGAAATCAGGATCATTTGTACTCCTGGGGGTAACTGATTCTGAGCACAAAGGGGAAATAAAAACCCTGGCACAGACTCCCTCACCCCCGTGCACTATTCCAGCTGGAGAGAAAATAGCACAATTGCTTTGGGTGCCTCGAAGCACCACATCACCTCCATTATGTCACATAGATGGGGTGTAGGAGTGTTGGGTAGCACAGGCCAACCGAAAACTTTTGGACACGGAAAGTCACGGCTGCACAACCTCCTTTAACAGCAATCATTAATGGGAAGGCTTTTTCTGGCCTAGTTGGCACAGGGGCTGATGTATCTATAGTGAAAAAATCTGACTGGCCGCCCTCTCGGCCTCTGGCACAGCCCTGGCAGCTGTGACCGGGGTGGGTGGAACACAGACCCCACAGCGGAGCGCACAGTCCTGGTCAGTGGTAGGCCCAGGGAACAAACGAGCTATTTTGAAACCACATGTTCTCGATGTCCCATGGACACTATGGGGCCGGGAGTTGTTGAATCAGTGGAATGTGAGGCTAACCACAAATTTCTGGCACTGATGTCCAGCCCCAACAAAAGCTGGCCTGGTTGACTGACAAGCCGGTCTGGGTCAATCAGTGGCCATTAAAAGGTGAGCGGCTGGAGTGGGAGCAAAAACTGGTCGATGAACAGCTCAAATTAGGACACAGAGCTCCCTCTACCAGCCCATGGAATACTCCAATATTTGTTATCCCAAAGAAATCAGGAAAATGGAGATTTATATTAAAAGATTTAAGAGCTATTAATGCAATCATGTCACCAATTGCAATACAACCAGGTGTACCAAATCCTACTATGATTCCAGAATGTTAGCATTTGATGGAGATTGATTTAAAAGATTGGGGTTTTTTTTATTTTTTTTTTTTTTTATTTACACCCTAACGATTGTCCTAGATTTGCCTTTTCAGTTCCAGTGCCTAACAATGAACAATCCACGCAACAATATCATTGGATTGTACTGCCTCAGGGAATGATGAATAGTCCCACAGTTTGTCAATTGGTGGTAGATGATGCTCTCCGTCAGGTCAGGCAGCAGATGAAGCTCAGCTATGTATTGTGCCATCAAATACTCCAGCAGGAGTAAATCCAAGAGGTTTATGTGACAATGAATTATGGCAAACTGATATTACTTACATTCAATCGTTTGACTGAATTATCAATTCAAATCAAAATTATCATTTTGATACTGTCCCACGACATCCTTGTCTCTAAACTGGAAAGACATGCATTTGACAGATGGACCACTCGGTGGATAAGGAATTGGCTGGATGGTCGCTCTCAAAGAGTTGTGGTCAATGGTTCAATGTCCACGTGGAGGCCAGTGACGAGTGGTGTTCCTCAGGGGTCAGTACTGGGACCAGTGCTATTTAACATCTTTGTCAGTGACAGGGTCAGTGGGATCGAGTGCACCCTCAGCACGTTTGCAGGTGACACCAAGCTGTGTGGTGTTGTGGACACGCTGGAGGGAAGGGATGCCATCCAGAGGGACCTGGACAGGCTGGAGAGATGGGCCTGTGAGAACCTCATGAAGTTCAACAAGGCCAAGTGCAAGGTCCTGCACGTGGGTCGGGGCAATCCCAAGCACAAGTACAGGCTGGGCGGAGAATGGATTGAGAGCAGCCCTGAGGAGAAGGACTTGGGAGTGCTGGTGGATGAGAAGCTCAACATGAGCCGGCACCGTGCGCTGGCAGCCCAGAAAGCCAACCGTGTCCTGGGCTGCATCAAAAGCAGCGTGGGCAGCAGGTCGAGGGAGGGGATTCTGCCCCTCTGCTCTGCTCTTTTGAGACCCCACCTGGAATACTGCGTTCAGCTCTGCAGTCTCCAGCACAAGAAGGACATGGAGCTGCTGGAGCGGGTCCAGAAGAGGCCACGGAGATGATCCGAGGGCTGGAGCACCTCTGCTATGGAGACAGGCTGAGAGAGTTGGGGCTGTTCAGCCTGGAGAAGAGAGGGCTCCGGGGTGACCTTTCAGCACCTTCCAGTACCTGAAGGGGCTACAGGAAACCGGGAGAGGGGCTTTGGACACAGGTGTGGAGTGACAGGACATGGGGTGATGGCTTTAAACTGAAAAAGGGGAGATTTCCATGGGATCTGAGGAAGAAATTCTTCCCTCTGAGTGTGGTGAGGCACTGGCACAGGTTGCCCAGAGAAGTTGTAGATGCCCCATCCCTGGAAGTGTTCCAGGCCAGGTAGGATGAGGCTTTGGGCAACCTGGTGTAGTGGAGGGTGTCCCTGCCCATGGCAGGGGGCTTGGAATTGGATGATCTTGGAGGTCGCTTCCAACCCAAACCATTCCATGATTCTATGATTCTGTAAGTCTAACCTGCAGCATCTCCCCAACCTGGTAGCACCCATGAACTTGCTGCCTTGGTCCCACCACCGATGCCATTGGCTGGTGCTCTGCCCCCCGGGACACGCTGGTGGCCCCAGGATGCGGTGGCAGTGGTGGCCCCGGGACGCGGTGGTGGTGGTGGCCCCATGCAGTGATGGTGGCCCCTGGATGCGGTGGTGGTGGTGGCCTCGGGACGCAGTGGTAGCCCCAGGACATGGTGGCGGTGGCCCACCTGACGTGAGCATCATGGTGCTGCTGTCGGCCTCGGGTGGGAGCACGTCCACCAGCGTGTTCCTGTGCTTGTGCAGGGCCACCGAGGTGTTGGGCTTGAGCAGCTCCCGGTTGATGGTGCTCAGGATCCGCATGTAGTAGTTGGAACCTGCAGGAGAACAGGGATGGGGTGACCCACCAGGGTTGTCCCCAAGCCAGGTTGTCCTTGGCCCCTCTCGGCTCAGTTGGAGGTGGCCCTGGCACCCTGGGGTGGGTGGTGACCTCCCCATGGTGCTCGGTGTGGTCCCAGGTGACCTTCTGGGACTGTCCCTGTCCCACCGTGGGCCATTGGTGCCTGGTGGATCCCCCTCTTCTGTCCTCCTCTGGCCATCCCTCACCTTCCACGCCCATCCTCACGTCCCCACCACCCCTGACCCCCACGACCACCCTCAGCTCTCCACACCCATCTCCATGTCCCCACCACTCTGGACCCCTCATCGCCACCTCCAACCTTCCACGTCCATGTCCACTACATCTAACCACTCCATGACCACCCCCAATCTCCACAGCCATCCCCACCACCCCTGCCCCCTACGGCCACCTCCAACCCCCCACGCACATCCGCACCACATTTAACCACTCCACAACCATCCTCAACCCTCCACGTCCATCTCCATCACATCTAACCACCCCAGGCCCACCCCTACATCCCCCCCACCCCATGACCACCCCAATCCCATCCCCATGTCCCCACCACATCTGATCCTCCATGACCACCTCCAACCTCCCAGGCCCACTCCCACGTCCCCACCACCCCATGACCACCCCCACCCCATCCCACATCCCCCCCACCGGTGGTGGAGCCCACGATGGCGGTGTTCTGGTCGACGGCCTCCAAGAACTGCCCGATGACCAGCGGGATGCTCTGGATCCTCTTCACCTCCTCCTGCGCGTGGAGAAACTCCTTCTTGAAGTTCTTCTGCTCGTCCTTGATGTACTCCTCCTGCACCTCCAGGAACTCCAGCTCCTGCTGCAGCTTCTGCGGGGACAGGGGTCAGGGGGGGCCATGGGACCCCCCCGGGCTCCCCCCACCTTGTAGCGGCTGTAAAGGTCCTCCAGGTCCTCCGGCTCCGGCACCAGGAAGGGGAGGGCGGTGGGGGGGCGGGGGGCGCTCAGCGCTGGCACCTCGTCCTGGGGGGGACAGAGGGGGGAGAGGTGGGGTGGGTGCCCAGAGATGGGAGGGGCACCCAGAGATGGGGGGAGGGCACCCAGAGATGGGGGAGGGCACCCAGAGATGGGGGGAGGGCACCCAGAGATGGGGGGGACCCCAGAGATGGGGGGGGCACCCAGAGATGGGGGGGGGAGCACCCAGAGATGGGAGGGGGAGCACCCAGAGATGGGGGAGGGCACCCAGAGATGGGGGGAGGGCACCCAGAGATGGGGGGGGCACCCAGAGATGGGGGGGGGAGCACCCAGAGATGGGGGGGGGAGCACCCAGAGATGGGGGGGGGCACCCAGAGATGGGGGGGGAGCACCCAGAGATGGGGGGGGCACCCAGAGATGGGGGGGGGGCACCCGGGGGCGGGGGGGGCACCCAGAGCGGGGGGGAGGGCACCCAGAGATGGGGGGGCACCCAGAGATGGGGGGGGCACCCAGAGATCGGGGGGGGCACCCAGAGATGGGGGCGGCACCCAGAGGTGGGGGGGGGCACCCAGAGATGGAGGGGAGCACCCAGAGATGGGGAGGGGCACCCAGAGATCGGGGGGGCACCCAGAGGTGGGGGGAGCACCCAGAGATGGGGGGGGCACCCAGAGGTGGGGGGGGCACCCAGAGATCGGGGGGGCACCCAGAGGTGGGGGGGCACCCACAGCGGGGGGGCCCAACCTGCGCCTTCTCCCCGAGCAGCCCCAGCTCCTCCATCGTGACGGCGCGCGGCGGCCGCGGAGGCTGCCGGGAACGCGGAGGAGGCGGAAGCTCCGCCCCTTTTCCGGCCGCGGGGCACGACGGGAAGTGTAGTCCCGGCGGCGGCGGAGGGCGGGAACGGCGAGCGCGCGGGGGGGACAGAGTCCCGGGGGGTGTCCCAGCGCGGGGTGGGGGGACACAGGAGGCACACTGGGGACACACTGGGACACACTGGGGACACACTGGGGACACACTGGGACACACTGGTGTGGCAAATAAGTCGGTCCCAAGCAGGATTTCAACTGCAGTTTCCCATTTATTAGGCGAATAAAAGCAAACGGCGCTGGGTGCGCCGGGAGTCTCCGCTCCACCAAGACGCCCCCCCGCCGTGGCAGTTTTCTTGTATTTATACAAACACACTCATAGCCCCCCCAAAACGTCAGTCTCTCCCAGGAAACCATTTCCATAATCCCCGCCTCAGGATCCGCCTCAGGCTCCTCCTCCACACGCCTCCTGGTGGTCGTGGGCAGGGGTCTTCAGGATGAAGGCCGGAGGTCTTCCTCACTGTGCACTTTTCACCTCTTCCCTAAAATCCCTGATTTGGCTGCGTTCGCAGAGCCAAACCGGTTCCAGCCCGGCCTGTCCGTGGGCGGACACCCGGCTGTCCCCCCGTCCCTGCCCGCAGACCGATGTCAGCTCCGGCTGGCCCTTCCCGCCCAGCCCGTGTCTCCCGGCCGAGGTGCGGGTCGCGAGTTACAGCCTTGCTGCCGCTTGCCTTGTCTCTCCTGCCGGCCTTCCCGTCGGGCAGCCGTGTCCCACCGCAGGGATCGGCATTTATAACTGCCAACATTTCGCAGAGCTGCTATGGCCCTGTGCCTGTTCCCACTCCCATCCCCCCGTCGATCCCCCCTTTCCCCTTGAATTCCTGATGGATGTAACGCTGCGATTGCGAGGTCTCGGCTGTAGCTTATGGAACACTGACTTCCTCCTATGGAACCAACGCGGTTGGGTTAGCAGCAAAATCAGGATATTTCACAACTTGATGTTCCGTTTGAATTTTGCAAAAACCTCATGACCAGTCAAGGTCTCCAGCCGCCTTTCACTGCTGCTCGTCCCGGGCAAGCGCCGCGCTCCCCGCCGCCCGGTTGTGCGTCACTGTCCTGTACTGACACGGGTCCCGGGAACGCGTTTCACACTGGGCACACTGGGGCACACTGCGGCGCACTGGGGACACACTGGGGCACACTGGGGACAAACTGGGGCACACTGGGGCACACTGGGGCACACTGGGGACACACTGGGGACACTGGGGACAAACTGGGGCACACTGGGGCACACTGGGACACCCCAGGGATGGGGCGGGGGGGTTACCGGGGGCGGGAGGGCACCAGGGGGTGTTGCCGGGAGGGAGGGGCCTGTGAGGGGGGAGGGGCTGTGTCAGGAGAAAGGGGGAGGGATGGGGAGGGGGCGGGGCCTGGGGGGGAAGTGGGAGGGGTCAGTGTGAGGGATAGGCTGTCCTGTGGGAAGGGGCGGAGCCATGTGGGGCAGGGGGCGGGGTTATGGGGAATGGGGCGGGGTCTCAGGAGGGAGGAGGGCCATGGGGAAGGGGGCGGGGCCACAGGGTGGAGTAGGGAATTTTTGGGCAAGGGGACGGGGTCATGGGGAGGGGGGGCCATGGGGGAGTGGGGGGAGGGGCTGTGCAGAAGGAGGCGGGGCCATGGGGGAGTGGGGGGAGGGGCTGTGCAGAAGGAGGCGGGGCCATGGGGGAGCAGGGGGAGGGGCTGTGGAGAAGGAGGCGGGGCCATGGGGGAGCGGGGGAGGGGCTGTGCAGAAGGAGGCGGGGCCATGGGGGAGCAGGGGGAGGGGCTGTGCAGAAGGAGGCGGGGCCATGGGAGCGGGGGAGGGGCTGTGCAGAAGGAGGCGGGGCCATGGGGGAGCGGGGGAGGGGCTGTGCAGAAGGAGGCGGGGCCATGGGGCAGAAGGGGAGGGGCTGTGCAGAAGGAGGCGGGGCCATGGGGCAGAAGGGGAGGGGCTGTGCAGAAGGAGGCGGGGCCATGGGGGAGCAGGGGAGGGGCTGTGGAGAAGGAGGCGGGGCCATGGGGCAGAAGGGGAGGGGCTGCCAGGGCTGGGTGTTCAGGAGGGGGAAGGGAGCTGGTGGGGAGAGGTAAAGGAGTGTGTCCCCCCCCAGCTGCACACGAGGGGCACACATGTTCACGCGTGTTCATGCGTGTGCACTCGCAGGTGTGGCATGTGGGGGCGTGGCTTCACCACTGCCCCTCCTCCCAGCACCATGGAGCTCCTCCGACACCTCCCCCCACCATGGGCACCACCGCCTCACCGGGGGCTCCGCTGACACCTCCCAGCGCCGGGGGCTCTGCTGGGCAGCTCTGCGTCGGCTCCCACGGACATCACCCCCCACCCTTTGCCACCGTCACTTTGTGGGGAGGGGGTCCCCGACCACTGAAGCCGAGCAGGAAGGAAACCAGTACCCCCCCCACCCCCCAGCACTGGGGTGATGGCCAGAGCTCAGCCAGAAGCAGTGAGCTGCTCCCTTCCTGCCGGGAAACTTTCGCTTTCTGTTTTGGAGCCGTTTCTGAGAAATAGGATAAAACCGGCAGAAATGAGGTGATTTTGTGGGGCGGGGCGCGGGGGCTATATAAGGGGGCGGGCTGTATCTGCCGGACGGGGTGCGGGCAGCACTGCGCTGAGGAAGATCGCGGCGAGGAAGGTCACGGTCAGCGTGCCGGCACTGAGCCTCGGTGGTCACGTCGTCACCGTGCAGCCACTCGGCCCCGGACTCCGTGCAGGTAAAGCGGCGCGGCGGCGTTCCCTCCGCTCCCCCTGATGATTCCCTGCTCCCGAAATCCCTGTTTCTGAGCCCCAAAGCCCTCGGAATGGCTTTTTCCAGGACTCGAAGCTCCCTAAATTGCTCCTTCTGAGCCCCAAAACTCCCTGTGCCGGTGTTTCTGATGCTCAGATCTCCCTAAATCGGTGTTTCTCAGCCCTAAGCCCCCCTAAATGGCTGTTTCTGAGCCTCAAACCCCCTAAATGTACATTTCTGAGCACCAAAGCTCGTCAAATCGGTGTTTCTGAGTCCCAAATCTCCCTAAATTTCTGTTTCTGAGTTCCTAAGCTTGCTGCATTGGTGTTTCCGATCCTCAAAGCTCTGAACTGCTGTTTCTGAGCCCAAAGCTCCCCAAATCGCTGTTTCTTTGGCCCAAAGCTCCCTAAATTAGTGTTTCTGAGCCCAAAGCTCCCCAAATCGCTGTTTCTTTGGCCCAAAGCTCCCTAAGTTAGTGTTTCTGAGCACCAAGTCTCCCTAAATTCCTCTTTCTGAGCCCTAAAACTCCCTAAATGGCTGTTTCTGAGCCCCAAAGCTCCCCGAACTGCTATTTTTGAGCCCCAAAAGATAGTAAGTCACTGTTTCTGAGACCCCAAAGATCTTTAAATTGGTGTTCCTGAGCCTCGAACCCCCTAATGGCTGTTTCCGAGCCCCAAAGCTCCCTAAGTCGCTGTTTCTGAGCTGAAAATTTCCCCAGAGGTGTTTCAGAACCCAAATGTCTCTTAATTGGTGTTTCTCAGCCTTATGCTGCCTAAATCACTGTTTCTGAGCCTCAAAAGCTCTAAAAGTATTTTTCAGAGCCCCAAATCTCCCTGAATCGCTGCTTCTGAGCCCCAAAGATCCCTAAATGGCTGTTTCTGCACCTCATACCCCCTAAAAGGCTGTTTCTGAGCCCAAAAGCTCTCTTAGAACAGTGTTTCTGGGCCAAAAATATACCAAAATGGGTGTTTCTGAGACCAGAAGCTCCCTAAATCAGTGTTTCTCAGCCCTAAGCCCCCCTAAATTGCTGTTTCTGAGCCCAAAATCTAAAAAAAAATGGTATTTCAGAGTCTCAAACCCCCTAAAGAGCTGCTCAAACTCCCTAAATGTATGTTTCTGAGCACCAAAGCTCCTTAGATTGTTGTTTCTGAGCTGAAAATGTCCCTAAATGGCTGTTTCTGAGCTCCTGATCTTGCTAAATTGGTGTTTCTGATCCTCAAACTCCTTAAATTGCTGTTTGTCAGCCCTCAGCTTCCTAAATGGCGGTTCTGGGTCTCAAACACCCCAAAAAGGTGTTTCTGAGCCCCAAAGCTTCCTAAGTTGCTGTTTCTGAGCCCAAAATCTTCATAAATTGCTCCTTCTGAGCCCCAAAGCTCCCTAAACTGCTGTTTCTGAGCTGAGAAGCTCCCCAGATGGCTTGTTTTGAGCCCCAAAAGCCAGTAAATCAGTATTTTTGAACCCCTATTTGAGTATTTTTGAGTATTTTTGGAGCCCTAAAGCTCCCTAAATCACTGTTTCTGAGCCCAAAATCTCCCAAAAAATGGTATTTCAGAGCCTCAAACCCACTTAAACAGCTGCTTCTGAGCCCAAAAGCTCATTAAGTCGGTGTCTCTGAGCCCCAAAGCCCCCTAAATTGGTGTTTCTCGAGCCTAAGCTCCCTAAATCACTGTTTCTGAGCCCAAAATCTCCCAAAATCACTGTTTCTGAGCCCAAAATCTCCCAAAATCACTGTTTCTCAGCCTCCAGTCCCCTAAATGTATGTTTCTGAGCCCAAATTCTCGCTAAGCCAGTGTTTTTGAGCCCCGAAGCTCCCTAAACGGCTGTTTCTCAGCCCCAAAGCTCCCTAAGCTGGTGTTTCTGAGCCTCAAAGCTCCCTAAACTGCTGTTTCTGATCCAAAACCTCCCTAAATTGCTGTTTCTGAGCCCAAAACCTTCCTAAATAGCTGTTTCTGATCTCAAACATCCCTAAATCGCTCTTTCTGATCCAAACCCTCCCTAAATCGCTGGAGTTCCTCAAACAGCTGTTCCACAGCCCTGGGCCTCCGAAATTGCTGTTTCTGAGCCTCAGACCCCCTAAATGTACGTTTCTGAGCCCAAAAAGCTTCCTACATCGGTATCTCAGAGCCCCCCAGCTCTTTCAAGGGGTGTTTCTGCGCCCAAAAGCTCCGTCGGTCGAGCCCCGGCCCCGTGTGCCCTCGGACTCCCGGGTTTTGGTGCTGAAGTGTCTCCCCCAGGAGCCAACCGCCGCGATGGAGGGCTCCGGTGGTGATGGAGGAGGAGAAGAGCTGCACCCGCAGCCCCAGTTCCCCGAGGAGGGTGAGGGCGGACCCTCGGCTGCGGATGAAGGTCACGACAACCCCGAGACGCGTCCGATGGCGTCTGACAACCACCACTCCGTTCCCGAGGGATGTGAGGATATCGAGCCAAGCCCAGAGCAGGTGACAGGGGACCACACATCCGACGGTGATGACTCCTGGGAGGTTCTCAGCAGTGAGTCAGGTACCGCCGCAGCGGAGACAGATCCCGATGGGATCAGGGCAGGGAAAACACGGGAGCGAGAGCGGCTCCTCGCTCACATCCTGCCTGCGACGCTTCGTTTTCAGAGGCATCGCCGGTGGATCCGCTGATGGCAGACAAAGACGACCGCTGCGGGCAGGATCTGGTCCCCGCATCCCTCACCGAACATGAGGTGGGTGCATGGAAAGACGACCGCTGCGGGCAGGATCTGGTCCCCGCATCCCTCACCGAACATGAGGTGGGTGCATGGAAAGACGACCGCTGCGGGCAGGATCCAGTCCCCGCATCCCTCAGCGAACACGAGGTGGGTGCATGGAAAGACGACCGCTGCGGGCAGGATCCGGTCCCCGCATCCCTCGGTGAACACGAGGTGGGTGCATGGAAAGACGACCGCTGCGGGCAGGATCCGGTCCCCGCATCCCTCAGCGAACACGAGGTGGGTGCATGGAAAGACGACCGCTGCGGGCAGGATCCGGTCCCCGCATCCCTCAGCGAACACGAGGTGGGTGCATGAAACTCCTCAGGAGCTCAAAATCAAGGTTTTTTTTCTAGCAAAAATGTCAAATTTTGGGGTCTGAGCAACTTCTGTTTCTCAGCAAAGCACCACATGGATGGTCACCGACTCCGGATCAGTCTCGGGGTCTTGGTGGGATCCGTTCATTTTGTTAACAACGACGATACTTCCTCAAGGGAAAGTGAAAGCAACTTGTTGGGGGAGATAAAAACACGTTTACGAAGCCAAGTCAAAGTGAGACAAATTACAGGAAACGAAACGACATGGAGGAAATCGCTCAGCCGCCTCCCTGCCGGGTCCCTGGTTTAGAAAAACTCAACCAACCACCCTGAACACTCAAATTCCCCGAGTTTTTTTGTTTGTGTTTTTTTTTTTTTTTATTGTGAAGGATGATGTCAGGCGGGAACAGATCACAGAATCATGGAATGGTTTGGGTTGGAAGGGACCTCCAAGATCATCCAGTTCCAATCTCCCTGCCATGAGCAGGGACACCCTCCACTACACCAGGTTGCCCAAAGCCTCATCCAACCTGGCCTGGAACACTTGCAGGGATGGGGCAGCCACAGCTTCTCTGAGCAACCTGCTCCAGTGCCTCACCACCCTCAGAGGGAAGAATTTCTTCCTTAGATCCCATCGAAATCTCCCCTCTTTCAGTTTAAATCCATTGCCCCGTGTCCTGTCACTCCACGCCCTTGTCCAAAGCCCCTCTCCAGCTTTCCTGTAGGCCCTTCAGGTACTAGAAGGTGCTGGAAGGTCTTCCCGGAGCCTTCTTTTCTCCAGGCTGAACAGCCCCAACTCTCTTCAACTGTCTTCATAGCAGAGGTGCTCCAGCCCTCGGATCATCTTCGTGGCCTCCTCTGGCCCCGCTCCAACAGTCCCCATGGATGTCTCCCATCATCCATGTCTTTCTTGTGTTGGAGACCCCGGAGCTGAACGCAGCACTGCAGGGGGGTCTCAGGAGAGCAGAGCAGAGGGGCAGAATCTCCTCCCTGGACCTGCTGCCCACGCTGTTTGGGTGCAGGTCAGGATCCCGTTGGCTTCCTGGGCTGCCAGCGCACCGTTTCTGACTCCTGGTGGTGGGTTCACCCCCCTTTATCGCCATCACCCTGGTATGAGCTGTTCACGCAGTTGTTCCTCATGGAAGTTCGCGAAATGGGTCTGGGGGATGCAGGGGGTCCTGGTGGTGGGTTCATAGCCTCGGCTCAGGACAGGGGAGTTAATGCAGAAGGTGGACTCGCCGTTCTCTGCCGCTCCCCCACTTCGGTGGCCCGGCGGAACCAGTTTGTTTAAGGCATCTCCCAGAAATCCCTGATCGAGTGAGGAGAGCGTGAAGCGTTGGAGCATCCATCTCAGTTTCTCAAGACGGATGTTTGTGACGATGGCTCAGCTGACCTGGGGTTTTACCGGGGGACTGAGGCACAGAGGTCTCGCCCACACGCTCTTTGGCACAACCTCCGACATCCGCCTGTTGTTTTTGCCATTTTGGCTGCAAACCAACATCCTACGGGCTGCTGCAGAGAAAATTTAACTCTGTCCCTGGTCAGACCCAGGCCAGTCCTCCACGGGAAAAGACAATTAGAAAGAAAAGAGCTCATTTTAAATCAAAAAATTGCGTAATTAGTCCAGGCACGTGCATGCACGTGAGTTTTGGGACCTGACAGGGAATGTTTGGGCACCGCTGGGTTGGTGTGAGGTATCTCTGAGGGCCTGACATTGCCAAAGAGGTCCTGTGCTGGCCAGGTTCTCGTCTTGGAGGCGTTGTACCTGTGGTCATGGCCACGTTGGGCTCTGAGGAAACTCCAGTGTTCCTCCAGAAGTTCTTGTGACCTCCAGTAACTGTTCTTCTCCTTCCCAGACTCCTGCAGTCCCACCACGAGATGAGATCGAGCTCCAGCAGATCCCGGCGCGTTGCTATGGGTCAGTGGAGAAGGAGAATTACCAGAATGCTGGTGTCCATCCTCAGGGAGCGTTGGGAACGCAGGAGCAGAAGTGTCTCAGGAGTCCGGTGAGTCCACTGTGGATTTTGAAGCTCATGGCCAAAGCTCTCGGAGGACAAGGGCTGAGTTTTCCATGCCAGGTCAGTGTTGCTGGCCTGGATTTTGGAGCTTAGTGCTCTACAAGTGATAGGAGCAGAAGAACACCCTGTCCAGCCCTTTGTCTCTCTGGTCCTTTGAGCTCTCAGCTTTCAAACTTCATGGTTTTTTCCTTCAACTCTTCCCATTTTTCTTTTCTCCAGGCAAAGGTCCCAGGTCATGTTAAGAGAACAGAGATGACAAACAAGGGGAACCTCAATGGCGCAGGTACTGGTGAGGGTGTTTCCTCCGTCGCATCGTGTTCTCTGATGATAAACCAGGTGCCGAGTCGTGTCGGGAGTGGTCCTGGGTGACAGGACCTGATTAGGAGGTGGAGGCTCTTGGTGACACCACACCAAAAAGCCTCCTGGGCTTTGCCCAGGACCTGCCTGAGGAGGAGGACAGGGAGGAAGACATGATGGGCCGTGCCAGTGACTGCCCTCACTCTGCCAGCCTCACTGCCCATCTGTCCTCAGCAGGGCTGTGCCTGAGTGCAGGTGAAGCTTGGGAGGACAGTGAAGACCTCACTCTTACAGCGAGTTGGGGTTCTTCTTTCATGAAGACCATGCCCAAGCTGTCAGGAGGGCCCCTCTCCTTGGTGAACCCCGGTTTCTACCTTTTTTTGGCTTGCCACCTTCTTTGGAGGTGTTAATTGATGCTTTCTCCTTGGTTGCAGATGACCAGGAGAGCAGAGAAGGCCCAGGACCTTCCAGAAGGTTTGTTATGAGGGCTGGAGGGCCACCAGCTCCCTGGGTGAATGGCCATCACGGGAAGAGGTGCAGCTTGGGCATCATTAGGTCCCCAAATCCCACCTCCCGTTGGCATAGAGAGACCCCCAGGATGTCCTTCTGCATCCTCTTCCCACACCCAAATGGGGGTGCTCACTCTGAAGCATCTGGATCTTTCCAAAATACCTCGGAGTAACCGAGGGGTCTTCAACAGGGCGGGAGGTGATGACGCAGGGGACGCACAACCTCTGGGAGTGTCGGCCAACAGCCAGCTGAAGTGGATGTGAGTGATGGAGCAGGTGAAGACGAGGAAGGGGGATGGTGGCAGGAGGACACAGTGGAGACCCACCACCTGTTTTCCAATAGCTGCCAGCCCAGCTCCTATCTGTTTGGTGGACGTCACCAACCGGAAGATATGATGACCCTGGAGTTTGTTGCTGTGCTGTCAGAATCTCAGAAGGTTGACACCAATTACAAGATCTGCGTTGTCATCTGCAAAGAGCCTGGCCTCTGCGAAGAATTCGCCAAGATGGAGAAAAGGTAAAAAAAAATGATGGTGGAATTTACGCTGAGGAGTTGTTTCTACTGCTGTTTTCCTTTGGGAGGTTCAGTTCTGGGCTGAAGGACCTCGCAGCAGCTTCCTACAGAGGCTGGAGGTGAACCCCCAAATAGAGACATCCCAGTGGAGTCGTAGCACTCAGTGGTGGCTCCTCCAGTCTGCCCATCACTCATGGAGCTGCTGTTCTGGCTGGGCTGGGATCTGTCAGCCCCATGTCAGGATCCAAGCTGGGCCAATGGATTTAATTAGTCCCCTGGTTGATGAACCCAGCTGTGGATTTCTCCCCTACGGTTTGAAGGCCAACGACAGATGAGCCAAAACTTGAATGTTGGCCTGGGGTTGACCAATATGAATGAGCTCCTTCTCTTCCTCTTCCAGAGACAGACTGATCACGGGCAGTGCCAGCATACCCATTTCTTGCCTGCAACAAGGAGTCATCTTCTATAAATATGCCCTCGTGAACACCTACCGAGAGGAGAGAGACACTAAATTAGAGCGCATTTCTCCCGAGAACGCCGACATCCCGGAGAACTTGAAGGACAGAAACGCTGAATTGTATCGTGTCATGTATATACCCAAGACGGAGATCAAAGCAGACGGTAAATGCTTTTATCCCAAAGTCATGACTGGAGGGGACAGCTGAAGGTTCACCTGGTTCATTTTTGGGTTTGTGCCGCGCGTTTCCGAACTGCTCGTACAAAAGAAGCTTTTTCCCCCCCTTGTAATAAAACTCAATGGTCGGCACCCACCCACCCATCCATCTGGAAAATGGGTGGCACCTCTTGGGCTGGAGAAACGCATGGAGGGTTTCGTGCTTTCGGGGGCTTCGGCTGTATTTGGTGTCTATGTTTCACTCCTGAACTCTTCCTTTTTCCTCCAGGAAAGTGGACCTTCTTCGAACACGTCGAATGCAGTCTCCTCGGCAGCAGCACCTCGTTTTGGAAAAGTGTCTCCAGAAGGGAGCCCAGGTGCGACATCCAGAGGGAATACCTGGTGCAGGATTTCTTTGCTCATGGCACTTCCTGGAAATCCCTTGAGGATATAGAGAGGAAACTCGAGAGGTACAAGGGGAGCATCATAGTTTCTCTTGGGGACGTCGCCAAGAAAGACTCTGTGATATTCTACAGTGCGGATGTGGAAGCGGTAAGTGTCCACCAAAACCTCTGAGGAGCTGACAAAGTGATGTCCGTCATTTTGGGGGAATGGGTTGGATGTCCGAGGGGGGAAGTGAAGAACCTTCTCCTGCCTGCTGTATTTAGCACGTTGGACCTTCTTGGATGGATGTGTGGCACCAGGAATAAATACTTTCTCCCTAGAGAGGTGCCACACAAGGTGCCCCTGGTCAACAGCATCTTCCACCTCCTGTCTTCCTCCCTGGACCAAGCTGTTCTCAGAGAAAAACCATCTTGCCCAGCCTGGTGAAACGCCCTTTCCTTATTTTTGTTGTCCAGGTGGAAAACAGTATCAGTGCCTTCATCCAAACAATCATCAAGCGTCTGCACAATGAGGAACATAAACTTCCAAGGCTCCTCTTCGCCTTTCACATCTCATTTCGCTATCACCTTTCCCTCACCTCGGCATCCATCACTGAGGCCGAAGAGTGCCTCCAGGTCATCCGGTTCTCCCAAGACAAATACGAAGAACTGAGAGGAAAAAGGTAATTGACGTTTGTCAACCTGCTCACTTGGAGCAACGTCACTTTCAGAGGGCCAGGGCTCAGCTCAGGTGTCCCCTCGTGTCACTTTGGGTGCCATGTGCTATCCCAAAGGGATCTTTGAGCATCCGTAAACCTGTAGATGCTTCCAGCCTAGTGAGTCCATCTTGGGTACCCTGGGCACCTTGAAGAGCATCCAACGTCTCTTGATATTGATTGTCCTCTGGAGATGTCTTGAACCAAGCTCTTTCCAGGCAGCTGCCTGTGGGCAGGATGAATCCTATTGTGGGCTGTGGGAGAAGACTCCGTCCCGCATAGGCACACGTCTCCCGCCGGTATCCCAGAGGTCACTTTGGGAAGTTTGACTTTTTTTGGACTTTTTTTTTTTGCAGCAAATACTTTCCATCTCTGAAGGAAATGTGTCTCAAGACCATTAATGGCACTTTGTGGATCTGGTTGGTCCCGCTCCTCTATGCGATCAAGGAGAAGACAGACGACCCCTTCCACCCAGACAAACTTCCTTTAGAAGCCTTCTTACAGCTGAGGAAGGACAAAGAGAAGCAAAGGTGGGTCTGAAAAGCTGAGGCGGGATCAGGGTGATGAACTGTCCTGCTCTTCAAAGCGCTTTTCATTCCTTCTGCTTGGTGGCTTCTCAAGGAGCTGCCCCTTCTCCTTGGCATGCTGGATCTCCTGCCCTGTGGGTTGTTGAAAGAGTGCTGGTGGACCTTATGAGGAGGATGGAGTTGGGTGCTGTGTGGTCTTATCCAGACAGCTGGATGGGAGCAGTCCTGGGGAGAGGATGACTTGGAAAGGACCTTCAAAGATCATAGAATCCTAGAATGGTTTGGGTTGAAAGGGACCTTGAAGATCATCTAGTTCCAACCACCTCTGCCATGGGCAGGGACACCTTCCAGTAGATCAGGCTGCTCAAAACCCCATCCAGCCTGACCTTGACCTGCACCAATGATGGGCAAGATGTCCCTGTCCACGGCAGGGGGCTTGGACTAGGTGATCCTTGAAGGTCCCTTCCAACCCAAACCCAACTCATTCTGATTTTCCGCTAGATCAGGTTGTTCATAGCCTCCTCCAGCCTGACCTTGAACACTCCCGGTGATGGGGAAGATGTTCCTGTCCATGACAGGGCAGTTGGACTAGATCCTTGAAGAGCAGTTAGACTAGATGGTTTTTGAAGGCCACTTCCAATCCAATTCCAACCCAACCCTTTCTGTCATCTTCTACTAGATCAGGTTTCTCAAAGCCTTGTCCCATCTGACCTTGAACACGTCTAGTGATGAGGCACCCACAGTGTCTCTGGGCAACCTGTTCCAGTGTCTCACCACCTTCATCGTACAACGTTTCTTCCTTAAGTCCGATCTAGATCCATCCTCTTTCACTCCAAAAGCGTTGCCCTGACCCAAGTGCAGGACCTCACACTTGCCCTTGTTGAACTTCATGAGGTTGGCCTGGGCTCACTTCTCCAGGCTGTCAAGGTCAACTTGAACCCTGAGTTTTGTCCTAATGGCCTTTAGATGGGTAAATCTCCCAAAAATTCCTGCTTTGCCGTGTAGAGTCACTCGCTGTCAAACCCAGCTCCTCCTTCCAGCCCCCAGCCACCCTGCCTGTAGGTCCCCACTGTGTCTACCAGTCATGGTGCCATCTGAGGCGCCACCAACGTGCCTCCTGGTCCTCCGAAGTCCATCTGATGTTCTTGACGTGCTTTCCTAGGAAAGTCCTGAAGATGATAGACGTGCACAAGACCTTGATTAGAAGATGTGCTCCGCTGGCAAAGGTGGTGGTGGATATGGTGGCCACGAGGAACCTCACCAAGGACCCTTTGCCTGACATTTGGCTTCCACTCCAGCTGCTCTTGGACACCTTGTACGAGCGCATCCTGGAAATCAGTAAATCCTCGTCCCAAGTGCATGTAAGGACAACTGACTTGTGAAAGACCTTCTTCTGCTCTGCAGAGAGTGGTGTGGGGCTGTTTAAATGTGGGCCAGAACGTGTCCGTGGTTCCTACAGAGATTTTCAGCAGGACTGAAGGACTTAGTTGTAGGAACCTGGGGCTAGAGCTGAATCCTGGGACCAGAAGGATGGAAATCCCTTTAATCTTGCCAGAAAACTTCCTGCTGTAGTGTTTGCGCGTGGAAGCTCCTCGGCTGTGGGAGCAGAAGCCTTTTCACTTCTGTCCTTGATGTCTTTCTGTCCTCTTTTCAGGAAGACGAATTGAACGTGGCTTTGGACATCATCAGCACTAGGGTGAACTCCTGGTGCAAGGACTCGTGAGTGAGGGGCTTCTTGAGAGGAGTGACACCTCCACAAGGGTCTGGGGAGGGAGAGATGGAGCCCTGATGGGGCAGAGGGAGGGTGGCTGCTGTGGTTGGCCCGTTAAATTTTTGATGTCGTTGACCCCACCATGGCTGGAGAGTGTGGAGACCCACAAGAGTCGTGTCCTGTGAACCTGCCCGTGTCTCCCAGCTGCCGGCAGTGGCTGTGGTCAGGTAGCGACTGTGTAGGCAACTGCAAGAAGTGTCTGGTCCTTTCTCATGTTCACAGGTGCCCGTCGGAGTCTTCGGTGCAACCACTGAAGTCCATGAACGAGCACGAGGTCTTGCAGTGTCTGAACTTGGTGTACATCTTGCTGAAGCACCTGCTGCAGGTGCTGATGACGTGGTTGTCGTTCAGCTCCATGATGGCGATGCTGCGGGTGCTCGGGATGTTTGTCAGCAAAGCGGATTCGCTACAAGCGAACAAGGTGAGAACAAGGTCCGTGGCTTCTGTCATGAGGACATAGCCTCCCGTTTGTAGCCGAGGAGAGCCCAGAGCTTCTGGCCCACTCTTCTTCTTCACCTTCTCAAGGAGTTCCAGCAGTTTACTTCAGCAGAAAGGTTTCAAGAATTTTCATGTTTGATGAAGCCATGGCTTGACAAGCGGTTCCACAGGGCACCCACGGATGAGAAGTCCTTCCTGAAGAAGGTTGAGGTGAGTGATGAGACCCAGAGACCAACGTGAGCGACAACGCTTGGTAGATCTGTGTGTTCCTCAAGGTCAGCTGATGGGTTTGGCTCTTCCTTCGTAGAGGTGGCAGCAGCTGCTCTCGGTGAAGATCCTTTGCACGGGGTGGACCAAGGAGTGGCGAGGCATGATCTGCAACATGTTTGAGAACTGGCTGCAGATGGTGAGTTGTGGAGACCGTCCGGCTGGAGTTGGCTGATGCTCCTGGTCTTTGCCATGTTTGGTTTTGTCTCAGTCACCATTTTGGTGGTGGAAGTCGAGCAGGCTGGTAAGGACTGAGAAAGCAGCTGCCTCGGAAGCATTTCCTTGCCCTAGGTTAGTGACAAACATCTCATGGACTTCTACGGGGCTTTCCTGAAGACAGAGAAGAACTATGACTTGGAGTTGGAGACCTGCTTTGCGAATCACATCATCCAGTGGATTGGAGTCCTCGACAAGAGCGAGGTAGGAGAGCTGCCACTGCTCCTTGGGCTGCTGGAGGCCTCTTCATGCTTCTTGGCCAACTCTTACTGAGCTGTGCTGGGTTAAGAGAGTGGGGAAAGTTCGTTCTGAAACAACCGTGAGTCCACAAAGCTGCTAAAGAAATTTCTTATCTTTCCAGGAATCCATGAAAAAATCCAGGATGAAATCCATGCTACCTCTGTTCCACAAGGCAAAAAAACCCACTGTTGGGAAGGTGCTTTCTGTTCTCGTGGAGAAAACATGTTGGGAGATGAAGGGGCTGGGAAGCATCAACGCGTTTGATGAGACCACTGGCCCTGTTCTCACAAACCTGCTCAACACTCCCATGGTCTGCGATCTCCTTTCCACCATCCGTGAGTGTCCGCTGAGCGCTTGCTTCGGAGAAGCTCTTGGATTTTTAAGTGAGCCAGATGGGAAGACCAGGTCTTTTCGCAGGGACCTTCCGATTTTGTTGATGACACAAAATGAGAGGAGGGAAAAAATAGTAATCTTCCACGCTAGAAAAATGAAGCTTCATTCCAGGAGCAGAGAAACTATCTGGATTTCTTTATCCTGTCCCAACGCTGCTTCGTTGCGCATTCAACGAGTGTCAGGACGTGACAGAGTCAGAGTGTGTCCAGACAAAGATGGTCAAGCGTTAGGACAAGAGAGAGGTGGTGGCATCACCACACTTGGAGGGTTTCCATGGTTGAACAAAACATGGTCTGAGGCTGGTGTTGACCCGTCTTTGATCAGGTGATGGAGGAGAGGACAACTTATGACTGTTGCTCCCTGCTGCAACTTCTGGCACCATCAAAACCACTCTGGGCTTGTTGTCTCTGTAGCTGCGCTTCTCATAGTAGCTTTTGGCTGCGGTGGAATTGTCCCTTCACCTCCTCTTGGCCAGGACAAAGCCACCCAGTGTCTTCTGTGCCTCAGTCCCTCTTGGAAGCCCTCCTTTTCCACGGGAGCTGGCTGCCCAGCCTCAGATGCAATCTCCTAAGGGGCCCCTGAGATTTTCTAGGTGGTTCCTGTGGTTTTCTAGGTGGTCCCTGTCGTTTTCTAGGCGGTCCCCGTGGTTTGTTTCAGGCAGTGGGAGATACCAGGTTTTCCCAAAGGAAATTTGGGCTTTTCCCAACATGTTGGTTTTGATGGTTGAGCTAGAGAGCAACCACACATCTGTCCTCCGCACCAGTGGGGTGATGGACCCCCATGAACTCGAAGCTGCAGGTTCTCCCTGAGGACCTGCCTTCAAAAGAAACACAGGAGAAAAATTGCTGGCTGTCTTTCACCAAATTTCATTTATTTTACAGAAGAATTGGAGCGCAATTGGAGTCCAGTTAAGCTCAGCGATGGTGCGAAAATCCTCCTTTCCCAGGTGTGCACGTTCTTCACGTTTCTGGGACGTCGCGTTCTCCTTGGAGACATTCCCTGCAATATCCTCTCTGACATCTTAACGCGTAAGGAGCCATTTAAGAAGATACTGTGCACCTGTGGTAAGTTTGGAGTTTCCAACTGGGATGTGTTGTCATAGTTACGTGGCCAACAGGAGACATATCTCCTGGATAATTATCTAAAACATAAAGAAAACCAAAATTTATCTGCGATTGGAGTCTGAAAACCAGGAGTAAAAATGGAACAGCTGGTCACAGGTGATTTTAAGCAATTTGAGAAGCAGGAAGGAGTGAAAATGCTGGGAATTTTGACTGCTATTAAAGTTTAGTGGAATTTATTCCAAGGATCGCAGTGGTGTAGCTCCTGGTTACTCACTGTGCCTTCAGGCCCGTCTCAAGTGCTGTCTCTATCCGATTAAAACCCAGAGGAAAGGGGGAGAGCCCTCCAAATTCTGCTCCAAGAATAAACTTTTATCGATATTTTTCTTGGTTTTTGGGACGAGTCCTCCACATTCGGCTCTGAGAACAAACTTTATCAATATTTTTGGTGTTTTTAAGGGCAAGTCCTCCAAATTCTGCTCTGAGAATATACTTTATTGATATTTTTGGTGGTTTTGAAGGGAAAATCCTCAAAATTCTGCTCCAAGAATAAATATTATCAATATTTTTCTTGGTTTTGGGGGGAAGTCCTCCAAATTCTGCTCTGAGAACAAACTTCATTGATATTTTTGGTGGGTTTGACAGCAGAGGTGCTGTGGGAAGAGGCCACAGGCTTTCTGCAAACCGAAACACTCATCTCTCTTTTGATGGCAAGAGTTATGTTCCTGCAGCTCTTCTCTTTCCAACGGGTTCTCCTTCATGGCCGGGTGGTTTTTTTTCCAGAACACTCTTTCTCCAAGTGTATAACAAAAGTGCTGGAGATCCGGAAGCTTGAGTTTGAGCAACTGGAAGAGCAGAAGCAGCAAAGATGCTCCTTTCTCCGCCTGTGCCGTAGCATAGAGGACATGATAAAAGGTACCAGCTGGGTTAACAGAGCTTCTTCTGTGGTTCTTGAGTGGGGAGACGTTTCCTAAAATATAGTCTCACAGTGGGTGGGAGGGAAATGGGATCAGGGAACCCGTTGACTTCAGAGCTCATCTTTGTTGGTGGAGAGATGCATGAGTGAGTTCCTTCTTCTTGTTCCCACCTGGTTTAGTGGATAGAAGTCCCGTGGAGAAAAGCATCGTGGACAAGGGAAGTTTTAAGGATCAGATGTCAGTGCAAAAGTTCTCCACTGATGGCAAGAGTGAAATGGAGTTGCACATCCTCTACGATTACAGCGACATGATGAAAAAACTTTCCGTCGTGGAGAAAAGCCACTGTTTCCGTCGGCTGTGGAAGATGAAAGCAGAGGAAATCAAAGCCACAGACCCTGAAGATCAAGTTTTCTCGGTAGAAGATGTTAAAGAAAAAATTTATAAGCCAGCCATCGCTACGTTTCAGAAAACCTACCTGTCCCTCAAAGACTTCTCCATCACCCTCAGCACAGTGCAGAGCCTGTTTGAGAAGCTGCTGGAAGAGAAGGATCAGCTCCTGGAGGAGTTAAAAATCATGGAGAAGAGCGAAGGGCTAAGGGATGGAAAAGCTCACTGGATCGCAGGTGTGGTGGAGAGGATTGAAAACTACCTGACCCTCTCGAAGGTGGTGAACACTGCCAAGATGATCGATGCTCTGAGGCAGATGCTTCAGCTGGAGGGAGACTTCCTGATTCTCAGTGACCTGACAAAATACGTACGTAGGAAGCGCATGGGCACCGTGTTGGGTACTCTTGGGGAAATCCAGGTGCACAAGTCGATGTGTGGAAGGCCACACGTGGAACCTTCTGATTAAATCCTGTCAGGTTCCTCCTCAACCAGACTTGAGTGATACACTGAAGGAATTCCTTCCAGTTGCTTCTCCCTATTCATTATGGAGGCCTACAGGGATGAATTCAAGAGCAGACTTGGGTTTGAGGCCAAGACCTCATCTTGTTTGGGGAGGAAGAGGCAAAACTGAGCTTCTTTCACTCTCTTCCCAATGGCCACGTTTTGTTTCTCTTTTTTTTTTCTGTCCAGGAAGAGCAGGAATTCAAGAATAAGCAACTTGATTTTATGACGCAAGACTTAATGAAGGTGAAAACAAACTTGAGTGACATTCCCCAGGGAGTCTTGGAGTTTTTGGAGGAACTTCTGGAATGTGCAAGGAAAGGTTTTACCTCCTGGATCAAGACCATAATAAAAGGTGGGCTGGAAGGAAGGAAGTCATCAGATGCAGCAACAGAGGGAGACCTCTCTGTCCCCGCGTCCAAGACAGTGTTAGATGAATCAGAGCAGAGAAATTCCTCAACCGTCTCCTGTATTTTTCTCTTTTCTTCATTTTTTTCCCCAGACAAGACAGAAATCCCTGTATTTGTGGAGCTGGCATCGATTTCCGCGGGTGAAAACGACATGGATATCGACAAAGTGAGGTTCTTCCGTGATGCCATGGCTGCCTGTGCCCCCATAGTGTTAGACCTGAGTTCCTCAGCTGGGTTTGAGCAGTTCTATGCAGCTCTGTCTTTCATCAGAGAAGCCGTCAAGAAAGACAATAAGCTTGCCAAGAAGCTGGTGAGTCTTCAAGTCTCATGTCCAAAAGTCACTTGGACACTTGCTGTGAGGCCGGGTTGCTCATGTGTAGGTGTCTGATGCCATTTAGGATGGTTTCCTCAGGACATCTGTGTGGGCCTGGCAGGACCTGGGCAAAGGCTGAGCTCTTTTTGGAGTGGAAGCCTGGTGGAACATCTCAAAAGACCTTACAGACATGCATGGGCAACTGGAGGAGACACAGTAGGTGTTGTGAATAGGAGGAAACAAGTTCTGGAGTCTACAGTTTAGGATCACAGAATAGTTGAGGTTGGAAGGGACCTCTGGAGATCACCTAGTCTAAATCTCCTGCTTAAAATGGGGTCAGGCAGGGCAGAGAGCTCATGGCCGTGCCCGATTGGGGTTTGAGCATCTGCAAGACTGGAAGACTCCAGAACCCATTTCAGAATTTGAGAGAAAAGCTTTTCTTCAGAATCCCTTGTGTTTGCGCCCCAGACTGTCACTGAGCCTTGTGCTCTGCTCCCCACTGAAACTGCAGCAGAGGACAAGAGTTTCAGCACATGCCAACGCTCTGGGATGTTAGGATCGGTCCAGCTCTGGGTCTGTGTCTCCTCAGAAGCCCTGGGAGACCCCATCCTCAGAAGAAATGGATACAGAACCCCCCCCACATCAGATTTGGGATGGGGGAGCAGTGTCAGTGTCCTTCCAGCTGGTCACTGGGTTTCCCTGTGGTTCTTCTTTTGCAGAAAGATTCCTGTGACAACAGGGAGTGGATACAGATGGTTCATGACTCTCATGGCTCAGTGGAGCGTTCTTCGATCTCTCAAGCCAGAAGCATCAACGGAAATGGGATTTTTAGTATCTCGGCACCTCCAAAATTCAAGGTTACAGGGTCTCCAAGATGGTTTCTTGTCCAGTTGTATTTTTTAATACTATTGGGAGAAAAGATCTTTCTTGAAATTAACTTCTGATGAGGATGATAGGTTGCCAATGGACCTCCAGTTGGGTTTGCAACTAGTACGATCTCATACCACCCATTTTCTCTTAAACCTTGAGTATTTTCAGCAGGAAACAGGCTTTTCTTTCCTCCAAAGACAGTGGTACAAGACACGTAGGGTCCTGACGCACAGCATTTCCACTCAAAGCTCTGTGAAAGGACCATGTGGTGATGTTGGTTGTCTTCTCTTCTCTCCAGGCTACGCTCGAGGACTGCGTCTCATTGCGACTGCTGAATGACAGCGAGGAGGACACATCTCCAGCAGACCAGAAGACCAAGAAATACAGTTTGTCTCAGCTCACAGAGCTCCAGAACAAGCTTATGTTGATTGCCACCAAGGTTGAGCAGGGCAGAGAGGAGGCAAACCGTTTCTTGGAGGTAAGTCACAGCATGGCACCAACATCTGCCTGAAAAACTGTGGCCGTTGGGTTTGGGATTTTCCTGGAGTTATTTCCAGGAGACTCATCCGTGACCTGTAATTCTGGTCTTTGAGGAGCAGAGGTGTTGCTCTAGGATGACACCCTCTTCCCAAGCTACAGGAGTGGGATCTGCTTGCCGAAGCATTGTTCTTCACTTGCGGTGCCCAACAGCCCAACCAAGACCTTTCATACTTCACTATGGAGGGACTCACAGAATGGTTTGGGTTGGAAAGGACTTCTGAAGGTTATCTAGTCCAACTCCCTCTGCCATGGATGGGGACATCTTCTAGTAGATCAGGTTGCTCAAAGCCCCGTCCAGTGTGACTGTGAACACTTCCAATGATGAGGCATCCACAACTCCTCTAGGCAACCTTTTCCAGTGTCTCACCACCATCACAAAACATTTCTTCCTTAAGTCTGACCTAAATCCACCCTTTTTCAGTTTAAAACTGTTATCCCCTGGTCTGTCACTACAGGCCTTGGTAAAAGGTCTCTCTCCATCTTTCTCCTAACATCCAGTCTAAACCTCTCCTGACGAAACTTCAGGTCATTTCCTCTCGTCCTATCACTTGTTACTTTGGGAGAAGAGACCAACCCCCACCTCACTACAACCTCCTTTCAGGTAGTTGTAGAGAGCGAGAAGGTCTCTTCTGAGCCTTCTTTTCTCCAGGCTGAACAACCCAGTTCCCTCAGCTGCTCCTCACAAGACTTGTGCTCCAGACTCTTCGCCAGCTTTGTTGCCCTTCTCTGGACACACTCCAGCACCAAAATGTCCTTCTTGTAGTGCGGGGTCCAAAACTGAACACAGCATTTGAGATGTGGCCTTACTAGTGCCGAGTACGGGGACACGATCACTTCTTCAGTCCTGCTGGTCACACTGTTTCTGGTACAAGCCAGGATGCTATTGACTGCCTTGGCCACCTGGGCACACTGCTGGCTCGTACTCTTGTGCTGGAGACCTGGTGGGGTCTCACCACATCAGTATAGAGTCCCATGGACTTAAGTACATTGAGGTTCTTTGGGTGGTCCCGTACCTGATCTCCTACTATAGGAGGGACTTCATTCCCCCAGTCTCTGCCATAAAGTCCAGGGACTTGAGAGATGTGGGAAGAGAGATTATCACCGAAAAACGAGGCAAAAATTTGAATATCTGTCTTCTCCATGTCAGTTGACACCAGCTCTTCTGTCTCACTTACCAGAGGGGGTACATTTTCTTTAATCTTTCTCTGGCCGACATAACTGCAGAAGCCCTTCACACTCTTCACATCCCTTGGCAAACTTGGCTCCAACTGTTCCTTAGCTTCCCTGATCCGCTCCCTGCACATCCAGGCAGCGTCCCGATATTCTTCCCAGGATACGTGTCCCTGCTTCCGCTGCCTGTACCTTCCCTTCTGACACTGCAGTTTGACCACAGGTCCTAACTGAGTCATGCTGGTCTCCTGCCTTCCTCGCCTGGTTTCTTACCCGTGGGAATTGAGAGCTCTTCCATGCTATGACAGATGTTCTCAAAGAGCTGCCAGCTCTGTTCAGTTCCTTCGTCCCTGAGGGGTCCCATTCACTAATTCCTTAAACCACTGCAAGTTTGCTCTCCTCACATTCTGGGTCCTGACTCTGATCTTCGCCTGGCCTGTGTCCCTCAAGATTATGAATTCCACCAGGGCATGGTCACTGCAGCCCAGGCTGCCACCGATCTTGACATCTCTAATTAATTCACCTGTGTTGGTGAGCAACAGGTCTTCTCCCCTGGCTTATGGAATTATCCCAGGCTCTCTCCAAGAATCTCCTGGACTGCCTACATCTTGCTGTGCTGCTGTTCCAGCGGACGTTGGGGGACTGAAGCAGTATCCTGCAGATCCCCAGCAGGATCACGGCATGTGAGTGGGATGCTTCCTATAGTCAGAGTAAGAACGCTTCGTCAACAGGCTCCTCTTAATCGGGTGGCCGGTAGTAAACACCGACCACGAGGCTCCCTTTGTTGTCTTTGCCCCTAATTTTTATCCAGAAGCTCTTAACTTGTCCTTTTTAGAGGAACATGCCCTAATTCCCTTGAGGCATTTCACAAGTGTTTCCCTCTTGGTTCCTTTTACACCAGCAGCCCCTGACTCTTCTCTGTTGCTCAAAACTATCCCCTTCCCCTGTTAAACCTAGCTTAAAGCTCTCCTTAAGCCTGGACAGCTTCTAGGTGAAGACCCTCTTGCCCCAGTTGGTCAAGTGAATCCCATCATCTCCCAATGGACCTGGCTTCTCAAAGGTAAATCCAAATTTTCAAAGGTGAGTCCAAATTCTCAAAGGTGGGTCCAAATTCTCAAAGGTAGACCCACCTTCTCAGAGGTAGATCCAGCATCTCGGAGGTAGATCCATGATCATAGAAGCCTAAACCTTGTGTATGGCACCAGTCACACAGCGAGATGCTCCAATCCCTTCATTGTCTTCCCTGGCCTCTCTCCAGTATGGCCATGTCTCTCTTGAACTGGGGAACCAACAGCTGAGCTGTACAGATCTTGGGAAGAAAGCGTGACCTGAGCAGTGTTTGGAAGCTGTTGAGAACATGCTGCAGTACGTGATCCATTTCCCTCTTGTCTCTTTGATGTGTCACAGATATTAGAAAAAGTTGAAACGGTTGGAAAGCTGTACCTGGAGCTTCTCAGCTTTGGCAACATCCTCTTCATGGACTGGAAAGCTGACATCTACTGCAACGCCCAGCAACGTGTGACAATCTACACCGAGTTTGGAATTGCTGGGATCCTTGTTCATAGCACAAGACCCGTCCTGGAGGAGCTGGACAGCCTCTCTAAAGCGATGGAGCATTGCCTGGTAGAGTGGAAGAAGTATCTGGAGACTCAAAGAGACACCTACTATCATCTCAACCTCTTCACTGCACACCAGCTCTTCTACTTATGCAGCCAATTGGCCAGAGTCCAGAAGGGCATCATAGAACCGCAGGTGCTCATCATGCTTTCCGTCATCAAGCACGACATCAAAGAGGACGACATCAAAAAAGCCCTGGAGGATGCGCTGATGACTCCTCTGGACTCCATGAATACGTCGGCGGGAGATGAGGAATCGGTCACCTGGCACGACTACATCTTTCGTTTCCCCCAGCTCATTAAGAGCTTGGCCGAATCGGGCTACGATGAGTCGGTGGCAAAGGCCGCCTTGCAGAGCTGCCTGTCCAACTCGCCCATCACAGAGCAGATGCTCATGGATTTCGCCTTTGAACAGGGCGACAACGAGGAGCGGGTCGAAGAGCTCAGCAAGTTGTATGAGGAGACGAGAGAAGCCTTCCTGCAGAAGAGACGGAAATTTAAGACCACGAACAGAGACGATGTGGACCAGGTTTCCTTCAGCACCCTGGCGCACGATGAGTTGGCCACCTCCTTTGAGAGTTTACCGTCAATTTACGACAAGGTGCGTCTGCTCTGGGATGCCTACTGCAAGAAATTCGCTGGCCTAGTGTCCGATAAATACATAGGCTTGGATGTTTTTGGGGAGACGTTGAAGCGCTTGGCCGCTCTGGAAAGCACACGGGTTGGGAGAAGTTTACCTGTTGGCTTTGAAGCAGGGAAACCGCTTCTTGTCCTGTGTAAGGAAGAGGAAATGTTACCCAACATGTTATTCATCTACCAACATACTGAGATGGCGCCTCTTCCATCATACGACGAGGTCCTGGTGTGCACACCCAACACGGAGGAGGAGGAGGTGGAGCTGCTTGTCAGGAGAGCCCTTTCCCCGGGTTCTCAAGACCAGAAGATCTACTGTTTGCTGGGCGCTGATAAATTAGTTTATAAAGTTTCCAAACAACTTGAGTCCCACTTCTTCCGCCTGGTGCAATTTTCCAGCATCCCCAACTACCAATTCATCATCTTCTGCAACGCCAAAGCTCACAATTCCTACGTTATCACGGCCTTTGATGCCTACAAGGTGGTTTTCCCTTGCTACTCCAAGACAGAAATCCAGAACTACCTGAAGATGCATCTGACAGTGCCAAGCGGGACGGCCCCGGTCGCTCAAGCCTTTGAAGAGCCCCATCAGCAGAATGTGAAGTTTGTCTTTTCGGAGCGAGCGGGAATGGGTAGGTTTCTGAGGAGTCGTATTCTGAGTTGTACCTCAAACTAAGGAGGCAAGGTGGCACACCGTGCTTTTGGGGAGAGATTTCCTTGGTTTGGGTCACGTGCAAGTGTAGAAGGGTAGCTCGATCCATGATCATCTTTTCCATTCCTTAGGGAAGTCGCTCTTTGTGGAAAATACCATCAGAAAGGTCCATGCCCGGCTAGGTGGCACGCTACCGCTTCATAAAACCATTAGGCTCATGGAGTCGGACGTCGATTTCCAGTTCTTCGTGGAGGAACTCTTGTCCTTCAAGGAATCTGTGCCCAAAATTCAGCCCAGCATCTTCCACATTGATGTTTCTCCAGTGGTGAGTGCTTGGGTCTTAAAGTGGACAGGAAGAGGTGGTGAAACCCAAAAGACCCTACACACAGGGAGGGAGGGAAAGAGGTGGAAACTCAAATCCAGCCCCATCAGAGCAGCAAGCACGTTTTGGCAGAATTCTGCATCGGTTTTAATTTGGTTTTGTTTTTTCTTTTTGCCCTGCCAGGTATCGAAGGGTCTCTACCGGCTGCTGATTGACTTGTGCATCCTGCGGCACATCCAGAGCCCCGACGGCTTGGTCTGGAAGTGCAAACCCTCTCATCTCTACTTGATTGAGTACCTGGCAAAAGGGAAAGGTGTTAGCAGCACGAGGAAGCAAGAGGTATTTTGGGGGGGGTCTGCATTCGGGCTGGAGGAACTGTTGAGGCTGGGCATGAGTAAATCTGCTGAACTCCAATGTCTCCACCGGAACGATGCACAGTTTAGAGTCTGTGTCTCCAGTGGGGCAGTATCTCACCTCACACAGAAGCAACCAGGTCAAACACGTTCTCTACTGAAGTGAAATATCAGGCCCTGTGCTGAGTTTGGGAGGAAAATGGGAGCTTTTTCATCCCGATTTTGCTGTGACTCGAACCTCACGCATGTTTTTAAAGCCAGTTTGCACCCGAACCATGCTTTAGAGTTACTGAAGGTGTGAAACACACCCCAGATTCACTAGTGGTTGATCCATCTTCTGGGGTTCCTCACCATACCTTGAATATTGACTGAGTTCAGGTCCCTCCATCTCCAAAAGGAGTTAGTGGAACAGGAGAAAGCATAGGAGAAGGTGACAAGATCACCCAACCCGAGACAGGATGCTGGGCAAGACAGACTTTAATGGCTGTAGGGTTTTCAATCTGCCTGAAGGCTTGCAGAGATCTCGGCATTTCGATGTTTTTTCCCAGGCTGCCGAGCCATTTGTGACCAGGGGAAACAAAAAATGGGTTTTGGGGGTTGTGGACAAATGCGGGAGGTTGGAGAATGGTCCTCACGGTGATTTGTGTCCTCTCGCTTTTAGATTTCCATCGAAATGGAAGAAAAGTTCCTGGATCTTTTTCCTACCGTGGAGTGTGTATCACCGCTGCAGGTGCTTGACCTGCTGGGAGGTTGCAGCTCTGTCCTTCCTGCGAAACTGAGGGAGAAACAGTTTGACCGGGATAAGCTAAATAGTGACGTTTTCCAAAGGTCCTACCAATATCTCAGCAGACACAAACAAAAGAAAGACCTTGACCTTTTCACTTTTGTTCCTGGAAGGACTGAAGGGACAGAGAAAGAATGCCTGGCGTGCTTGGTGGAGTTCTGTGGGAGAAGCAACCCCTCCTGGACTGAGCTCAGCAACTTCACACGCTTCTTGAACTTCCAGCTAAGGAAGTGTGAGAAATCGGTCTTCTGCAGTCCAGTGGTCGGAAGACAGTTCTGTGGCTTCAAAACATTTGTCGTCAAGTTCATGATCGCCATGTCCAAGGACTTCGCCATGCCTTCCCTCCACATGTCCGATGAAAGCGTGCCAAGTGAGGAGGGGAAGGAGATGGACAGTGTTTTGAGGGAGTACCAGCTAAGACGCAAGTGGGAGCAGGAGTCTCACCCTTACATAGTCTTCCACGCTGAGGATGATTCCATGGAGTTTTTGGGTTTTCATGTCAACCAGAACTTCGACGCGATTGATGCTTATTCCCAGGCTGTTTTGGAGAAGGCAGTTATGAGCAAGCATTTATACGTGACTTTGGCACTCCAAAATGTTCCTTTCAACAAGAAATTTGAAACCTTATCCAGAACCGAGCAGCTGGAGGCCCTCTGCAGAGTTTTTGGTGTGAAATGCCAGGAGGATCCAGATACTTCTTACCAGTTGACTCTGGACAACACCATGAAGATGCTGGCGATTCACCTGCGGTTCCAATGCGGGATCCCCGTGATCATCATGGGTGAAACCGGGTGCGGGAAGACGAAGCTGGTGCAGTTCATGTGCAACCTGCAAGGGGCAGGCAGGAAAGTTCAGAACATGATGGTGGTGCGCGTTCACGGCGGCACCACCTCCAAGATGATCCAGGAGAAGGTGAGGCAGGCCGTCAAGCTGGCACACGCTAATGAAGAAAAGCACAACGTAGACACAGTGCTGTTCTTCGACGAAGCCAACACCTCCGAGGCCATCTTTGCCATCAAAGAAGTGCTGTGCGACCGCAGCGTCAATGGAAAGCGGATTTCCACCGACCGCTTGAAAGTGGTGGCTGCTTGCAACCCTTACAAAAGACACACCAAGGACACCATTGAGAAACTGGAGAAAGCTGGCTTGGGATACCGAGTCCGGAGTGAAGACACCCTGGAGAAGCTGGGCTACGTTCCTTTGCGGCAGTTGGTGTATCGGGTGCAGCCCCTTCCTCCCAGTTTGTTACCTCTGGTCTGGGATTTTGGGGAGCTGAACGAGAAGACGCAAAGCCTGTACATCAGGGAGATTGTGAAGTCCATCGTGGAGACCAAGATCCCTGCGGGAAACCTGGATGTCTTCACCAGTGTCATTTCGGCCTCCCAGAAGTTCTTGAGAGAGAGGAAGGACGAATGCCAAGTGGCCAGCCTCCGGGACATAGACCGCTGCATGAAAATAGTCCTTTGGTTTTATAACTTGAGAGACCTGCTTTTCCCCGAGATTGATGACAAGAGGCGGAGCGAGAAGAAAGAGGAACTGAGCCTAAATGCCACGCAAAGGGCTTTGGTCCTCTCGGTAGGGGTCTGCTATTACATGTCTCTGGAGAGCCGCCAAGAGTACCTGGAGGAGGTGGCAAAATGCTTCTCAGTCCCTGCGTCCCAGCTCCAGGAAGAGATTGAGTTGTGCCAACAGGTGTTTCTTGAGAACCTCTCGATTTCGAAGCCGATAGCCCGCAACAACGCTCTGCGGGAGAACATCTTCATGATGGTTGTCTGCATGGACCTCCGGGTGCCGCTCTTTCTGGTTGGAAAGCCAGGAAGCTCCAAATCTCTTTCCAAAACCATCACCATAGATGCCATGAAAGGCCCGTGGTCCAGCATGCCATTGTTCAAAAGATGCAAAGAGGTCCAGCTGCTCTCCTTCCAGTGCAGCCCCCATTCCAAACCAGAAGGCGTCATCTCCACTTTCCGACAATGTGCTCAGTTCCAGAAGGGCAAGAACCTGAACGAGTTTGCATCCGTGGTCCTGCTGGATGAGATTGGTCTTGCAGAAGACTCGCCTGATATGCCGTTGAAGACGTTGCATCCTCTTCTGGAAGATGGATGCGTTGACGATGAGCAGGTGGAGGATTACAAGAAAGTTGGCTTTGTGGGTATCTCCAACTGGGCCTTGGATCCTGCCAAAATGAACAGGGGCCTCCTCGTCTTCCGGACAGAACCTAGCAAGGATGAGCTGGTGAAGACAGCCAAAGGCATCTGTGCTGGCCAACCTCACCTGGAAAGAATCGAGCATTTGTTCTCCATTCTGGCTGACTTCTACTGCAACGTGCTGAAAACACAGAAGACAGAGTTCTTTGGGCTTCGTGACTTCTACAGCTTAATCAAAATGATCGTGTTCTACACGCAGGACATGAGGCACGGTTCTTACGAGGAGCTCCTTGTCAAGGCCATTCAGAGAAACTTCGGAGGCTCCAGAGATATCCATCCTCTGGAAATCTTCCGTAACTGCACCAGCGAGATACGTCTCACCTCCGTGACGGAGACCAGCTGCATCCGTCTGCTGGAGGAAAACATGGACAAACGGCAAGTGGGATTCATGTCTCGTTACCTCCTCTTGCTGACAACCAACAACGCCGCCTTTCAGATCATCCAGATGACCCACCTGATAGACACCAACAACTGCGACATCATTTTTGGCTCCGGTTTCCCACGGGACCAGGATTACTCCCAGGTGTGCCGCTCTGTGAACAGGGTGAAAACTTGCATGGAGATAGGCAGGCCCGTTGTCCTCCTCAACATCCAGAACCTTTACGAGAGCCTCTACGATACCCTCAATCAATGCTTCGTCAGCCTGGGGGGCAACAACTACGTTGACCTGGGCCTCGGCACTCACCGGGTGAAGAGCCGCGTGAAGGAGGAATTCCGGCTGATCGTTATAGAGGAGAAGAACGTGGTCTACACGGAGTTCCCCACCCCTCTGCTGAGCCGTCTGGAGAAGCATTGCTTGGACATGAACACCATCCTCAACTGGCAACAGAAGGACCTGAAGCGGGACCTGGAGAATTGGGCCAATCAGTTTGTCTGCATCAAAAAGCCGGATTTGTTCAAGGCCTGGTCCCACACGCTTGCTCCCAAGGAACAGGATGTCTTCATCGGCTTCAGCGATGACACTTCTGCCGCCATCGTGCTGGAGAGCTCCCAGCCTCACTGCAGAGGCTATGAACCCTACGGAGACCAGGTCTTCTCCACTGCCACAAGCAAACTGGTGGAGTGTGCCACTCCTGACTCCATCCTGCGCCTTAAGTACTCTGCTCTGGAGGACGCTAAGCAGATCCAGGACCTGTATTTCATGGAGCAGCAGCACAATGACCTGGCCAGCCTTTTGTGTGAGACGATGAAGCAGCAGCAGCAGAAAGGGAGCCCCACTGGGCCATGCCTGCAGGTACCCGTGCTTGGCTGTTTGGTTTCCAAGCGAGCATGGTGGCCCCATGATCTTGGTTGGGCCAGGAGAACAGTGGATTTACGTCCACCTTCTTCACCTCCATGGTCATATGCAGCCAGGGTAGACTCTGTCCTTCCTCGGGAGGCAGATGAGACCTGGGATACTTGGGGCACCTTCCAGCTGCCTGTAGATGAGCACCAAGCACCGATGGAGATACCCTGGAGGATCTCACCCGTTTGAGGCAGCAGGACAACCTGTTTTGCTTTCCCTTTTGACCACAGGTCTCCACCCATGCCAGACTGCTAAACCAGAAGGATTTAGGAATGCTGAGGAAGATGCTCCATCTCCCGGGTACAATCCAGTGCCTCTTCCTGAGCCAGTTCGACACTGAACATGCTTTCCGCCAGGACCTCAGGTGGGCTTTTGATGTTTCTCTTCTTCAGCCTGGGGGGTGATTCCCACTTCCCGCAGTGCTTTGGGGTGAGGTGGGGTGAGACCGTCCTGGGAGAAGGCGTTAAAGAGGCCGTTTCATTGCAGGAATTTCTTCAGGGACCCCCAGGAAGTGAGGTTGCTCCTCGTGCAGTTTCACTTAGATGAGCCTCAGAGCAGCAAAAGACTCCTGGCCTGTGCCAAGTAAGCAGCCGTCCTTCCTCCCTCTTTCCTTCTTCCTTCCTCCCTCCTTCCTCCCTCCTTCCTCCCTCCTTCCTCCCTCCTCCCTCCCTCCTCCCTCCTCCTCCCTCCTTCCTCCCTCCTCCCTCCTCCTCCCTCCTTCCTCCTTCCTCCCTCCTTCCCTCCCTCCTTCCCTCCCTCCCTCCTTCCCTCCCTCCTTCCCTCCCTTCCTCCCTCCCTTCCTCCCTCCCTTCCTCCCTCCCTTCCTCCCTCCCTTCCTCCCTCCCTTCCTCCCTCCCTTCCTCCCTCCCTCCTCCCTCCCTCCTCCCTCCCTCCTCCCTCCCTCCTCCCTCCCCTCCCCTCCCCTCCCCTCCCCTCCCCTCCCCTCCCCTCCCCTCCCCTCCCCTCCTCCCTCCTTCCTCCTCCCTTCCTCCCTCCCTTCCTCCCTCCCTTCCTCCCTCCCTTCCTCCCTCCCTCCTCCCCTCCCTCCCCCCTCCCTCCCTCCCTCCTCCCTCCTCCTCCCTCTCCTCCCTCCCTCCTCCCCTCTCCTCCCCTCTCCTCTCCTCCCCTCTCCTCCCCTCTCCTCCCCTCTCCTCCCCTCTCCTCCCCTCTCCTCCCCTCTCCTCTCCTCCCCTCTCCTCCCCTCTCCTCCCCTCTCCTCCCCTCTCCTCCCCTCCCCTCCCCTCCCCTCCCCTCCCCTCCCCTCCCCTCCCCTCTCCTCTCCTCTCCTCTCCTCTCCTCTCCTCTCCTCTCCTCTCCTCCCCTCTCCTCCCCTCTCCTCTCCTCTCCTCTCCTCTCCTCTCCTCTCCTCTCCTCTCCTCTCCTCTCCTCCTCCTCTCCTCTCCTCTCCTCTCCTCTCCTCTCCTCTCCTCTCCTCTCCTCTCCTCTCCTCTCCTCTCCTCCTCCCTGACCTTCTGCTGATGTTTCCAGGTACTGCATCACCGACGAGCGCTGGAGGTCAGCCAGCCCCCACCTCTTGCACGTCGTGCTCATCACTAAAGTCCCGCGGGTGCTGGGGGGGTGCAGCTACCTGGCTTTTGACAGCGGTAAGGTCACGCTCGCTGCTTGGGGGCGGGAGGAGAGTGGCAGGGGAGGATGAAGACGTGCAGAGAAGACACCTCTAGTGCTGGCTTTTCCATCTCTCTCGCTGTCTTCCTGCCCTGCTCGGCTGCGAAATCCCAGCAGCCAAGCTCACTGCTTTTCCAAAGGGTTGATGCATCACAAAACAGCAGATGGACTCACCCATCCTCTTGCCTCTCCAGGTGGCTGGAAGTCCATCCACTTGGATGACCTCATGCCCCCAGAGGACTTTAAGGCCAATCTCGGCCAGCTCTCTCAGATGACCATTGCAGAGATTTTCATGAGCAGCTCCCTGCAGCGTCTCCCAACAGGTAGGAAGACTCTTACCATAAACCCAACATCTTCCCACTGCTGTCCCTTTCAGAAACCCCACTGCCCCATCCTCCCATGTCCCACCTGTTGAGAAGAACACACCCAGATCAAGCAGATCCCAAGCTGTGGGTCCCAAG
This sequence comes from Tauraco erythrolophus, assembly GCF_009769465.1. Taxonomy (NCBI): domain Eukaryota; kingdom Metazoa; phylum Chordata; class Aves; order Musophagiformes; family Musophagidae; genus Tauraco; species Tauraco erythrolophus. Next base: position 185,948 of record NW_028238614.1, on the reverse strand, counting down.
AGCACTTGCTGCTTCTGAGGTCTTCATAGCACTGTAGTCTTTGCCTCCTGATGGGCCAACTGTGATGATGGAGTAGCAGTTAATGATGGCAAACTAGCTGTGCCACCGGGGACTTCCGTGTGGAGTCAACATGAGCTTCCTGACCCCCACTCTTTGACTAGATGGTTAGGCAAATGAGGCAGAAACGGTTTGATCCATCATTGCAAGCCAACTCTGGGTGGCTCCTTGAATCCATGTTCTCGTTCAGAGATGTCCAGCCAATTGCTCCCCAAGCCTGAGGGTCACGTGTCGTCAAGACGCTGATATCAAGCAGGTGGGGTGGTTTCCACCCCAGCGCTGCTTTATTTCTCCCTGTTGATGGTCGAGGCACTTCCGACACCTCCTGTGGATCGAAGTGTCTCTTCTTGGGGGTTTTTGCAGCTGAGTTGTGTGGTTCATTGTGGTTTCAGGTTCTCCAGAGGATTCTGCTGCCCTGGGAAGTCTCCCCGAGTCTGATCTTTCCCCAGAGGAAAACGTATGGTTTTTTTTTTCTTTTTTTTCTCCTCATTTTAGTTACTTGTCATTGTGCAAGAACTGGCTTGGGTATCAACAGACATTTTGGGATCTGCTTTTGAAGGTCCTTGCTTGGGCTGGTACCTTGTCACATGAAAGAATAGCTGCAGGTCTTCCTGGGTCACACTGTGAGGTTGACGTTGGGTGGTGGTCTCTCAGCCCCTCTGTGAGCAACCGGCACAAGACCAGAAGCCTTTTGTCACTGTCAGCAAAGCAGCATCCCTTACCAGAGACATCAGCAGCTCTCCATGCCCCGGGAGCTGACTTAACCAGGTTTTGTTGGGATGGTGAGATGGGAACACACCTCAGAGCCCGCTGTGCAAAGTTCTGGAGAAGAGATGTCCCAGGATAAGCATCCCCAGGCCAATGAGACCAAAGTAGTGTTGAACAACCAACTGACCTCCAGTCTTTTCCAGCCACAGTTCCTCAACGTGGACACAATGATCAAAGGGAGCATCCAGAAGGCTGTGATCCAGCTGGAGGACAAGAAGGACAACAGCCAGCGTCCAACGGAGAGAATCAAGATCCTTCACAGCTTGCTTTTCCACGCTCAGAGTAGCGGTACGTGTGAGTAGAGAGAAATAGAAGCAGCTCCTTCTTGCACCTTGCAAGCCGTATGGCAAGAAGAAGACAACAAACAGTTTAAGAGCCAGTTCTGGTGTCCCTCAAAGCAGAGATGGGTGGGAAAGTACCCGAGAGACAGGGTGTGAGGTGGCATGGGGCCTCCTTCACCTCGCTGCACAGTTTCTCGTGTATGATCAGAATCTGTAGTAAACCACAAAGCAGACCTTGGACGATGATCCCAGACAGATGTCACTTGCCAATGGAAGTTGGTTTCCGCATAGGACAAATTAAAAAAAGCCCTAGGTGTCGTGATTTTTTTTTTTTTAAGTGGAAAGCCATGGCAACCAAAATCCCTTGCAGGTTTTTGACGGAGTCTCCTATTTGGAGAGGAGCACCAGGAGAGTTTTAACCCGCACTGTTTTGTGATTAGTTTCCAGCCACTTTATGACCATCCTGAAGAAAAGAATTTGTTACCTCCTGCAAGAACGAGAGAAAACGAGCCAAGATCCAAGGGGATGGATTTTCCGCAGGGCACTCTCTACCGAATTCATGCTGGAAGACACATCATTCAGGTAGAGCTGATTGGGTGCCGCCTTCCTAATGTCAAGTAACTCTGTCCCTAAAACTGCTCCGCGTGAAGTGTGAGGCACCTTGCGTGAAGGCCAATATGTGACAATCAAGAAGTGTCTAAATACGTGAGGTTTTTTACCAGCCTAGAACAAGGCAGGGGCTTGCTGGAAGGTCACATTCAGTCTCAAAAGCAAAAAATTAAGAGAATTGTTGATTTTTGCTGGAAGCGAACAACGTTGGTTGAGTGTGACATAGACGAGGACTTCAGGACGGCTAGTGTCAAGGCTGGACGTCCATGTGTCAAGGCTGGACATCCATGTTTGGCGTTTTCAGAGTGGTTGGGTTGTTTTGGTTGACTTGTGGGTCTTTAAGACTGGTGCTGTCCCCGGGGCAGAGGAAGGTTTCTTGGTGGGAAGCAACGTAACGAGCCGCATCGTCTCCTTTTTCAGGCAAGCGCTCTGGGTGCACCTGGAAGATATCGTGGCGAACGTCTTTGCCCAAATTCTCGCTGTGGTGGATGCCAATAACAACCTGGATCACATCTCTCAAGGCTCTCCGCTCGCAGAACTGTGGCTCCAGATGTTCCAAGAAGAAACGTTCCTAAAAATTAAATACACCAGGAAGTAAGAGGCAGGGTGTAAATGTACAGCGAGGTCGTTTTCCTTAGGACAGTAACAGCTGGTGTTTTGTGGTGGAAGTGTAGCTCATGCGTGAGGTGCAGGTGTTTATAACCAACCATGGAAGGTCTTGGGTGTCAAGCCACTGGCACCAACACTTCCCTGTTATTTGAAGCTGCCAGCAAAACTGGCTCCTTCCCTGCTCTTGCACAGCTTTCCCTGTTCCTACCAAACTTCTCCCCAGGTTTCTGAACCCTTTTAAAGAGAACACTCGTCAGTGGGAGGTGGGAACTTCTCTGAAGTGGTCTGTCTCTGGATATCTACGGTCTGTCGCACGATTTAATGCTTCTTCCGGTGCTGTTTGAATTCAAGGGCGGCAGATGCCAAGATTGCCGTGTTATCCATGACTGAGGACCCCAACACCTCCCTTGTCTGCCAGTTTCCATTCAGCTGGGTTTTGAAAGCCTACCTGGACGACATATGGGAGAAGGTCTATCAAATGAAAGGTAACACCAGACTTTCCACGGGAAACTTTAACTCAACAGAGCTGCCCAAAATCCACGTCCTTAGTAGGAGGAACCATGGGGACTGTGTTCCTCACGCCTCTCAAATGACCCAGAGCTGTGTGGTGTGTTCCTTTCTGTGTTATATCTTCTCTTGCATTGTGCCCCTTTGCACATCGCCTTGCCCTCAGCCACACCTCCACCTCAGCCTTAATGAGGAGCTCTCATTTTCTGCCATGTCTTTGCTGTCCCTTCTAGATCAACCAGAGAAGCCTACAGAGGAAGTGGCCAGATTCTACCAAACCTTCATTGAGAACGTCTTGATGCCGGATGACAGCAATCCAGACATGCTATGCTGCTACACCAATGATTTTCTCAGGATGGCTTTCCCTGGGCAAGATGTTTCCGTCTATGAGGTGAGTGGGGTTGGGTAAAGCATCGTCTTCAACTGGCGTTGGCTTTAGCCCTTGTCCTGTCCTTCCTGGTCAGATCCGATGTTTTGATAAGCCCTTCCTTGTGCTTCTCTGTGGCTACTCCTCAACTGTTATGAACATTCTGTCTTAATTCCACCTGAGGAACTATTTTTGATGAGGAAACTTCATATGGGATACCACAGCGATGCTGAGCATCTCACCGTAGTCCTGCTGCTGTTTGCTTTGAGCAGAAATAACACTTTTTATTTTACCTGCAGATTCTATCCAAAGTCTTCCTGGCCAGCGCAGAACAACTCTGCTCCTCCGTGGGCAGAGGGGAGATGGGCTTCTCCCCAATTTGGCTTCACATGGACTATTTCTACCTCCGAGATGATTATCAGCTCTTCATTGACATAGCAAAAAGCAACGACGCTGTCACAAGCGAGCTGCAGGCAATGTATGAAAAGAACCCTACAGAAATGGTGAGCAAGGAGCCTGTTTGCCCTCTAACCCTTCTCCTACTGCGTTTGAACATGGTGGTCTTCACAACTTCCATCACTTAATTACGTGCTATGTAATTAGTGAGACGTTCTTGTGTTTGGGTCACTCTGGGAATCGCGTTGAAGGCCCCTCAGACTCTTAGGCCCTAAGATGGGTGGGATTGATTTAGTTGTGCTTCGGGGGGGGGGGGGTTCCAGCTCCTTAGCTGGCCACATCCACGTGGAGACGTCTGCATCCCTCCTAGATGCTTATTGCTTGGAGCATCAAGCTGAGGTTTTTACAGAATTTCCCATAGTGACTCCCAAGATACTTCTTTCTCCAAGGTCCAGTGAGGCTCAATAAAGCCCTTCTTGATTTACAGATGCCAGAACTTTACCCACAAAAGTCCATTTCTTTCTAACTTAGACCTGTCAACTACTCCAAAAGCTTTACCAACATCTAGTCATGCATGATCCCTTCGCTCTGTGCCACCCACCAGTGAGGTCAGTTCTTTAAGCAGACTCCAGCTTTCTTTTTCTTTTGCCAATGTCATTTCAGTTTGTCACTCTTGATGCCTTGAACATTCTCTTGAAGAAAGTGCAGCCCTCTGAAAATGGACTTTTGCCCTTTGACGCTTGCGTAGCATGGCTGAAAAGCGTCAAGTCCATTAAGCCCTGGATGGAGTGGATCAGTCTGGACAACTACCAGCTTCAGTTCTACCAGAAGAAGAAGAAACTCCTGGAGAGCGTCTTGTAAGTTGAGTCACTTTCTGTTGACAGTAGCACGAGCAAACTTCTTGACATCTGAAGGACATCCAAAGCTGCCTGCCTCTTGAGGAGCTGGAGTCACGAGTCCTCCAACTGTCCACTGCTACCTCATTATGTTGCCTGTTACCACAAACATGGCAGCAAAGTGGCTCCAAAAGTAGGTGGTGGATGTTTCACCGTGATCAAATCAGTTCTGGTGGAATTTCTCCTTGATGGTGCCAAAATGCTTTCTGGAGTGGGACAAGTAGGTCTCTCCAGAGATGTCACCCAGAAATGGGCCAGCAGTTTCAGTTTGCCCCAGGCTCCATTGAAACAAGTGGCATAGACAGGACCAAGCCGTCTCTTTCTCCCTCCAATGCTATCTCAGGAAGGTCTGGTGTCCTCAGGTTACCACATCCTGCCTGGGATGAGTCACAGAAATATTGGTGGGAAGGGACCTTGGGAGGTGTCTGGTCCAACCTAATGGATGTGTGTTTTACAGGCATCGCTGGACCTGCACCAACATTGTCTACATGTTTATTGACCACCTGCTGCACAACGAGACACAAATGGAGGAGAAACTCCTGCGGCTCGTGGTGAAGCAGTTCATCTTCCTCTGGAATGTAGGTGTTTCCTGCAGCAGCTCATGGCTGTGAAGCTTGGGAGGGCTCTTCCCTTCCAGGAGATCTCTGGTCCCAGCTGTAGGGAGGGCTTAGGAATGGGAAAAGGCTGGAAATGCCATCCACGAGCCAAACTGTTTGGATTCAGGATCCGAAATGAGGATTTGAAATCAAGGAAAGGCTTCCTTGAGAATTTGAAGAGTTGATCCAGGTTGTTCACCCTCAGAGGTCCATGCAGAGACATCCGTACATGGATCTGCTTAACTCTGTTGTCTAACCCTGTGCCCCTGCAGCACTGACATCCCATAACACTTGTCCTCTGTACCCCAGAGAGATGTTTCTGCTGAACTTGCACCATGTGTTTGTCTTTTGCAGCGCCTCTTTGCAGCCCCGGGATTTGAGCCGGAGAAGATTTTTGATTTAGTGTCAAAAGTGCTGAAGAAATGCAACGAGAACGCCGATGTTGTGTATCTGGTGTAAGTCCGGACTGAAAAAAAAAAAGTTGACTTTAGGGTCGTTGGCCATCGATGCGATATTTGTAAAGGGTGGGGGATACAGGATCCGGTGCCAACCGTGTCCTGGGCTGCACCCAAACAGCGTGGGCAGCAGGTCAAGGGGGGGGATTCTGCCCCTCTGCTCTGCTTTCCTGAGACCCCCCTGCAGTGCTGCCTTCAGCTCTGGGGTCCCCAACAGCAGAATAACACAGAGCTGTGGGAGTGGGTCCAGAGGAGTCCACGGAGGTGATCTGAGGGCTGGAGCACCTCTGCTATGGAGACAGGCTGAGAGAGTTGGGGCTGTTCGGCCTGGAGAAGAGAAGGCTCCGGGAGACTTTCCAGCACCTTAAGGGGCTACAGGAAAGCTGGAGAGGGTCTTTGGACACGGGCGTGGAGTGACAGGACACGGGGTGATGGCTTTAAACTGAAAGAGGGGAGATTTTGGTGGGATCTAAGGAAGAAATTCTTCCCTCTGAGGGTGGTGAGGCACTGACACAAGTTGCCCAGAGAAGCTGTGGCTGCCCCATCCCTGGCAGTGTTCCAGGCCAGGTTGGATGAGGCTTTGAGCAACCTGGTGTAGTGGAGGGTGTCCCTGCCCATGGCAGGGGGGTTGGAACTGGATGATCTTTGAGGTCCCTTCCAACCCAAACCATTCTATGATTCTAAGACCATAAGCACTAAGGCCAAAGGGAGGCCAAGTTGATGAAGTCAAGGGGTAAGAGCCTATCTTGGAAGTGATGAGTCATCTCTGGAAGAACATCTCTTGGGTGTGGTCCCAAAGAAACCAGCTCCTCTGAGCACCCAGGCTCTCCATCCTCTTCACCTAGCCGTCCTCCCCACGCAGCTCTTCAAGACAGGATCATCCTCAGGCAGCTCAGAAGCTGCTGGTGCTGGTTCTTGAAGTGGTGGTGGGTCACCCTGGCTCTCCACTCACGGACAAGGCCAGGCCAAAGCCCCCGTCCAGCTTCATCCCCGCCCCAGGGTGTACGTTAGGCTGGAGCCACCCTCTGCGCCCCTTCTCCAATCTGGCAGAAGCGCTGAGCTGCCTCTTCTTTCCATGGTGTCCTTCAGGAAGGGCGTGAGGGAATGCAAGAGCTGCCTGCGGGAGATCACCGACCCAGCGGAGCTGCCCTGTGGCCACATCTTCTGCACACACTGCATCCAGGAGTGGGCCAACAAGCAGTGTAAGATCTGCAAGAAGGAATTCCCGAAGGATTACAAACCCACGGCTTCGGAGGCCACGAGGTATCCTGTGTTTCAAGTGTCTTTGTGTTAAATATTGGGACAGGAGATGCTGATGCCTGAGCAAACGGCCATCTCGTCTCCCTGGTCTGGGTCCTGTGCTCTGCAGAGAGAAGGACGTTGTTTCCTTCCTTGGTTGGAGATCGACCATGAGTCTCGGTTTTCTTCTTCCCTCCAGGGAAGCTGTCGCCTGTCACAACAAATTCCGGAGGAAATGCAATTCTTTCTTCGTTGAGTTCATCACCGTGTACTTTTTTGGAGACAGACAGTCGCCACCGGCTGAAGTCATCCAGCGACTGATCCAGTTTGTGGCCTGCAAACCCAACCCTGAGCATCAGGCAGGGAAAAAGGGTAAAGCAGCTTGATTCCGCTCTTCCCAAGCTCTGACCTCGCCCTCTTGGGAGTTGAATAACGGATGTCATCCTTCCTTCCTAGTGTACAAGCCGAAAAGTGAGTTGTCGCCCTTTGAAGAGTGCATGGACACCAGTCCTACCATCCAGTCCTCCCTCCTGAAGCTGCTGCTGCGATGCGGGTCAGCTCCGAGGTTGCTCCCAAACTCCATTGCTGAACCTCTTGGCTACGTGGATGCTGATGCTCTGTGTCCTTTCTTGGCCTAGGTTCCACAATGTCAAGGTTCACTTGGAAGAATACCTGTCCCAGATGGAGGAAAAGATATCCAACCAAAGTAACATGGACCATTTCTATTTCATGGTGGTGCACTGTCTGGAGGTGAGTGCCCGTTGGTGTGCGCTGGGAATCCCCCACCTCCCACAGGTTTTTGTGGCCAAGGAACCAAGGGAGGAACTCATCTTGAGGAGAAGGAGAAGCTGCTCAGCTATAACCCACCTTCAGACTCTTAAAAATTGTCCTTCTTTCTCAAACAGGATTTCATGTATCCTTCTGAAGAAGAAGATGTCAGCCAGCTGGCTGAACGCTGCCTCTCCACCGCAGACCTGTCTGCTTTCTGCGAGCCTGATGTCTCGAGGATTAACACCCTCCAGTTCATCGCCCGGCTCCGGCTCTCCATCAGCCACGTGGCCACAGTGCTCTCCGGTGAGTTCTTTTGCTGAGCGTGGCACGAGAACGGCGCCTACCCCTAAGCAGTTCTGGAACGAGCTCAAAAAGAGGTCTGGCCTTGAAGGTTTTTGTGGGACAACAACTGTTTTTATGAAAATTGAAGCTGTTTTGGACAAACTTTCCAGCTTTTCAGCCCCCAGACTCGCTGTGTTCTCCAAGTATTTCCCGCCGTACATTGGCTTGAAGCCATGTTTCAGCTTGCAGTGGGAAGATCCTACTGCAACCTAGATCCTTCTGTGACCTAAACAGCTGTAGGGGCTGTGTGTGTGAAGGACACGTGTGACGTGCCACCGCTGGGGACTGGGTGTAACGAGAAACCTCCTTGCCAGCTGCAGATCCCAACGAGCCCGCTGCCGAGAGGGATGAGAAAGAGCAAGACCTGGTGAACGCAATGAAGAAGCTGGTGGCGAAGGCTCCGACTCCGTGGCCTCAGGTGTTCCTCATCAGAAATCTCTGTGACATCTGTGGGCTCACCTCTATGTGGAAGATCCTCCAGGTGGAGAAATGGATTTTACCCCAAGGGGTAGAAATGTCGCAGGTGGGTTGTTTCTTGAGAGCCTTGTGCTGAAGCAGAGCTGAGGGGGGTGGGATTCGCCGAGCTCAAGCCCCACAAAATTGATTCATGGGGCTCCCTTCCAGTTGAGGAGTGTGACAGGCGTAGGGTGCCGTCAACCTCCTCTTTGTGCCCTTCCACTTGTTTCTTAGGATAACAACGCACATCTGTTTTTCAGGATAGAAGCACCTGGTCAAACACAATACTGATGTTTTCAGCGGTGGACAAAGCACAAAAGCAGCTGAAAAGCAAAGATGCTACAGAAAACCAGAGCTTGACTGTGAGTATCCATCGTGTCTCTGGCAGGAGGTTTCCACGTTTTTTTAGTCCGGAACCTTTGGTCGGTCTGGAACCCTTGATTGATCTAGAACCGTTGGCTAATCTGGAACTGTTGTTGATCTAGAACCATTGGTTGGTCTGGAATTGTTGGTTGGTCTGGAACCGTTGGTTGATCAGATCCCAGAACCTGATCCTAGAAACAGGAGGTTTCCATCTGTGTTGACGGAGAGTTGTGGCAGCTCCCTGCTGCCAGGGGACACAAATGGGACTTTGCATGGAGACTGAACCTCAGCGGTGAAGTCAGAAGACCCCTCATGAGGAGGTGCCGTGCTGGTTGCTTTTGCTTATGTCTGTTTTGTTTAACTTTTGTAGTCTGTCGTGAGACAAATGGAGAACATCCTCCAGTTGCCGTCCATCCCAGATGAGCTGCCGGAAGACAAACTGAAGAAGATCGTGGATGCTTTGGGTGACAGTAAAGACCCAGACCTGCTGGAGGTGGTCTTCCACACTGCACTGACTCTGATCTTGTTCCCGAGCCGCATCACTCACCTCCTCAAGAACATCTGCGTCAAGCCTAACGTGGTGAAGGTGAGTCTCAAGGTTGAGGTGCACAGCTCTCTCCACCCCACTGTCCTGGTGCAACATGTCCTGGCAGACAGGCTTTGTTTTGGTCAGCTTGTTGCTTTGTAGATTGTCATTCCTTTTCCTTCTCATTCCTTGGGCTGAGAAGTAACTGTCGTCATCCATTTCGGTCTACTTCAAGTGTAGATCAGATATATGGTCTACGGGAGATATCCATCTCTCTACTGACTCAAGGGGAGTGGGGGCCTGGCAGAACTTCATTGGTGGAGATTAGGTGGTTTGAAGCCCAGCTCGAGCATCGTCCTTCTGCCAAAGATCTTCCATCACTCAGATGATGATGGATACACTCGTTCCTGAGCTGGACTTCCCCTCGGGTCTGTCCGTGCATGTGTTGTTCCTCTTATTTGAGGGCTGCAGGAAGCAACCAAGACGTCGTGCTGCTTTTCTTAGAAGAGAAGGCAACAGCCACCTCTGGATCCTCTCCCTTTCCATCAAAACCTTCTCCATGTGCTGTCTGGCCCGTTGTATGTTCAATTTCAGAATCAAAACTCATAAATAATTGGGACTCTTGGGAACTTTGCTCATGTCTGGTCACTCCAACCTCATGTCTCCCTGTCTGCTGAACCTCACTCCCTCACTCGGTCCCCATTCTCTCACCAGAGATTTCTCCCTGATGTCAGTGGCCATGCAGGAGGACCTTTCCTCCCCACTGCTTGCTTTAGAAGCAGAATCGTTCCTCAGACACGTGGGAGGTGAGCTAGGAAGATGGTTATCCCACACCTCACTTTCTATCATGTTTCCTTTCCAAGGGCTCCTACCTTCCCACCATGCCTGGAGACCTGCTTTTTGATGAGAAGAACTGGAAAATGAGTGAAACAGAACAGCTGTGGAGTAAGTACTGGGGGAATCTCGCTGCTCCTGTGCAGGTAGGGGATCCACCAGCAACCGATTGAGATCAGCCAGGGGATGGAGGGAAGGGATCAAAGACTCCTGAAGGCCATCTCTGTCCTTCTGTGGAGTCCTTCTTGATCTTCACCTGGGTGGAGCAACTCTGGATCCCTTTTTGACAAGGGATGGATGCCAGGAGGTGGGAACCAGGCCTGTCACCCTCTTGGTGAGCTTCTGGCCACATTCCCATCACAGAGGGCATTGTGGGAGATGGCTGACTAACTGTGTCCTCTTTTACACATAGCTTGTCAGTGTGGCTGGTTGTGGACTGTCACCAACGTAAGTGTCTTCTTCTGGCTGGTGGTCTTTGCAGCTCTGTCTTCTTGCACTTCTCGTTGCATCTCTGTCACCTCCATGGGAAAAAGCCAGGCTTGCGACAAGCTTCTCAGGTCGTCTTCTGGCTCCCGGAGGTGCCCACCCCCTTTTGCACCATCTTGAAATGCATCTTAGCTTCTTGGCCTGGCTGTTTATACTGGGTGGCTGCTGTAGATGCTCCTCCTGCTGCCCTGTTCCTCTCCTAATGTGGACTCCAGTGGCACCTCTGTGTCAAGTGGTCCTTTAGCTGCAAGAGCAGCTGCAAGGCTCAGAAGCCAGCTGGGTTCTTGTCCAAGCCAGCTGGGTTCTTGTCCAAGCCAGCTGGGTTCATCTCCTAGCGAGGTGCTGGGCTAAATGGAGCTGGGATTTGTGTCTCCCTGTGAGAGCAGCGGAGCGGAGCAAGTGCTTCCTGGTCTTGCATAGTTTCATCCCCAAATTGTCACCTAGACATATCCTGCTGACTGTAGGAAGAACCTGGTTGGTCTGGAGATGTTTGTTCATAGGTACGCATCTTCTCCTGCATCTCGTTAACTGTTGCAATGACACTATGTGGAAACCACTTCAGCTTTTGCTAGATGCCTTCAGCATCTGACTGGGCTTCCAACCTTCTCTCTTGCTCCACTCTCACATGTCCAAACACAGTGTGGGCTTCCCATGGAAAAGAAGAAATGCCAGTGTGGTGCCACCATTGGGGGAACTGACCATACACCTGAGAGAGGCTTCAAGAAGAAGGAAATGTAAGTCAACCTTCCCGGCTCCATGGCCCCAGAGGGCTTCATCCGACCACCTAACCCTTTCACAGAGCCACGGGCATGGGGAAAACACAGTGGGTGGCCAAAGCCAAGGTCTCTGCGTCCTGTGGTCTCATTGTGGGACCTAGCAGAAGACATGGTAGGTGATTACTCTTTCTGAACACAGCACCAAGGATAAAACGGAGAAAGGGTACATCCTGGAGAGCCCTCTCTCACGGAGAAATGATCTGGAGAGGTCCTTGTCACCTGCCTATGTCGGTCTTGTAAGAGCTTTGCTCCATTCATCCCTCCTGCTGGGGATCTACGCTGACAAACAGGTGAGCCACCACCATGCCGTGAGGAGCATTTGACCTAGCTTGGGAGGAGACCTTCAGGAGAGCTAATGGGGAATCTGCCCTGTCTTCCAGGCAATTCTAGACCTGATGAAAGGAAAGCCAGAGGATGTGGAAGAGTTCTTCTGGGGCCACCTTCAGAAAGACATCGCTTGCCTGGCGGAAGCCCTCAGCAGGAACAGGGAGGATGCCGTGTTGACTGTTCATCTGTTTCTGCTGCACCTAAGCAAAGCCAACCCAGCAGGTAGAGAGATACTGGGAAGCAGTGGGAGGTCACCAGCAGGGTTGCAGCAGTTGGGTTTTAACCGGGACCGATGATGTCATTGGTTCCTCCTTCTCGGGACAGTCTCCGTCCAAGAAATGAATGAGAAGACAGGCAGTGAGCTCATCCAAAGCACTCAAGCCTGACCAGCTTGAGGGCACAAGCAGATTGGGAGGTAGTTTGCTCCAAGTAGACATCTGTGTCATCCCTGCTGCTCCCGGTTCCTCTTAGTTCTTGTCATCGTTCTCCTTGCTGTCGAGAAACCCAACGAAGCTCTGGGCAGGGTCTACAGGGTAAAAGCTCACATGTTCCTTTGTGTCTTCTAAAGACAAGAGCGTAGCCTTGAGCGTCCTGCCTCAGCAAAAGGACCGAGAAGAGTGGGAAACGTCCTTCAAAGCCCTGGCCCAGCCCTTCTTTCAGGTACGCCGGTGTCCACCTGCTGCTGGCAGATGTCATGCACCCTAAGTACGGCTTTGCTGGTGGTCACATCTACCTCCAGATGTATCTGCTGAGCCCAGGGTGTTCCCACAGGAAAGAAAAGAGATTTTTCCCCTCTTTTTTTTGAACTGGGACCTCAGCCTGGGGTGATGGAGACCTCCTGGCTGGCATGGTCTGCTCTGCTTCTGGAGAGAACTGGCTTCTTGGATGCTTTTTATACGCCAATTCAGGTCCTCCTTGGAAACCAGTTGGGTTTCTTCCCTTGGAGAAAATCACCAGTGGGTTTCTTCCTGGGCAGTTCTCTTCTTGTCCCTTTGGTGGCGAGTTCTCACCATGACCCCCACTTCTCCAGAGCCCTCGTTGCTTTTCTTTGCCTTAAGACCCTGTGAATCCCCTCGGGCTGCTTTGGTAATGAGGGGTGGCTCCTAACGACCCTTGGGTTCTTGCAGGAGTTGGAGCACAGCCTTAATTCTGTCAAAGAGAAGAGGATGAATGAAGATCCCCATGGCTCCAACCTCCTTCTGAAAATAGCTTACGGCCAGACACCACCTTTCCCATCAAGGCAGGGCTTGATCAACCAGTCCTGCATGTGGAGACTTGAACAGAAGACGACCATCCAGACACTGATGCATTTCCTGCAGCAGGAAGATGGAGAAGGCACTGGAAATCCGTACCCCATTCTGCTGGAGCTCCTGTCGAAGGTTAGCTGAGGGAACATCCCCTCCCCACCAAAGCACAGGCAGTAGATTTCAACCTGGTTGATGTCCGTAGGGCATTGGGCTAAATTTTTCTCCTCCTTGTGTTTCTCTGGAGCATCCAAGCAAGACGAGGTCCTCCTCCACGTTCCCCTGCAGTGTCAGGTGGGATCCCTGTCCCTTGAATCACACTGAATTTTCTCTTCCAGCTTGAGAACATCCAACATGTCCGACACCTGCCCGACATCTTCCGTCTGCAGAATGCCCTGATCCACTTCTTCCAAAACTGCCATAAAGGGGAAGACTACACAGTCCGACAATTCCTGGACCAGCCTGAACTTTCAGGTGTGATATGGAGTTCCATCATGCCTGGGACGTGGGCGTTAAGGCACCCCTCAGCACCCAGACATTCTGCTGAGAAGCTGCTGTTGTAGTTTGTGTGGTGGAGCCAACCCAGCCAAGACAAAAGAAGCCTGTTGGGGCTGGGGGTGCCTCTGCAAGAGCAGTTTTGGGGTGGAGTTTAGGAGAGGGTGGAGGTGTTTGAGGCATCGAGGTGGATCTGGGGCAGATCCTTTCTCCTGGGGCATTTGGTGCTTGGTGAGATTCTTCTGCCATGAGCAAGTGAGACGGCCTTTGCAGCTCCTAAGTCGTGGTGCCCGGTTGATTGATGTCACACGTGGTCTAACACGGGCTTGGAGCCCAGCTTGAGCCAACATGAGGCACGGTTTGCTGTGACACCTCCATCATTAGGGACATGGTTTAGTGGTGGACTTGGCAGCGTCAGGTTAATGGGTGGACTTGATGATCTTCAAGGTCTCTTCCAACCTAAATGATTCTGTGTCATATCTGTTGGAGACATCCTTTGACCTGACGTGTCTCCTGGGAGGATTCTTTGATGGGGCTGTTTTCTTCTCTCTCTGTGCCCACAGAGGACCAGCGTTTGGCTTTCAGAAGGGCTATAGAGACAATCCGGAAAGTTTGGAGCAATATTAAAATGAACCCGTCGAGCTCAGGTACGTGCTCTTCCACCACGAAGAAAGAGGGATGTCGTGTCGCTCTTTCCTTGGCCGTTTCTTCTGGAGATGCCTCTGAAGCTGAGCTGCTTTTGCCACTGCCCTTCCTAGCAAAGCTGCTGAGCTTGCTTGCTTTCCACCTGCTTGAAACAAGCTAAAAACCCTCTGAAAATACAAAACCTGATAAAAAAAACCTTCCAAGAAGACCTTGATGAAAGAGAGAACTTCCCATGGGACCCATACAACAGGTGGAAGACCGTTCTGCCCTTTTACAGGCATCACCGTTCTGTCGAACCTCTCGCCCAATGACATCAACACCAACACTGCCGTCCTGCACCTCCTCCCTGCCCAACCGTCCATCAGCCACCTGGTGACCAGTTTCCTCATACAGCTGCAAAACAGCTGTGTTGACACGGCTGCGCGGGTCACCAGGGAGAGGCAACGGTAGGTCTCCAAGCTGCTCGCCCCAGGGCTTGGCCGTCTCCTCCAGCCTCCATAAAGGCTCCACGAGAGGCTCTCAGGGCTGGTGTGGGGCTTGCAGGGGAGCTGTGGTGGCCAAGCGATGCCCTTTGCAAGGTCCTGGTGGCTTGGTGTTCAGAAGAGCAGGTTCCTGGTGGCAGAGTAGAGGCAAGAGGCCCTCTGAACACAAAGGACAACCATTCCTCTCCCAGGTCCATCTCCGCAGAAGAGGTGAAGCCTTCCTCCGTGCTGGCTGTAACCAAGAGCGATCTTGTGACCATGGCGCTCACCAACTTGCAGTATGAGATAGACGAAGATGGCACCAAGACGACCTACTTCGACTTCCAGATGCTGCAGCGGCAAGTGGTTCATCGCTTCATCAGCGGCAAGCCCACCATCAAGGCTCAGGTGAGCTCAGCATGGGCCAAGTTGAGTTGTCCCAGGCCAGCAGTGGGGTTGGGGTCTGTTTCCAGCCTCTTCTACATGCCTTCCTGGCATTAGCAGACTCAACTGAAGGCATTGGCAGGTGCCTGCTGTGCATCTGTCTCTGTTCCTTGGGTTTTGAAGGACTGCCATGGCCAGAAACCACTTCTGTGGTCATCAAACCGTGGCCTGAAAGCTAGCGTGAGGACCTACAGCCCTGCCTTTTGTGAAGGCGAAGCCACCCTAGTGTCTTTACTAACAAGGGAGGAGTTGGTAGCTGTTGAAAGAACTTCAGGAGGCATCTCCCAGGGTTATGTATGGTCCCAGGTGGGACTCTGACCCACCTTGGAGGAGCACGTCTCTGGCTGGGGCTGTTGATGTCCGTTCTGTGACAACGAAGCCTGGAGCCGGTGGGAGAAGGGGACTCGAGGACACCAGAACCAGGCCGTCCTGCAGCAAATGGGCTGTGCATGCTCTCCTAAAGGTGGAGACTTGTCCACTCTGGCTGTTCTCCGGACCTTTTTGGTCCTTGGAAATGGCTCCCAAGAGGACCTTCTGCATCACCTTGCTGGGAAAGGCAGCGAAGCTGCAAGCTCCCCAGATGCTCCTTCATGGAGATGCCTTCCTCCAGCCGTTGGGCACCTCCACAACCCCAGAGAGGCCTCAGGAGGCCATTGACCACCTCCTGCAGAACCTTTGGGGACATCCCATGGCCTCACATCTGCTTGGCTGAATTTCCCTGGTGGCCCCTGTTTAGTGATGCCTGGCATGTTCATAACCATCTGTCCCAAACCCTTTCCAGACGGCTCCATCCATTGCCCTCAACAATGTGAGGACCCTCCAGGCCACCAAGATGAAAGTCAGAGACCAACTGCCTCAGGTAGGAAATGGGTTGCTGGTCTTCTCCATCCAACCCTGAGGTCTCCCCTCAAGTCCTGTGACACGATGGAGGCACAGAGACCAGACAGACCCAACACCAACTCAAGAAGGGGGTTGGAGACCTGGCAGGACGCAGTTCTCCTGCGCCAGGAGAATGAGCAGGCGTGGAGGACATGACGTTGTGGTGGTCCCAGTCCTCGCTGGGTCACATCCTTACTGTTCTTGCTGTCAGGAGCTGCTCAGCATCAACCAGCAGAAGCGCATCATGGAAGAGGCCCGCTCAGTCAATGCCCTCTCCGAGGCCCTGGCCACCTTGAAAGTGGCTGCTGAGTTCCTGGCCGTGACGGGTGGTGACCCAGAGCGCCCGTTGCCTGATTACGTCCGGCAGGAGCTGAGGATGGA
This sequence comes from Tauraco erythrolophus, assembly GCF_009769465.1. Classification (NCBI taxonomy): domain Eukaryota; kingdom Metazoa; phylum Chordata; class Aves; order Musophagiformes; family Musophagidae; genus Tauraco; species Tauraco erythrolophus. The sequence goes on along the minus strand of NW_028238614.1, from coordinate 169,738 downwards.
CGCTGGTGCAAAGCAGTTCCAGGACGTGCCGGTGGGTGAGGGGTGAGGGACGGGTGGGAAGTGGGACCTCTGTGTCCTCCCTTTGATGGCTCCTCTTGCCACTCTGGGCAGGGCTTCACATCCTCTGTGGTTCCCACCACCTTCACGTTGCGCCAGGGTCCCAGATCTGGTGTCCATGAAGGTTTGAGGGTCTCCTGCTCAGAGCAAAGAGGTCCTGGGCAGCTGGGTGGGTTTAAAAGCTTGGCTGGACGGTGCAAGGTCTTTGTGCCATGTCCATCAACACCCTGGGGACACCTTGGACTTGGAGCACCTCTGTGGGGACGTCAGTGATGTGGGAGCCAAGGGTTTGTAGATGAACTCACCTGGATGTTTGAACTGGGCAGTTAAGATGAAGCCATTGGAGGATGTTGGTAGCCCAACATGTCCTTCTTCAGGACACGCTGGAGCTTAGCAGGATGGGACATTTCCGAGGAGCTGAATGCCTGTCTCCTTCTGTCCCTCTTCTTCAGGTGGTGCCCAACACCCGGCTGAAGCACATCCTGTCGCTGTGGCAGGTCCTGGCAGCTCGCAGATCCATGCTGTTGGTACAGATGAACCAGGTGAGGGAGATGAGGCAGGGGGAGGAGATAGGGTTTGCTTTCCTGGGAGGAGAAAGGAAATTTACATTGCTCCAGCCAGGTGGCATTTTTGACATCCCTGTCTCATCCCTTCCCTGGGTTACATGAAGGTCTCTGGCCCATCCTGAAGATAATCCACTCCTCGGGGTACTTTCAAGACTGACTCATGTCTTGGAAGCTCTCTGGTGGTCCTGATATGAGGTTCCAAGGACACAAGAGGGTTGTGGTTCTCCTTCCTCCACTGGCCGTCGCCATCTGGGTGGGATGTACTGGGGTCTCCCTATTGCTGAAGCTGGTGGTCTTTGCAGGATCCCTTCTGCCTGGTACCCAAGCAGTTCCAGGGGCAGCTGAATCCAGAGGAGGAAAAAGCCTTGGCCTCTGCGTTGTCCAACACCAACCTTGACCACTTCCTCATTGAGCTCCACGAGATGATCACTGTGGCGCTGTCCAGATTTGAGCCTGACTATGAGTAAGTCCAGGTCGTATGCTGGGGCAGACAGAGTGGTGGCAGAAGTCACAGCTTCCTGGGAGAGTTTGGTTGAGGAGAGCCTTCTGAAGGTCTCTGGTCCAAGTCCTGGCCCAGAGGCAGGTTACTCAGGGCCTCATCTGGTTGCCTGTTGGTAGATCTCTGTCTTTGGAGATGCTCATCTTGGGGGCTGACCCAAGGTGGTATCACCCTGATGGGAAGAGGTTTTTCTTATGTCCAGCCATCAGCTGCCCCATTGGCTCCTGATACCACTGGAGATACCCCGGGGTGGCTTCTAGCACGAGGTGTTGGCTGTCGGCTAGCATTGACGAGCAACCTTGACAATGCTTAGTGTTGACAGCCAACTCTGGCCATGGCTAGCTGCTGGGGGTGGTGGGACATCCATCCCACCTCTACCCGCTCACCCCACCCTGCTCTACCTCACCCGCAGGCTGAATTATGCCTTTAAGTTCTTCCTGGAAGACAACCAAGTACCCACCACCTCTGTGGACGCCCTCACGGATGCCCTGGATCCAAACATTCCTGTCAAGAACATCCTCTCCGTCTGGAGGACGGCTGCGAAGACCAGCCAGATCAACGTCCCTGCCTACGGCCAAGAGAGGCCAACCTAAGGCAGCCATTAGCCCCCTTCTCACAGTCACCCAGCTGGTGGCTTGTCCCTGTGGGCACAGAGAAAACATCTACCCCTAATCCCAGCTCTGGGGGCACCACGTGAGCTGTGTGTGGGCTCGTGGAGCAGCTTGAGCCTCCAAACCCCCAAAATCCTTTTCCCTCACTGCCTGAACCCAGGTGAAAAGGTCCCACATGGACCCTAGGTGTCCCCATCCCTCCAATCCTTCCAAGCCACAGCAGGAACCTGGAGAACATCCTTAACACCACTACTCCTGTCCTCAGTTGGCCAGGGCAGCCCCCAAGGGGAGTCCAAGGAGCTGAAGCCCCTCTACCACCCCAGTGCTGGCTATGGGGTGCTTCTGTGTCCCCCTGTGCCCATTGTTGGTAGCCTCTGTCCTGCCTTGTCCCTCCTCTCCCTTCCTGCATCATTAAACACCCAAGGACCCATCTTGATTCCACATCGTTTCCGAAACGGTGGTGTCATGGCACCAGACCTCCTCGGGGTCCGCTGTGGGGCTCGAGAGGCCTCTGGAGAGACAGTGGTGGAAGAGCTGGAGGTCTGAGCTTCTCCACACTGACCTCCACAGGTGGTCAGGGGCAGGAAAGACCACAGCTGCCCTGTCCAGAGCTGCCTCCAGTGCTCCCAGTGTATCCCAGTGCCCCTCCAGGGTTTGCCCCCAGTGGTGAGCTCCTTCTCTCCCTCCTCCTGGAGATGTTACCCGGGTTAATTACCTAATTAACATCAGTTTATCACCCGTGGTTACAAACTGATTTTCCAAATGCTTTTTTCCAAGACTTTTCGCAAGGGGCATGTCACGATAGGACAAGGATGGTCCAAGTGCTGATTTTTAGGATCCCAATCCCTCTTTTAGGGTAGAAAGCCTCATTGTTAGGGTCTGAAGACTCAATTGAAGTTTCCAAATCCTCATTTTTAGCATAGTTTCAGTGTTTCAGAGTCGTAACTCTCATTTGAGAGCACCAAGCCTCAGTTTTGGGCCGAAAGCCTCATTCTTAGGGTCCAACCCTTCAATTCCAGAGTTCCAATCCGATTTTTGAGCATCCAAATACTCATTTTTAACATACAAATCCCTCGTTTTAGGGTCCAAACCTCTCTTCCAGGGCTCAAAGCCTCATTTTCAGGGTCCAAATGTTGCTTTTGCTGCTGTTTTATGGACCAAAGTCTAATTTTAGAAGTCTAAAGCTACATTTTAAAAGCATGAAGCCTCATTTTAGGATCAATATCAGCAAAACCAGTCCCAGGTCTGTTCAGTGTTTCTGATCACGAAGCACTAGTCACGTCTTTGGACAGGGTTCTCCAACACGCCAGCCTCCTTTGGGCTCTGTTGTCTTCTGCTTTCCTGCCTCTCTCTCTTACCCTTCTCTTCTGTGTCTCGTACCATGCATACATCTTTTGTGCTCTTTCACCACAAAATTTGTAGCTTTTGCTTCTCGGTCTGTGGTGACCTGAGATCTGCGTGTAATCCGAAGGACTGTCTTTAGGTTTGTATGCATTTGATGTCTGGCCACCGTTAGGATTTTAGAAGATCGTTAGGTTTCCATGTACCATGAACTTGTGTGTATTTACCAAAATCTGTATTTTTACAGCTTTGAGGTCACAGGTGGTACTGCATAAATCATAGAGAGGATGATGAAGGAATATGATTATTATTAAGCAGGCAGAGGGCTCTTTTAAACCTTAGTTTGAACTTGCGTAGTTCCTCCGTTTTCAAACAGTGCGTCACACGGGAATGAAGCAATTATGTTCCAGCTTTCTTGCTGGTGTAATTGGGCAGAAATTGATTATCACCAGTATGGTAAAGTGATTTAAAGCTGAATTTAGCCCACAGTTGCCTGGATAATGAATTTGTTTCTGGTTTTGACTGTTTGCAATAGCTTTCATTAAATAACTCAGCTACAACGTCAGCTGTCCTTACTTATTCTTATCAACCTTGGAATTAGCATATATCCATGGGTACCGCTCCATGTTGGTGAGGCAGGGCCATGTTTGGAGGAGAATCTTTTGTAACAGTTGAAGCAGCTGTTAGTGTGGCTGCATACCTGGCTGAATCAATTAATCATTTCATTAAACAAAAGTCTTCTTAGCTATGCTACTCAAATGCGTGCTGATCACAATTTTTCCAAACAACCCCCTGAAACCTAAACAAACAAACAAAACACTTTAAGACTCATAAACCAGCCTTGCTCTGATAAATAAGCTATGCTTTATTTAAAAGGATTAAAAAGAAAAAAAAACGTCTGAGGGGGGTTTCATCAGCATCATGAATATATTCCTTCAGGGGTGACAGTGTTGGCAAAATAGGCACCTCTGGTGATCTCATCCGGATGGTTAATGCTGCCCAAACACAGTTCTTTGCTGTACCATTCTGAACGTGACAGGAAACACACGCTTTCTGTTCTGCACTGCATCCTCGTGGGCAAGGGGGATGGATGCTGAGCACTGGGTCCAAGCACTCCTTACAACATCCCAGAAGCAAGTCGAGGGGGTTTGCATGTGCTTCTTGACTTCCATGAGCAAGCACAGGAGCACAAGCTGGAGAAAGATTGTAAAAGGGAAAGTGGAACATGTAACATAGGTGATAATGCTGTAAGTGAGCAGCTCCAGAGACAGACAGCTCAGTGTCTTAGGAAATGAGACATCAGGCATGGAAACAACATAGGAAGTAAGTTTTTAATGCTGCTATTGATGACACGCTGGACTTTTAGTCTCTTGTTTCTAATGACTAGACACCCACTAGAGATCTTCTTAAATTACTTTCAATCCATATCTCAGGAGCTTGATTCTGAAAAATGATCCTTATGGCCTTGTCTTCAAGACAATGCATAACAGAAGAATCAGAGTGAAGATTTACTCCAATGAGGGAAACTGAGCTGAATCTAAACCTCAAGTTTCTGGGATTTCTCTGGTTACCTGGAGCTCCCCAGTGTATATTTTATGATGATTTTAGTGGCACAACTGTCGTGGTTTTTGGACTGGGGGTCGAAACAAGAACCGAGAGGGAGCACCCACCAACCATGGTCCCGGGCAAAACATGACTCAGGCTTTCTTCTTAAAACAAAAACAATTTATTAACAGTTACCTAACAAGAGACACAAGGGAATGAAACCGGTTACTTGAGAGGAGAAAGAGGAAACAAGGCCAGATCTTAAAACAACACCTCCCTACCCCCTATTTCCTTCCGTTCCTGGCTCTACCTCCCCCCCGGCGGCACAGGGGGACAGGGAATGGGGGGTGCAGGTCAGTTCATCCATGTTGTTACTGCCGCTCCTTTCTTAAAGGAGGAGGAGTCTTTACACCATTTTTCCCTTGCTTCGGTGGATCCCCTACTCATGAAGAAAAAAAGTCCCCAAACTTTTCCGACGTAAGTCCTGCCCGCAGGATTGCCATCCTTCCCCATGGATCGCACCAGTTCGGGCTTTACCAGTCTCGGCCCCTTAGGGAGCTGCTGCCACTCGCATCGGCGTGGGTCGTCCCACGGACTCCAGATGCCTCCACGACCTCGTCGTGCATTCCATGCCCCATTATTAACAGTATCTCGTCGTGCATCCCCTGCTCCACGGCCTCTCCTGGGCTCAGGCATCTCTTCCCCGACGTGGGTTTCTCCACGGGCCACGAGTGGGTCTCTGCCCCGCCGAGTACACCCTGGCTGCAGGGGGGCCGCCTGCCATCTTCACACCGATTGCAAGGGAAACCTCAGCTCCAGCACACCTCCTCCTGCTCCATCTTGGCTGACCCGGTCGTTGTGGTTGTTTTCTCTTAGATATTAATCCTCTCTGGGGGAGCTCAGCCCGGCGGGCACCCCGGGAGAGGGGCGCTTCCCGAGCCCCCCATGCGGCTCCCCCGGCGCCATCTTGAGCACATGGCGCCGGCCCGGGCCGGGAGCCGGGAGCGAGGGCAGCGCCCCCCGCCCCTCTCCTGCTCCTGAGTGAAAAGAGCTTTTCCCGCCCCTTTGTCCCAACTTAAATAGGGCCATTCCCAGAGGCGCCGATTTGGTGCAACCCCCCGGGGGGGATGGGACTCAGATCTGGTGGCACAGGGAGCAAATCCCCTCCCCTGCCACCAGAACACCCCCACACACATCAAACTATCACAACAACACAGAGACTTCTCTTGCTGAGGTGACAGTTGCAAATCCTTGGGATGCAGTTGATTTTAATTCTTGCTTCCCTGAATGAGCTGCTGTTAATGGGCAAGTAGCAGAGCAAAGCAGAAGGGTGAGCTGCAAAGACAGAAGCTGTAAGCTGTGTCCTCCTCACTGGACTTGAAGGAGGTATTTTCCAACCTCTGTGGGAGCTTTGAGCCCACTCCCATGTTACCTGGGAGACAAAAGTTGCTTCTTGCTGCTGCCATCATCCTGACATGACATCAAGCGATCGTCAGGATGTGGAGCTGAGGATGTTTCTTAGGCCCTTGGCAGTGACTCTGGCATGGTGCTGTAACAGCAGCACAGGAGAGAGAAGAGGGAGAATAGTCAGGGCAGGGCAGAGCAGAAAAAGCTCTTGAGACTCTCAGTTCTCTTAATACCAGCAGAAACATCACGCGGTTTTCTCAGTTAGCCAAGGACTGTACCATAAAAAGAGCAAGTTCTCTTTCTGCCTCCTTGCTGTCACGCTGCAAGGTTCTAGTCAGCAGCAGAGACGTTTCATCTCTGTTGTGAGCAGTTGTTGGCTCTGCCTTGGACTTCCTGGGGCCGGAGACAGCGGCAGGTCTTGGTCCTCTGAAGGCTGTTGGAGGGGCACCCCTGAACACGCAGCTAACCCAAGCGGAGAGAAACGCAGCCGGAGCTGCTGCTTCCCTGCAGCCCTGCATGGCTCCAAGCTGCTGTGCTGGCAAGCAGGCTCGGGAGCCATCCTGGGAAGTGTTTTGTGTGGCAGTTTGCCCGTAAGCCAGCTTCGTATGACCACGAGCAGTCGCAGCCCAGGAGGAACACTGCCAGAATGAGTGATTTCCATCGCAGTGGCTGCAAAATGGCACATGGAAGGTGTACAGTAGAGCGGAGCAACCCAAAACCCTGCAGTCACCGATACGTGCCCACCTGCAGCGCTAAGTGCATGCCAGTGGTGGCATCTGAAACAAGGGCGGAGCAGCCAACACTGAGAGACCACAGCCTGGAGCGGGCTGGTGGTCAGACAGTGTTTCTAACATGGCCAGCCAGCCCAGTGCCCCTCACTCCTGCTCTTGGCACTGTGCTGCTGGAATTGCCCAGCTGGCCAGGAGAAAAAGATAACTACACCTCGCAATGACTTGCACACCATGGTGAGGACAACAGCGCGCTGAAGCTGAGTTACTGCATGGACAGTGAAGCATGATACAGCCACTCAGCTCTGGCTCACCGAAAAAGTCGGTGGAGAGGTGAACTGCCCCTCTGTCAGCACGGAAACCTTTTCAGGGACCCCGCCAGGGTCCATGATAATTTCCATGCATTTGCAGGGTGACACGGCTAACATGGGAGATGCTAAAAAAAACAGGAGTCAAATAGCCTGAGCCTCCTCCTGACCTCCTTCTCCAGAGGAGCTGTTGCTGCCGTGCCCAAGAAGGCACCATCTCTGGTGCCAGGGTGAGCTGCAGAGAGGCTGGGGGGTGTGCCCCACCAGGGACTGTGGGTCTCACTGTCAGCATCTGGCACTGCGGTGCTGTGGCTGCTGCTCAGGAGCTCCATGCTCTCACTCCCACAAAGCTCCCAGCAGGGAAAACCCCTGCTGCTGACCGAGGGACCCCAAAGGGTGCAAACAGCCCAGGAAGCAGGGCCAGGCCTCCCCAGGGGAAGTCTTTAAGTCTTTTCCCTGGCTTCAAGAGGTCTGAGGGGGTGGATGAAGTGCTGCTGGTCTGGAGGGCTGTGGGAGAGGAACCACAAGACTTTCTGCTCTTCCCAGCTGTGTAGAAAACCAGCACCACAAAACAGACCCATTTAACTTCCAGAATTGCTTCTTTTCAGCTCAAAAATTAAAACCCCTGTGTGAAAAGCCTTGGGCACCTTCCATCTTCCCATGTTGGTGACTTTAGGAGTTTCAGATATGGATTCTCCAAGCAGAGCCCACCTTGCCCGAGACCTGACACATGCACGCAGCATTTAGGAAGTCGACCAAGCAGGACCATTCTGGATACGGATCCCTCCTATTGTGCCAGTGATGGGAGAGGGTAAGGGTCTTGGTGCCATCAAAGGGCGCAGGTGACGGTGCGGGTGTCAGTTCCAACCCCTGGGACAGGACCAGCATGTGTGCCCCAGGTGCAGCTGCTGGGGGAACCAGAGTGAGCAAAGCAAGTGAGTCTCAACACCAGCACAGGAAGCAGGACTGCAGGTCCCAGGCCACATGCCCAGTGCTACCAGCTGGAGAGCCAGAGTGGTTGTACCTCCCGCAAACAGCAGGGAAAAGTGTTGCATATGGGGATGTAACTCCTAAAACAACTTCAGGCTGGGTTGGCTGACAAGAAGGAGGCCCTGGGTGCAGGCAAGATGTCAAGCATAGCCTGATGTCCCACAGCCTCTGCTGATGCCCAGGGCAGCCCCTGGGCCAGGAGGTAACGTGGTAACCATTCTCATGGTAACACTGCTTCCAACAAGGAGTTCTGAAGTAGTGGGGTAACTTATTTCTGCTGAATTATAATGCCTTCGAATAGTGCTGATATCCAAGATAACTTTAAAATGGATGGATTTATTGCAAACTGTGCTTGACAGCCTGGCTCAGTACAAAGGCAGCGTGTGCCTCGGGAGGGTGCAGGAATGACACCCGGCTGCTTTTGCTCCAGTCATAAAAACAAAGACTCGTTTAGGCTGGAACACATGCCTAGAAGTTGTCCAGTCCAACAAGCCATCTGTAGTCCAGCACGAGTGCTCAGCAAAACACAGGCAGAGGGTGAAGGAACAGGACAGGTCCAGCAGAACTTGGAAACTGGTCATTCAGTTCCAGTGCAATGACTCGTTTTGACTTTTTTCTTAAAGAACAGAACTAACTGTTCTCATATTTTTCATGTGTAAACGCTGGTCTGTTTTGGAAGTGTGTTTCGGAGGATCCCATGTTGATCATAAACTTACTGACCACGTCAAAGCAGTTATTTATGAGTGGGGAAGAAGACAGAGTCCCATCCGTTACCGTCACGTACACCATCATGATCCAAGCTCTGTTTAAAACTTGGAACACTGAAGAGCCAGATCTCACCATGAGGAGACCAGTTGCTATCTACTTGAGCATGTAGCACCAAGAAGGGAGCTCTTGGTCCATCCCTTGGTCACTAACACATCTCCCTGTGTTGTGGTTTAGGCCTATCCGGCAACTAAACTCCACACGACCGCTAACAAAAGGAATGAAGGTCAAGACAGGAACAGAGAGGGAGCACCCACCAACCACGGTCCCGGTCAAAATAGGCTTGACTTTTCTTAAAATCAAAACAATTTATTAACAGTTACTTAACAAGAGACAAAGGGGAACAAAAAAAAACGGTTACTTGAGAGGACAGAGAGAAAACAAGGCCAGATCTTAAGAACAACACCTCCCACCCCCCTTTCCTTTTGTTCCCGGCTCTACCTCCCCCCAGCTGCACAGGGGGCAGGGAATGGGGGAGTGCAGGTCAGTTCATCCATGTTGTTACCGCTGCTCCTTACACCCTTTTCCCCTGCTCCAGTGGATCCCCTACCCACGAGGAAAAATCCACAGACTTCTCCAGTGTGAGTTCTACCTGCAGGATGCAATCCTTCCCCATCGGATTGCTCCAGTTCGGGCTTTACCACTGTTGTGGGTTAGGCCGCTCCGGCAAACAAAGCCGCCCCCCACCCCCCGCTTCGTTGACCCACCCTCCCCCAGCCCCATAGATTTCATAGATTTCTAGGTTGAAAAGACCTTAGAGATCATCGAGTCCAACCGTCCCTAATCCCCCATTAAACCATATCCCTAAGTAGCTCATCCACCCTATTCTTAAACACATCCAGGGATGGGGACTCAACCACCTCCCTGGGCAGCTTATTCCAGTGGCTGACAACCCTTTCAGAGAAGAAATACTTCCTAACATCCAACCTGAATCTGCCCTGACTAAGCTTATACCAATTTCCTCTTGTTCTATCACCCAACACTAATGTAAAGAGCCCTTCCCCCACCTGCCCACCATCTCTTCTCAAGTATTTGTAGGCTATCTCTCCCCAGGAATGAGGGAGAGAATTAAAGGATAAACGGGAAACCCGTGGGTTGAGATAAGAACAATTTAATACAGATGATTTAATACACAGGGTAGATGCTCACCACCCCCTCTTATCCGCAGCCCGTCTCGTCCCGAAGCTGCAATCCCGGACGAACGCGAGGCCCCGAAATAGAGAGGGGCAGAGAGAGAGAGAGAGAGAGAGAGAGAGTGCTCCGAGAGCGGGAGTGCTGGGAGAGAGAGGGAAAAAAAGGCAATAGAGCAAAAGCGCAGCAAGCGCGAAAGAGCAAAAGCGGCGAAAGAGCCAAAGTGCCAAAGCCCGTCTGTCCGGCTGCCCCTCACTGTTATACTGGGCATGACGCTGCATGATATGGAATACTGATTGGCCAGTTTGGCCTCAATCTTAAGTTCCACCACAAATCACAAGGGGAATCGTGTCCCCCTTGTCCCAACTATGCTCCTCCCTTATCCCGCCGTGCTTCTGCACTCCGACACACTGAAAAGCCCTTGGAGTTTCACGTCCAACCACAAACATCAACTTGCTGTCAGCATTCTTCTCAGAGTGAGCCTCTGAGTAAAACCAAAACATGGAGCTCTTCTAGCTGCTAAAAAGAAGAGCCAACTCTGTCCCAGCTAAAACCAGGACAACCACAGTCTCGGATTCTTAGGGAGTTGTGACCACTCGCGTTGGCGTGGGTCGTCCCACAGACTCTAGATGCCTCTCTACCTTGTCATGCGTCCCATGCGCCATTATTAACAGTTACTCGTCATGCATCCCATGCTCCATGGCCTCTCTCAGGCTCAGGAATCTCTCCCCCAACGTGGCTTCTCCACGGGCTGCGAGTGAGTCTCTGCTCCACCAAGACCATCCTGGCTGCAGGGGGGCCGCCTGCTGTCTCGCCACCGGTTGCAGGGGACACTCAGCTCCGGCACACCTCCTCCCGCTCCATCTTCACTGACCTGGTGTCTGTGTGGCCGTTTCTCTCAGATCTCAGTCCTCTGTGGGTGAACTCGGCCCAGCAGTCACCTCAAGAGACACATTTGAATATTATCAAATGTATTAACAAAAACCTAAAAGAATATCAAAATAAAGCCCACAGATATGAACAAAATGCAGGCCTGGCTTTTCCTGAGGTACCCTGGAAGTCCTATGAGCACCTTATGGGTGCTGAAGTAGCATGTATTCAAACATGCTCCTCAAGGCATTCTGCAGTTCCTTGTTCCTCATGCTGTAGATGAGGGGGTTCACTGCTGGAGGTACAACCAAGTACAGAACTGACATCACCAGGTTCAGGGATGGGAAAGAGATGGAGGGGGGCTTCAGATAGGCAAAGATACCAGTGCTGATAAACAGGGAGAGCATTGCCAGGTGAGGGAGGCACGTGGAAAAGGCTTTGTGCCGTCCCTGCTCCGAGGGGATCCTCAGCACGGCCCTGAAGATCTGCACATAGGACACCACAGTGAACACAAAACACCCCAAAACTAGACAGACTCTAACCCCAAGAAGCCCGACTTCCCTGAGGTAGGAGTGTGAGCAGGAGAGCTTGAGGATCTGGGGGATTTCACAGAAGAACTGGTCCAGGGCATTGCCGTGGCAGAGGGGCAGTGAAAATGTATTGGCCGTGTGCAGCACAGCATGGAGAAACCTGGTGACCCAGGCAGCTGCTGCCATGTGGACACAAGCTCTGCTGCCCAGGAGGGTCCCGTAGTGCAGGGGTTTGCAGATGGCAACGTAGCGGTCATAGGCCATGATGGTGAGGAGACAATACTCTGCTGTGATAAAGAAGATAAAGAACAAGAGCTGTGCAGCACATCCAGCATAAGTAATGTCCCTGGTGTCCCAAAGGGAATTGGCCATGGCTTTGGGAACTGTGTTGGAGATGGAGCCCAGATCAAGGAGGGAGAGGTTGAGGAGGAAGAAGTACATGGGGGCGTGGAGGTGGATGTCTGTCGTGGCTGATCAGGCAACTGAACCGCACACAGCCGCTCTCCCACTCCTTCCCCAGTGAAGTGGAGAGGAGAAAAAATGTAATAAAAGGACTCAGAGTCGAGACAAGAACAGAGGGAGAACCCACCGACCATGGTCCCGGGCAAAACAGACTCAAATTGAGAGAAAAGCAAAAGAGTTTATTTACAGTTACTTGAAAGGATAAAGAGAAACAAAACCAGTTACTTGAGAGGACAAAAAGAAACAAGGCCAGATCTTAAAACCAACACCTCCCCCCCTTTTCCTTTTCTTCCTGGCTCTACCTCCTCCCCCAGCGGTGCAGGGGGCAGGGACTGGGGGAGTGCAGGTCAGTGCAGTTGTTCCTGCCGCTCCTTCTCAAAAGAAGAGGAGCCCTTACACCCTTTTCCCTTCCTCCAGTGGATCCCCTACACACAAGGAAAATCCACAGACTTTTCCAGCGTGAGTCCTACCCACAGGATGCAGTCCTTCCCCATCGGATGGCTCCAGTGTGGGCTTTACCACAGTCTCGGATTCTTAGGGAGTTTTTGCCACTCGCTCCGGTGTGCGTCGTCACACGGACTTTAGAAATGTCTCTACCTTGTTGTGCGTCCCATGCTTCACGACCGTCCTCAGGCTCAGGCATCTCTTCTCCGACGTGGGTTTCTCCATGGGCCATGAGTGGGTCTCTGCTCCGCCGACTCTTATCTTGGTTGCAGGGGGCCGCCTGCCATTTCACACCATTGCAAAGGAAACTTCAGCTCCAGCATATCTCCTCCCGCTCCATCCTGACTGACCTGGTGTCGATGTGGCTGTTTCTGTCAGATCTCAGTCCTCTCTGGGTGAACTCGTGCACCCTGGGAGGGGGGAGCTCCCCGAGTTCCCCAGCCAGCTCTGCCACCACCATCCTCCGTGGTTGACGCCGGCCCGGCGCAGGCAGCCCCCAGCCAGGAGCCGGGGAGCGGGGGCAGTGCCCTCCTCCCCTCTCTCCTCATTCCTGGGTAAAGCACCTTTTCTGGTTCCTTCGTCCCAACCTACCTATGGAATTCGCAGAGGTGCTGATGGCCCAATCCCAGTCCGAAGGGGCTGGGGGTCCAATCTGGTGGCCAGAACCAGGTCTGATCTGGTTCCAAAACCAGGGAAGACTCAGGGAGCAAATCCCCTCTCCTGCCACCAGAACCCCTTCACACAAACCCATTACACTGCATTGCTCCAAGTGGGGTCTCATGAGAGCAGAGCAGATGCGCAGAATCCCCTCCCCCAACCTGCTGCCCACGCTGCTTTGGGTGCAGCCGATGGCACTGTTGGCTTTCTGGGCTGCCAGCGCACATTGCTGGCTCATGGTGAGCTTCTCATCACCCAACACCCCCAAGTCCTTCTACTCAGGGCAGCTCTTGTGCTGTACTTGTGCTTGGGATTGCCCCGACCCACGTGCAGGACCTTGCACTTGGCCTAACAAGTTCAACAGATCTTCATGAGGTTCTCACAGGCCCACCTCTCCAGCCTGTCAAGGTCCCTCTGGATGGCATCCCTTCCCTCCAGCATGTCCACAACACCACACAGCTTGGTGTCATCAGCAAGCTTGCTGAGGGTGCACTCGATCCCACTGTCCATGTCTCCAACAAAGATGTTAAAAAGCACTGGCCCCAGTACTGACGCCTGAGGAACACCACTTGTCACTGGCCTCCATTTGGACATTGAACCGTTGACCACAACTCTTTGAGTGCGACCATCCAGCCAATTCCTTATCCACGGAATTGTCCATCTATCAAATCCATGTCTCTTCAATTTAGAGACAAGGATGTTGGGCAGGACAGTGTCAAATGCTTTGGACAAGTCCAGGTAGATGACATGGGTTGCTTTTCCCTTATGCACCAATGCTGTAACCACATTGAAGAAGGCCACCAAATTAGTCAGGCTAGATTTTCCCATGGTGAAGCTTGGAGACAGCTCCTGTCCTAGGCCCACACCCCAGGGACAAGCTACAGGATGATGCCTGTCAGCCCTGCTCACATCCTACTGGTTCTGGGGACTCTCGGGTCCTCCTCGGCCCCCAGGAAAATATTCCCCTTCAGTCGACACCACTGAAGATGTGAAATGCAGTGAGGTCAGGGGAAAATTCCCAACATAAAAGCTGGTGGTAATTCAGTGCATACCTGGAGAGATGAAACCACAGGCAAGAGATAATGAACACTGCTCATCCTGGACAGAAATTATCAGCAAAGTCCCACAAGGCTCGAGGCCGACACATGTCCTTAATCCTCCTTCTCACAACCTGCCCCTCCTCTGAGGGTTCGAACCACCACCCCTCTCCGAGCAGGGCAGAGGACCCGGGTGTCCAGGCTGCCTGTCTGCGCTCCTCTCCTGCCCTGACATGAAATCGTGCTGCTTGGGGGATGGTGCTCACTAGAGCCCTGGTAAGAACCTGTTTCCCTCTGTGCCTCCAAAACACCGAGCGCCCCACGGTCTGGCACTGTCTGCCCTTTGCCTCTCCCACCCTCATGTGGGGACACTCCAGTTTGCCCGAATTGGCCCTTCTCTGGGGCACACGGTGGGTGGGAAGGGCATCTCCTTTACAGAGACACCCCAGGTGTCAGAGTCCCTCAGCCGCTCTGCTCATCACCGTGGTGCAGCCAGAGAGGACTCAGGTATCCGGGTGCTGGCAGAGGAGGGGGCACATGGACACGGACACACACATGCAGAGCGTAGCTTTGCTGAAGGGGTTTATTGATCGTTAGAGGGAAAAGGCCCAGGGATCCCAGGAAATCAGGTGGGGTCATCCAGGGATGATCATGTCCTCATGCCGCTGGAGGGGAACAGACCAAGGGTGGCACCACCAGTTCCAGTCCTGAAAGACAGAGCCCGAAATGTGACCCCCAGTGTCAGCTTGGACAAGAGAGGGACCTTGTACCCACCATCTCTCTCTGTAGAGAGTCGTGGAAGAAGGGAATTCGAGCCCTCAATACACCCAGGACAGGACTTGGCTCTCCTTAAATCCATATGGCACCCAGAGCCCCTTGCCCAGTGTGTCGTAACCCTGAGATGCCCCTAAATCTCCCAGAACCCTGCCCAGCCCTCACGGTGATCCTGGGGGTCTGTACGGCACCAGAGCCCCTGCCTGGCCTGCACAGTGACCCCTGGGTCTGCGGAGCCCCACTGGGCTCAAGGAAAGGCACGGGCACAGCTCTGTCCAGCTCGCCTTGGGACATGGATCAAGGACAGTCCCCTCCGTTTCCCTCTCCCATCCCCAAGTTCTCCCCACTCCAGAGGACTCAGGGATCCCCCGGGGCCCAGGTGCTCTGTGGGGCAGGAGATGACCTGATGTTGCTCACCTAGACGACAACAGCTGCAGCCGCACGTCTCCGGCGCGAAATATAATCCAACGCTTCATCTGTAATGTGCTGGGGAGAAAGGCAGGATTAGGGACACACTTGGGTGCACTGGGGTGTACTGGGAGGCAGGGAAAAGCAATGGGGTTTGGGGAAGGTGCCTCTGGGGACAAATGGGCTGCATTAGTTTGCATGGTGGGGCACAGAAAGCAGTGAGGGCCCTGGGGAACTGGGGAAGGGGCCCACCTGGGTGCATGGCTGTGTACTGGGGTGTCCAAGGGTATCCCGGGTTGGAATGGGATGGATGGGAATGCAATGGGGGCCCTGAGAAAGGGGACCTCCCTGGGAAAACACTGGGGTGCAGGAGTGTTCTCTGGGGCTGCAGTGGGGTGCACTGGGGTGTAATGAGGCACGCTGGGATGCCCTGGAGTGTCGTGGCCTTGGAGGGGAGGGTCTGAGGCCAGAAGAACTCATGGTACCCACCTGCAGCTGTGGCAGTTCATCTTCCAGCTGTAGAGAGACCACGAGACCTCACTGGTCATGAGGACATTGCTGGTCCCAGTAAGGGAAGGAAGGACCAATGTGCCTTCCAGTTCCCCAGACCGGATGCCCTCCCAGTGAACCCCACTACTTACCGGTGAGATCTTAATTTCACTTCCTTCCTGGGGTCCCTAGGAAAGGAGAGCAAAGGGGTGGTCTGGGTAGGACCGTGGTGTGGCTGTGGGTGGGGCACAGGTGTCCCCAGTCCCCCCAGGTCCCTGATTTCCCCCTAATCTGAGAGGGAATACACCTTCTGCTCCACTCAGCCCTGTTCCACCAAGTTTCACCTGGGATACCTGTTCATGCAGGGATCAGGAATGGGGATGGAGACAATGATAGCGTGAGGAATTCAGGACCTCCAAAGAAGCTGGGGGTGGGGTGAATCCAAAGACAGGGTCAGGGGTGGATTAGCAGACCCCACGGCACTACGCTGGGGTGTTGAATGGACAGGACACTGTGGGATGCACGTGAAGGGTAAAGGAATTCATGTGGAGGGGGTACCATGACTTCAAGCGAGGTGGTTGGTGGGGGTGGAAGGAAGAGGACTGCAGAGGAGAAAAAGAGGGGATTGGAGAGTATTTGGGAGTGGGAATTCAAGGAAGGGGCTCTGGAGATGCTGCCGTAGTTGACAGGATGAAAGGCAAAAGTCCAAGGGGAAAGACTGAAAGAAAGGCATTGGGAACGATCGAAGGGAGGGCATTTGGGGACCCTGGATAGGAAATGGAGGAGATTTCATCTAGGAGATGTCTGGGGGGACCAAAAGGCTGGGATGGGGAGGCCCAAAAGGGAGAGATGTGAGGGCACCAAGACAAGAAAGCGATGGAGGCCCTCACAGGAGTTTGAGGTGGACTCTTACAGGGAAGGAAGAAGTTCAACAATTCACTGAGGAAGTTGGGCTCTGGGCACCACCAGGGGCTGGAGGTGAGGGGGAGACTGAAAGAGCTCCTTGTGTGGGAAAGGGAGAGAGCAAGTCAAGGGGGTTTGTGCTCACCACTACAATTTCATTCTGCAGGAGACCTGATGTCCTGCAGCCAAGACCCTTCCCCATCCTCGAGTCCCTTCCTGTGGCGTTGAGGACTCACCTGAGCATCGACTGCGGTGCACAGCAGGATGGTGAAGAGCAGGGCCATGCTGAGCAGTGCGACCTTCATCTTCCTCTGCGGTGTGCTGAGTCCTGGGTGAAGCTGGAGAAGGTGAGGGGTGGATTTATCCCTCCCAGGGCTCCTCCTTGACCCCCTCCCTGAGAGCCCTTAGGGCAAAGCCACCAGCCCTGGCAACAAGCCCAGCCTTGAATCAATCACCCCCACCTCCGTCGCTCATCCAGCCAGCTTCCTTGGCATCAGTCCAGTTTCCTGCATGGGGCAACTGCCCGGGGAAGGGCCCAGGCATCTGGTGGTGGTGAGGGGTGCGGCACTGTGCCCCTGACAGCCAGAAACCCTACGGTGACGACCCACTGCGCCCACATGGAACGAGGGGTGTCTGAGCAGAATTGTCTCTGAGCTCTCTCTGGCCCCTTGGGTAAACAGGGGACTGGGACTGACCCCTCTTCTTGGAAAACCAGAGACCCCAGGGTTAAGCAACACTGGGAGGTGGGAGGACAAGTGGGGGCATGGGTAATGGGGGCAGTCGGGTGACTGGGGCCTTCAGCCAGTCACTGGAGGCGCTGGCAATGGGGAGCACTGGTGAACATTGGGCACTGGAAGATGAGGGCTCAGCTTGGGGAAAGCGCTGGAGTGGTCGCAGTGCCCAGCTCCAGCCCACCCCATTTCCCTGGCACTGCAGGCCCCAAACTGGTCCAGTCCCCAGCCATGACCTCCCCGGAGCAGGGATCTGCAGGGGCACATCCCCTGCCCTGACCCTCATCCTGCCATTGCCTGGAGTCACTGTGACCTCTCAGAGAGCACTCGGTCCCACTCTGCCGAGTTGTCCCCAGACGGTGGGTCCCAGGGACTCTGTCCCCAACGATGCTGTGGCTCCAGCCCTGTCCCTGGCTGGGACTTGGCCACAGCCTACCAAAGGCCCTTGTCCCCACGCAGTGTCCCTTCCATGCCCCTATCACGAGGGTGCCCAGTTGAGGGGAGTCTGCAGGGGGTTGAAACAGCCTGGATGCCGGGGCTGCTGCAGGCCCAGCAGCGGGCAGAGCCCACAGAGGAGGGCAGGGAAGGGGCAATGGGAAGGAGCAGGTCCTGGGGCACCGTGCACATCTGGGGCTCCCTTGATGCCCTACGGACAGGCTGGAGCCCAGTGGTGGGGGCAGTGCTGGGGAGCAGCCTGACAGCCAGGCTGTCCATCTCCTTCGGGAAAGCCTGGTGGCAGGGGAGTCCTGCAGGAGTGGGGGGCTTCAAGCAGCCTGGGGGATGGAGCTGCCTCCCCAGGGGCACTGTGCCCCTTTCCCTCTCTCCTGCTGCCTGCCCGGCGGCTTTCCTGGGCTTTCCAGGCTGGTCTCCTTCACCGCACCCCTGTCCCTAACATCACCGTCCTGGGGGCCCTGGGCAGCCTCCTCCGGCCAGCGTGGGGAGGGGCAGGGTGGCATTGTACACAAGTGGTTCAGCTCTCCACTCTGGGGGGCAGAGCTGCTGGGGGAAGCTGCTGGCCTGGCTCGCACGAGCCAAGCAGGGCCTTTCCGGCAATCCGGCATCGACGCACTTTTGCTTTCCCGTCATGACGCTCACACCATCAGCCACCACTGCTCCCTTCAAGTGTGCGAGTTCCCCAGACAGCAGAGGGAGCAGCTGGTACCTCTGGTGGCAGGGACACACTCGTAATGGAGGTGGGCATGTTTGGGAGCAGCACGCTGGGAATTAAAGGCTGGGGGTAAAGATCTGGTTTGGGTTTTGAAGTCAGCGGGAGGTTGCCCTGAGCTTCAGTGAACCCAAGGTGCCTCTCTGTTTGTTCCCATGATGACACAGGCTCCTGTCACGGCTTCAAAGAAATAAAAATACACCGATGAGTGGTTCAGGAAAACTGCAAGTGGCTCAGATTCCTCCCGGACATGGGATGTCATTGGTAAGGCTTCAGGATATGCTTGTATCTTTACGGGACACTGCCTACAAATAAGAGATCTGTTGTGGGTCAGTTGTGAAAAGATTTAAGGCAACCGACTGGAATATTTGCTTTGGGAATTGCCCCAAAGAGCAGGCAGGCACCTGGAAGATTTGCATTTTGGCTGCTTCTGCTCTGTGCGCTCTTTATTAGACAGCTGAGTTACTCCGTGCGGAGTTGTTGATCGCATTTGGATGTGCTGGGACGTCATTTCTCTTCTGAAGTTGTTTTGAGAAGAGCTGATGAATTGTTTGCACTGTCCTAACTGAGGAATCTTGACTCAGGAGAGGTCAAGGCCGTGTACTCTAATGCCATCAGATCGCACTGGGGCAAAATGCCTCTGTGTTTCTGGAGTGACGGGAGGATGCCAGGAACTCTCCATGTGGGAGGCTGAGGAAAGCCTCATGGGGAAAGAGGGGCAAAAGTGTCCTGTAATAACCGAGCCCAAGGCTCCACGCATCCTCGGCACGGCTGTCTGGGGTATGTGACACGCACTCGCTCTGAATGCGGACGGCTTTGCTGTGCTGTGCCCACCAGTCACACGTAGGCTTTGGTGAATCTTGGCTGCTCACACAGAATTACAGGCTGTGTGTTGCCAACAAATCAAGTCACTGTGCTGGATTTGGTTAGGCAGCGTGAGGATGTTCATGAGACCACCACCATCATAGTTAGTGGAGACCCAGTAAACCCAGCTGGTAGGAAAGACAGACAGAAACTCAGGTCTCGCTGTGGTACACGACACCATTTGATCCCAGGCATCTGTGCGTAGGCTGCCCAGAAAATAACAAACAGGGACAGGTTCTGTCCTCCTAAACGTGGGCATCTGCGGTCATTTCTGTTGGCCAAGGGAATTCCCCACCAGCCTCCACTGATACCCCCAGGTAACAGAATCACAGAATGATTTGGTTTGGAAGAGACCTTTAAGGATCATCTAGTCCAATCCCTCGCCATGGGCAGGGACATCTCCCACTAGATCTTGTTAATCAAAGACCATTCAACTTGACCTTGAAGTTTTCTAGGGATATGGCATCCATAGCTTCTCTAGGCAACCTCTTCCAGTGTCTCACCTCCCTCTTCATACTAATGTTCCTTCCCTCTGTCCTATCTAAATCGACCCTCTTTTAGTTTCAAACTATTGTCTCTTGTCCTATCCCTAGAAGCCTTGGTAAAAACCCTCTCTCCATTCTAAAAGCCCCCTTTATATATTGAAAGGCTGCAAGAAGATCCCCCTCAAACCTTCTCCAGACTGAACAACCCCAACTCTCTCAGTCCTTCCTCATGGGAGAGTTATTCCAGCCCTTGGATCATTTCTGTGGCCCTCCTCTGGACCCACTCTTAACAGGTCCATGTCTTGTGCTGAGGACCCCAGAGCTGGAGGCAATGCTCCAGGTGAGGTGTCAAAAGAGATGATTAGCGGGGGAGAACCACCTCCTCTGATCTGCTGGCCACATTGCTGACTCATGTTCCGTTTGCCACCCACCAGAGCTTCTCTGGAGGGCAACTTTCAATCCATTCATCCCCCAGTCTGCGCTGATATTGGGGATTGCCCTGAGCCAGGTGCAGGAGCCTGTGCTGGGCCTTGTTGAGCTTCCTGAGATTCACTTCAGCCCACTACTGCAGTCTGTCAAGGTCCCTCTGGAGGGCATCCCTTTCCTCCAGCGAACCAGCTCTACCACTCAGCTTGATGTCATCTGCAGACTTGCTGAGGGTGCACCCCATCCTACTGTCTGTGTCCCTGAGGAAGAGATTAAATAGGATTTGTCCCAGTACAGACCCTTGAGGGTCACCACTTGTTACAGGTTTCCACTTGGATATTGAGCCGTTGACCGTAAGTCTTTGGATGTGTCCGTTCAGCCAATTCCTCATCCATCCAACAGTCTGTCTGTCAAACCCTGAGCTCTCCAATTTAGTGGCAAGAATCTTGTGGGGGACCATGCAAAGGCCTTAGAGAAGTTCAAGTAGATGACATCTGTAGCTCCGCCCTTGTCCACTGACAAGGAGGATCTTTTCCATTGTCTTCCTGGTCTCTGAGGTGATGTTGACTGGTTGATCGATTCCAGAGTCCTCTTTTTTACACTTTTTCACAAATGGGTGTGATGTGTCCCCTTTCTCAAGTCACTGGGGACTTTGCCTGACTGCCATGACTTTCCAAATATGATGGAGAGTAGTTTGGCAACTACATCAGCCAAGTCCCTGAGCTGAGTCAAGAGGAATCCCATGTCCTGTGGGGCTGTGGGATGCATGGGGGAGAGTTAAACACCCCTCCAGTCTCCAGGCTGCTCATCAGAGAGGAGACGCTGGTGGACTCAGCCGAATCCTGACCTTACATGGGGGGAAATGACACTGCCTGTCATTGCCGAGGTGTCCTGCATGGAAATGGGACGGGGAGAAGGGTTGAGGGAGGGCAACATTTACACTTCTTGTAGACCACCATGCCATGGTAGGGAAGGTCAAAGCAGAGATTACTACAAAGAAAAGAAACTTTTCAGAGTCTTTGTTTCAAGTTTCCACTCGAAGGATGGAGGATGAGAGATGGGAGGGGGCAAGAGAAATGGAAAAGGAGCTGTCCAGTTTGAACAACTCGGTGAGACTCCTGAACTGTCATTTCGAGGGATCTGTACAGCCCTGATGAGGGAGAGGAGGGTGGGAAATGAGCCAGCACAGCCAGGGGCCGTGCTGCTGGGAGCGTGCTGGGGAGCTGGAGCTCTGGCAGGAGCTCTGTGCCTGGGGCTTGCCGCACGGCACCTGAAGGACCAAAGATCAGAGAAGCTGCGGGACATCTGCAAGGGTGAGTAGGGGCAGTGCTGTGCTGGCCCGGTGTAGGGGAGTGTAAAAAGTTGACACCTGAATGTCATTTGGGTCCACTGATGGAATGACTTTCCGTTGATTGAGTAACGCTGCAGTGGTCGGTTGTTGGAGTTTTGCTCTCTCCGTGAGCGTGCAACTGGTGATTTGCTGGTTGCAGCACTGAGCGTGAGAAGAGGAAAACCTTGTGTGTGGCTTGGCTGGACACCAGGTTTCAGAACTGGTAGAACTGAGCTGGGACCATGGCTCAGCGCATGGACTGGATAAAATGGTTCAGAACTGCTGGAGCAGAGCTGGGACTTCCCAGAACTGAGTCAGTAGAAACTCGGAACTTTTGGCAGAAAACGCACAAGTGAATGAGCAAGATGTGAGAAGAGGAAGACTCAGTGAGGAAGGCAGATCACTGGGGCGACACCCCAGCTGCCACGCGCAGGCGCGACACCGGGAATCTTATATAACAAAAAAGGCAGAGTGTTGTACCATGGTGCTGCCATGTCTGGCCCTGCACCAGGAAAACGCTTCATGGGCAAAGGAGAACATCAGGGGCACTCCTGAACAGCAGCTGGCACCTGGTCCGTGTGTCTCACCTGCTCCTCCTGGCTGGTGAAAGAGGTGTGTGGGGCTGGCACAGTCTGGAGGGGACTCCCGGGGGTCTCTGCAGGCAATGAGGCTCATCTCTGCTCTGCTTCCTTTGGTTGCAGCCCTCCAGCCCTTGATGAAAGACACTGAAGTCTCGATCTGCTCCCTGGCAACTCAGACCATCTTTGTCCTTACAGCTCTACAGCAGAGGCCGACATCGGGATGGAGCCTTCGGTCATAGAATCATAGAATGGTTTGGGTTGGAAGGGACCTTAAAGATCATCCAGTTCCAACCCCCCTGCCATGGGCAGGGAAACCCTCCACTACACCAGGTTGCCCAAAGCCTCATCCAACCTGGCCTTGAACACCTCCAGGGATGGGGCAGCCACAGCTTCTCTGGGCAACCTGTTCCAGTGCCTCAGCACCCTCAATGTAAAAAATTTCTTCCTTATATCTAACCTAAATCTCCCCTCTTTCAGTTTAAATCCATTGCCCCTCGTCCTATCACTACACGCCCTTGTAAAAAGTCCCTCTCCAGCTTTCCTGTAGGCCCCTTTAGGTACTGGAAAGCTGCTACAAGATTACCCTGGAGCCTTCTCTTCTCCAGGCTGAACAGCCCCAACTCTCTCAGGCTGTCTTCATAGCAGAGGTGCTCCAGCCCTCGGATCATAGAATCATAGAATCATAGAATGGTTAGGGCTGGAAGGGACCTTCAAAGGTCATCTAGTCCAACCCCCCTGCAAGGAACAGAGATATCTCCAACTAGATCAGGTTGCTCAGGGCCTCGTCCAACCTGGCCTTGAACGTCTCCAGGGATGGAGCATCCACCACCTCTCTGGGCAACCTGTTCCAGTGTTCTACAACTCTAATGGTAAAAAATTTTTTCCTAATATCCAACCTGAATCTACCTCCCTCTGTTTTAAAACCATTACCCCTTGTCCTATCATCTTCGTGGCCTCCTCTGGACTCGCTCCAGTAGCTCCATGTCCTTCTTGTGTTGGGGACTCCAGAGCTGAACACAGTATTCCAGGTGGGGTCTCACGAGAGCAGAGCAGAGGGGCAGAATCGCTTCCCTCGACCTGCTGGCCACACTCCTTTTGATACAGCCCAGGACACGGTTGGCTTTCTGGGCTGCCAGCGCACGGTGCCGGCTCATGTTCAGCTTCTCATCCACCAGCACTCCCAAGTCCTTTTCCTCAGGGCTGCTCGTGATCCATTCTCTGCCCAGCCTGTACTTGTGCTTGGGATTGCCCCGACCCACGTGCAGGACCTTGCACTTGGCCTTGTTGAACTTCATGAGGTTCTCACAGACCCACCTCTCCAGCCTGTCAAGGTCCCTCTGGATGGCATCCCTTCCCTCGAACGTGTCCACAACACCACACAGCTTGGTGTCATCTGCAAACTTGCTGAGGGTGCACTCAATCCCACTGTCCATGTTGCCAACAGAGATGTTAAATAGCACTGGTCCCAGTACTGATCCCTGAGGAACACCACTCGTCACTGGCCTCCACGTGGACATTGAACCGTTGACCACAACTCTTTGAGTGCGACCATCCAGCCAATTCCTTCTCCACCGAGTGGTCCATCCATCAAAACCACGTCTCTCCAGTTTAGAGACAAGGATGTCGTGTGGGACAGTATCAAATGCTTTGGATAAGTCCAGGTAGACAATGTCAGTTGCTCTTCCCCTATCCATCAATGCTGTAACCTCATCATAGAAGGCCACCAAATTAGTCAGGCAGGATTTGCCCTTAGTGAAGCCATGTTGACTGTCACCAATCACCTCCTTGTTTTCTATGTGCCTTAGCATAGTCGCCAGGAGGATCTGCTCCATGATCTTGCCAGGCACAGAGGTGAGACTGACTGGCCTGTAGTTCCCTGCGTCTTCTTTTTTCCCCTTTTTAAAGATGGGGGCTATGTTTCCCCTTTTCCAGTCATTGGGAACTTCACCAGATTGCCACGACCTCCGAAATATGATGGATAGTGGCTTAGCAACTTCATCTGCCAGTTCCCTCAGGACCCACGGATGCACTTCGTCTGGCCCTGTGGACTTGTCCACCTTCAGGTTCTTAAGGTGGTCTCGGACCTGATCTTCTCCTGCAGTGGGCGGTTCTTCATTCTCCCAGTCCCTGCCTTCGCCTTCTGGGACTCGGGCTGTGCCGCTGGAGCTCTTGCCAGTGAAGACTGAGGCAAAGAAGTCATTGAGAACCTCAGCCTTCTCCATATCCTGGGTGGCCAGGTCCCCCGTTTCCTTCGGGAGAGGGCCTACATTTTCCCTAGATCTCTTTTTATCACTGACATATCTACAGAAGCCTTTCTTGTTGCACTTGATGTCCCTGGCCAGATTTAACTCTATCAGGGCTTTGGCTTTCCTAACCTGATCTCTGGTTGCTCGGACAAGTTCTCTGTATTCTTCCCAGGCTACCTGTCCTTGCTTACACCCCCTATAGGCCTTCTTTTTGTGTCCGGGTTGGTCCAGGAGCTCCTTGTTCATCCATGTAGGCCTCCTGGTGTTCCTACCTGACTTTCTCTTTGTTGGGATGCACCACTCCTGAGCTTGGAGGAGGTGATCCTTGAATATTAACCAGCTTTCTTGTGCCCCTCTTCCCTCCAGGGCTTCATCCCATTGTACTCTAGCAAGGAGATCTCTGAAGAGGCCAAAGTCTGCTCTCCTGAAATCCAGGGCAGTGAGCCTGCTATGCACCCTTCTTGCTTCTTTAAGTATCTTGAATTCCACCATTTCATGATCGCTGCAGCCAAGGCTGTCCTTGAGCATCACGTTCCCCACCAGCCCATCATTGTTAGTGAGAACAAGGTCCAGCATAGCACCTCTCCTCGTTGGTTCCTCTACCACCTGGAGAAGGAAATTATCATCCATGCATTCCAGGAACCTCCTGGATTCTCTGTGCCCTGCTGTGTTGCCCTTCCAACAGATATCAGGATGGTTGAAGTCCCCCATGAGGACCAGGGCTCGTGAACGTGAGGCAGCCCCTATCTGTCTGTAGAGGGTCTCATCCACGCAGTCCTCCTGGTCAGGTGGTCTGTAGCAGACCCCTACTACTATGTCCCCTGTCCCTGCTCTCCCTTTAATCCTAATCCATAAGATCTCAGTTGGCTCCTCATCCATCCCCAGGTGCAGTTCCATGCACTCCAGCTGGTCTTTGACATAGAGGGCAACTCCTCCTCCTCTTCTCCCCTGCCTGTCCTTCCTAAAGAGCCTGTACCCTTCTATTCTGACACTCCTGTCACAGGATTCATCCCACCACGTCTCCGTGATGCCAATAAGATCATATCCCAACAGGCGCGCACACCTCTAATTCCTCTTGCTTGTTCCCCATGCTGCGCGTTGGCACAAAGGCATTTAAGTTGGGCCCCAGATGAATCTGACTTCCTGCCTGGAGTGGCTGGAATTCCCTTCTTCTGTTCTACAGGTACTTCCAGCAAATCTTTATCATTCTTGATATTCCCCCCCTCCCCCTTCAAATCTAGTTTAAAGCCCTGTCCATGAGCCCTGCCAGCTGTTGCGCTAAGACCCTCGTTCCCCTCTGAGAAAGACAAGTTCTATCTGGTGCCAGTAGGCCTCATGCCATATGACCCATGCCATTGTCAAAGAAGCCAAACCATCTCAAAGTGGTGAGACACTGGAAGAGGTTGCCTAGAGGAGCTCTGGATGCCCCATCCCTGGAAGACTTCAAGGTCAGGTTGGATGGGGCTGTGATTAATGTGACCTAGTGGGAGATGTCCCTGCCCATTGCAGGGGGTTGGACTAGATGATCCTTAAAAGTCTCTTCCAAACCAAATCATTCTGTGATTCTGTTACCTGGGGGTATCTGTGGAGGCTGGTGGGGAATTCCCTTGGCCAACAGAAATGACCGCAGATGCCCACGTTTAGGAGGACAGAACCTGTCCCTGTTTGTTATTTTCTGGGCAGCCTACGCACAGATGCCTGGGATCAAATGGTGTCGTGTACCACAGCAAGACCTGAGTTTCTGTCTGTCTTTCCTACCAGCTGGGTTTACTGGGTCTCCACTAACTATGATGGCGGTGGTCTCATGAACATCCTCACACTGCCTAACCAAATCCAGCACAGTGACTTGATTTCGACAGGCTGAAAGAGTTGGGGCTGTTCAGCCTGGAGAAGAGGAGGCTCCAGGGTGACCTTATAGCAGCTTTCCAGCACCTTGTGATAGTTTGATGGGGGGTTGTTCTGGTTGCAGGGGAGGGGATTTGCTCCCTGTGCCACCAGATCTGAGTCCCATCCCCCCCGGGGGAGGTTGAGCCAAATCGGCGCCTCTGGGAATGGCCCTATTTAAGTTGGGACAAAGGGGCGGGAAAGGGGCTTTTTGCTCAGGGGCGAGGAGAGAGCAGGAGGGCGCTGCCCTCGCTCCCGGCTCCCGGCCGGGAGGCTGCCAGGGCCCGGGCCGGCGCCATGTGCTCAAGATGGCGCCGGGGGAGCCGCATGGGGGGCTCGGGAAGCGCCCTGCTCCCGGGGTGCCCGCCGGGCCGAGCTCCCCCAGAGAGGATTAAGATCTAAGAGAAAACAACCACAGCGACCGGGTCAGCCAAGATGGAGCAGGAGGAGGTGTGCTGGAGCTGAGGTTTCCCTTGCAATCGGTGTGAAGATGGCAGGCGGCCCCCCTGCAGCCAGGGTGTGCTCGGCGGAGCAGCGACCCACTCGTGGCCCGTGGAGAAACCCACGTCGGGGAGGAGATGCCTGAGCCCAGGAGAGGTCGTGGGGCAGGGGATGCGCGACCAGGTACTGTTAATAATGGGGCATGGAATGCACGACGAGGTCGTGGAGGCATCTGGAATCCGTGGGACGACCCACGCCGACACGAGTGGCAGCAGCTCCCTAAGAGGCCGAGACTGGTAAAGCCCGAACTGGTGCGATCCATGGGGAGGATTGCAATCCTGCGGGCAGGGCTCACGTTGGAAAGTTTGGGGACTTTTTTCTTCATGAGTAGGGGATCCACCGAAGCAAGGGAAAAGTGGTGTAAAGACTCCTCCTCCTTTGAGAAAGGAGCGGCAGTAACAACATGGATGAACTGACCTGCACTCCCCATTCCCTGTCCCCCTGCGCCGCCGGGGGGGAGGTTGAGCCAGGAATGAAAGGAAACGGGTGGGGAGATGTTGTTTTAAGATCTGGCCTTGTTTTCTCTTTTCTCCTCTCAAGTAACCGGTTTCATTCCCTTGTGTCTCTTGTTTAGTAACTGTTAATAAATTGTTTTGTTTTAAGAAGAAAGCCTGAGTCATGTTTTGCCCGAGACCATGGTTGGTGGGTGCTCCCTCTCGGTTCTTGTCTCGACCCTCAGTCCAAAAACCACGACGTACCTCAAGGGGGCCTACAGGAAAGATGGGGAGAGGCTGTTCAGGAGGGTCTGTTGTGATAGGACAAGGGGTAATGGTTTTAAAATAGAGGGAGGTAGATTCAGATTGGATATTAGGAAAAAATTTTTTACCATGAGAGTTGTAGAACACTGGAACAGGTTGCCCAGAGAGGTGGTGGATGCTCCATCCCTGGAGACGTTCAAGGTCAGGTTGGACGAGGGCCTGAGCAACCTGATCTAGTTGGAGATATCCCTGTTCCTTGCAGGGGGGTTGGACTAGATGACCTTTGAAGGTCCCTTCCAGCCCTAATCATTCTATGATTCGATGATTTATGGTCAAAACACAGCCTGTAATTCTGTGTGAGCAGCCAAGATTCACCAAAGCCTACGTGTGACTGGCAGGCACAGCACAGCAAAGCCGTCCGCATTCAGAGCGAGTGCGTGTCACATACCCCAGACAGCCGTGCCGAGGATGCGTGGAGCCTTGGGATCGGTTATTACAGGACACTTTTGCCCCTCTTTCCCCATGAGGCTTTCCTCAGCCTCCCACATGGAGAGTTCCTGGCATCCTCCCGTCACTCCAGAAACACAGAGGCATTTTGCCCCAGTGCGATCTGATGGCATTAGAGTACACGGCCTTGACCTCTCCTGAGTCAAGATTCCTCAGTTAGGACAGTGCAAACAATTCATCAGCTCTTCTCAAAACAACTTCAGAAGAGAAATGACGTCCCAGCACATCCAAATGCGATCAACAACTCCGCACGGAGTAACTCAGCTGTCTAATAAAGAGCGCACAGAGCAGAAGCAGCCAAAATGCAAATCTTCCAGGTGCCTGCCTGCTCTTTGGGCAATTCCCAAGGCAAATATTCCAGTCGGTTGCCTTAAATCTTTTCACAACTGACCCACAACAGATCTCTTATTTGTAGGCAGTGTCCCGTAAAGATACAAGCATATCCTGAAGCCTTACCAATGACATCCCATGTCCGGGAGGAATCTGAGCCACTTGCAGTTTTCCTGAACCACTCATCGGTGTATTTTTATTTCTTTGAAGCCGTGACAGGAGCCTGTGTCATCATGGGAACAAACAGAGAGGCACCTTGGGTTCACTGAAGCTCAGGGCAACCTCCCGCTGACTTCAAAACCCAAACCAGATCTTTACCCCCAGCCTTTAATTCCCAGCGTGCTGCTCCCAAACATGCCCACCTCCATTACGAGTGTGTCCCTGCCACCAGAGGTACCAGCTGCTCCCTCTGCTGTCTGGGGAACTCGCACACTTGAAGGGAGCAGTGGTGGCTGATGGTGTGAGCGTCATGACGGGAAAGCAAAAGTGCGTCGATGCCGGATTGCCGGAAAGGCCCTGCTTGGCTCGTGCGAGCCAGGCCAGCAGCTTCCCCCAGCAGCTCTGCCCCCCAGAGTGGAGAGCTGAACCACTTGTGTACAATGCCACCCTGCCCCTCCCCACGCTGGCCGGAGGAGGCTGCCCAGGGCCCCCAGGACGGTGATGTTAGGGACAGGGGTGCGGTGAAGGAGACCAGCCTGGAAAGCCCAGGAAAGCCGCCGGGCAGGCAGCAGGAGAGAGGGAAAGGGGCACAGTGCCCCTGGGGAGGCAGCTCCATCCCCCAGGCTGCTTGAAGCCCCCCAACTCCTGCAGGACTCCCCTGCCACCAGGCTTTCCCGAAGGAGATGGACAGCCTGGCTGTCAGGCTGCTCCCCAGCACTGCCCCCACCACTGGGCTCCAGCCTGTCCGTAGGGCATCAAGGGAGCCCCAGATGTGCACGGTGCCCCAGGACCTGCTCCTGCCCATTGTCCCTTCCCTGCCCTCCTCTGTGGGCTCTGCCCGCTGCTGGGCCTGGAGCAGCCCCGGCTTCCAGGCTGTTTCAACCCCCTGCAGACTCCCCTCAACTGGGCTCCCTCGTGAAGCATCGATCTTGCTGAACGGGTTCCTTGTGCCACGGGCCCTGGGCAAACATGGCTTATCAGAGACGCTGTGGGGACTGGCATCCCTCCTCTGGGCAGGGGAGCGACGTCCCTGCAATCAGCTCCGAGGGGCTGACGGGGACAAGTGTCTGCTTCACCGTGTGCCTCTGAACAGCCACGTCCTGCTCAGGGACAGTGCTGGACTGGGCCGAGGATGGGGGCATGGAAGGGACGCTGCGTGGGGACAAGGGCCTTTGGTAGGCTGTGGCCAAGTCCCAGCCAGGGACAGGGCTGGAGCCAGAGCCTCGTTGGGGACAGAGTCCCTGGGACCCACCGTCTGGGGGCAGCTCGGCAGAGTGGGACCGAGTGCTCTCTGGGAGGGCACGGTGGCCCCAGGCAGTGGCACGGTGAGGGGCAGGGCAGGGGATGTGCCCCTCTGATCCCTGCTCCGGGGAGGTCATGGCTGGGGACTGGACCAGTTTGGGGCCTGCAGTGCCAGGGAAATGGGGTGGGCTGGAGCTGGGCACTGCGACCACCCCAGCGCTTCCCCCAGGCTGAGCCTTTGTCTCCCAGTGCCCAATGTTCACCAGTGCTCCACATTGCCAGCGCCTCCAGTGACTGGCTGAAGGCCCCAGTCACCCGACTGCCCCCATTACCCATGCCCCCACTCGTCCTCCCACCTCCCAGTGTTGCTTAATCCTGGGGTCTCTGGTTCTCCAAGAAGAGGGGTCAGTCCCAGTCCCCTGTTTACCCAAGGGGCCAGAGAGAGCTCAGAGACAATTCTGCTCAGACACCCCTCGTTGCCTGTGGGCGCAGTGGGTCGTCACCGTAGGGTTTCTGGCTGTCAGGGGCACAGTGCCTCACCCCTCACCACCAGCAGATGCCTGGGCCCTTCCCCAGGCAGTTGCCCGATGCAGGAAACTGGACTGATGCCAAGGAAGGTGGCTGGATGAGTGATGGAGGTGGGGGTGACTCGGAGCCAAGGCTGGGCTTGTTGCCAGGGCTGGTGGCTTTGCCCTAAGGGCTCTCAGGGAGGGGGGCAAGGAGGAGCCCTGGGAGGGATAAATCCGCCCCTCACCTTCTCCAGCTTCACCCAGGACTCAGCACACCGCAGAGGAAGATGAAGGTCGCACTGCTCAGCATGGCCCTGCTCTTCACCATCCTGCTGTGCACCGCAGTCGATGCTCAGGTGAGTCCTCACCGCCACAGGAAGGGACTCGAGGATGGGGAAGGGTCTTGGCTGCAGGACATCAGGTCTCCTGCAGAATGAAATTGTAGTGGTGAGCACAAACCCCCTTGACTCGCTCTCTCCCTTTCCCACGGAAGGAGCTCTTCCAGGCTCCCCCTCACCCCTCGCCCCTGGCAATGCAGCTTTTTCTCTCCCACAATTCCCGTTCTTCCCTCCATGTTCCCCGCAATTAATCTTCTGGTGCCCAGAGCCCAACTTCCACAGGGAATGGTTGGACTTTTTCCCTCCCTGTAAGAGTCCACCTCAAACTCCTGTGAGGGCCTTCATTGCTTTCTTGTCTTGGTGCTCTCACATCTCTCCCTTTTGGGCTTCCCCATCCCAGCCTTTTGGTCCCCCAGGCATCTCCTAGATGAAATCTCCTCCTTGTCCTATCCAGGGTCCCCAAATGCCCTCCCTTCAATCGTTCCCAATGCCTTTCTTTCAGTCTTTCCCCTTGGACTTTTGCCTTTCATCCTGTCAACTACGGCAGCATCTCCAGAGCCCCTTCCTTGAATTCCCACTCCCAAATACTCTCCAATCCCCTTGTTTTCTCCTCTGCAGTCCTCTTCCTTCCACCCCCACCAACCACCTCGCTTGAAGTCATGGTACCCCCTCCACATGAATTCCTTTACCCCTCACGTGCATCCCACAGTGTCCTGTCCTTTCAACACCCCAGCGTAGTGCCTTGGGGTCTGCTAATCCACCCCTGACCCTGTCTTTGGATTCGCCCCACCCCCAGCTTCTTTGGAGGTCCTGAATTCCTCACGCTATCATTGTCTCCATCCCCATCCCTGATCCCTGCACGAACAGGTATCCCAGGTGAAACTTGGAGGAACAGGGCTGGGTGGAGCAGAAGGTGTATTCCCTCTCAGATCAGGGGGAAGTCAGGGACCTGGGGGGACTGGGGACACCTGTGCCCCACCCACAGCCACACCACGGTCCTACCCAGACCACCCCTTTGCTCTCCTTTCCTAGGGAGTTCTGGGAGGAACTGGAATTAACAGCACGGAGGTAAGTAGCGAGGTTCACTGGGAGGACATCCAGTCTGGGGAACTGGAAGGCACATTGGTCCTTCCATCCCTTGCTGGGACTGGCGATGTCCTCGTGACCAGTGAGGTCTCATGGTCTCTCTACAGCTGGAAGATGAACTGTCACTGCTGCAGGTGGGTACGATGAGTTCTTCTGGCCTCAGATCCTCCCCTCCAAGGCCACGACACTCCAGGGCATCCCAGCGTGCCCCAGTGCACCCCACTACAGCCCCAGAGAACACCCCTGCACCCAGTGTTTTCCCAGGGAGGTCCCCTTTCTCAGGGCCCCCATTGCATTCCCATCCATCCCATTCCAACCCAGGATACCCCAGGATGCCCCAGTACACAGCCACGCACCCAGGTGGACCCCTTCCCCAGGGCCCTCACTGCTTTCTGTGCCCCACCATGCAAACTAATGCAGCCCATTTGTCCCCAGAGGCACCTTCCCCAAACCCCATTGCTTTTCCCTGCCTCCCAGTACACCCCAGTGCACCCAAGTGTGTCCCTAATTTTGCTTTTCTCCCAGGACCCTAATATTAGAAGGTTGCTACTTTTGCGCCGGAGACGTGCGGTTGCAGCTGTTGCCGTCTAGGTGAGCAACATCAGGGCATCTCCAGCCCCACAGAGCACCTGGGCCGTGGGGGATCCCTGAGTCCTCTGGAGTGGGGAGAACTTGGGGATGGGAGAGGGAAACGGAGGGGACTGTCCTTGATCCATGTCCCAAGGCGAGCTGGACAGAGCTGTGCCCGTGTCTTTCCTTGAGCCCAGTGGGGCTCCGCAGACCCAGGGGTCACTGTGCAGGCCAGGCAGGGGCTCTGGTGCCGTACAGACCCCCAGGATCACCGTGAGGGCTGGGCAGGGTTCTGGGAGATTTAGGGGCATCTCAGGGTTACGACACACTGGGCAAGGGGCTCAGGGTGCCAGATGGATTTAAGGAGAGCCAAGTCCTGTCCTGGGTGTATTGAGGGCTCGAATTCCCTTCTTCCACGAGTCTCTACAGAGAGAGATGGTGGGCACAAGGTCCCTCTCTTGTCCAAGCTGACACTGGGGGTCACATTTCGGGCTCTGTCTTTCAGGACTGGAACTGGTGGTGCCACCCTTGGTCTGTTCCCCTCCAGCAGCATGAGGACATGATCGTCCCTGGATGACCCCACCTGATTTCCTGGGATCCCTGGGCCTTTTCCCTCTAACGATCAATAAACCCCTTCAGCAAAGCTACGCTCTGCATGTGTGCGTGTGTGTCCGTGTCCATGTGCCCCCTCCTCTGCCAGCACCCGGATATCTGAGTCCTCTCTGGCTGCACCACGGTGATGAGCAGAGCGGCTGAGGGACTCTGACACTTGGGGTGTCTCTGTAAAGGAGATGCCCTTCCCACCCACCGTGTGCCCCAGAGAAGGGCCGATTAGGGCAAACTGGAGTGTCCCCACATGAGGGTGGGAGAGGCAAAGGGCAGACAGTGCCAGACCTTGGGGCGCTCGGTGTTTTGGAGGCACAGAGGGAAACAGGTTCTTACCAGGGCTCTAGTGAGCACCATCCCCAAGCAGCACGAGTTCATGTCAGGGCAGGAGAGGAGTGCAGACAGGCAGCCTGGACGCCGGGGTCCTCTGCCCTGCTCGGAGAGGGGTGGTGGTTCCCTGCCCCATGGACTCAGCACTCCTGGGTTCCCGGGCAATTGAAAGCCCCATGCTGGGCCCATCTGCCTTGCTGGAGCCCCCATCACAGGCCAGGAAGGCATGTTGGGGCCAGCAGACACTGCAGAGCATCCCC
Organism: Tauraco erythrolophus; assembly: GCF_009769465.1. NCBI lineage: Eukaryota > Metazoa > Chordata > Aves > Musophagiformes > Musophagidae > Tauraco > Tauraco erythrolophus. The sequence continues at coordinate 136,368 of NW_028238614.1, read as the reverse complement.
CAGGGATGTGTGACCCAGCTCCATCACCATGGGAGCAGGAGGAGCTGGTTCCCTGGTGCTGCATCTCTGTGGGTCTTCTCTGGTGTCTAGGAGTGAGGTTGGGCACCAGCTGCAGTGGTGCCGCCAGGAAACAGCCCAGGCAGGGCTGCTGCTTCTAGCCTGGAGGTGTGCTCTGAGGAGCCCTGGGGCTTTGGGGGCCTGGAAGTGGCCAAGAGGGCCAGAGCTTCTTAGGGAAGGAGAAGGGCTGGGGAAAGACGGGGGCACATGATGGAGATGTTGTCATTGAGTCAACCTTGGGAGAGAGCTCCATGGGAGCTGGCCTGAAACTCAGCCCTTGTCTCTGTGCTGTGCTTTTCCTGCCTCTTCAAAGCCTTCCCACTGCTGATGGCTGATCTCACAACCTCTCACAGAAAGTTCAGAGCACTCAGCAAAGCTCATCATTGTGGGATGGGACGGGGAGGGGGACGGGGAAGGAGACGTGAACGGACACGCTGTCAGGGCTGACACTGGGTCTCTCCCTGCAGTTCTGTCTCCAGAGGTTTCCGCTCTCCATCCTACAAGAGTTTCCAGGAAAACCCTGCTTCCCGGGTTGTGGGGGGAGTGGGAGGACAGGCAATGCTGGGGAGGGGAGCCACCCTCCTGCCAAGCCAGGTGGCGGAGATACCTGGAGAACTCAGGGAGTGCCGCGCTGAGAGAGGACTGAGATCTGAGAGAAACGGCCACACAGACACCAGGTCAGTGAGGATGGAGCGGGGGGAGGTGTGCCGGAGCTGAGTGTCCCCTGCAGCCGATGGTGAGACGGCAGGCGGCCCCCCTGCAGCCAGGACAGACTCAGTGGAGCAGAGACCCACTCGCAGTCTGTGGAGAAACTCACGTCGGAGAAGAGATGCCTGAGCCTGAGGACGGTCGTGAAGCATGGGACGCACAACAAGGTAGAGACATTTCTAAAGTCCGTGTGACGACACACACCGGAGCGAGTGGCAAAAACTCCCTAAGAATCCGAGACTGTGGTAAAGCCCACACTGGAGCCATCCGATGGGGAAGGACTGCATCCTGTGGGTAGGACTCATGCTGGAGATGTCTGTGGATTGTTCCTCTTGAGTAGGGGATCCACTGGAGCAAGGGAAAAGGGTGTAAGGGCTCCTCTTCCTTTAAGAAAGGAGCGGCAGGAACAACACAGGATGAACTGACCTGCACTCCCCCAGTCCCTGTCCCCCTGCACCGCTGGGGGAGGAGGTAGAGCCAGGAAGAAAAGGAAAAGGGGGGGAGGTGTTGGTTTTAAGATCTGGCCTTGTTTCTTTTTGTCCTCTCAAGTAACTGGTTTTGTTTCTCTTTATCCTTTCAAGTAACTGTAAATAAACTGTTTTGCTTTCCTCCCATTTTGAGTCTGTTTTGCCCGGGACCATGGTCGGTGGGTGCTCCCTCTGTTCTTGTCTCGACTCTGAGTCCTTTTATTACATTTTTTCTCCTCTCCACTTCACTGGGGAAGGAGTGGGAGAGCGGCTGTGTGAGGTTCAGTTACCAGATCAGCCATGACAGACATCCACCTCCACACCCCCATGTACTTCCTCCTCCTCAACCTCTCCCTCCTTGATCTGGGCTCCATCTCCAACACAGTTCCCAAAGCCATGGCCAATTCCCTTTGGGACACCAGGGACATTACTTATGCTGGATGTGCTGCACAGCTCTTGTTCTTTATCTTCTTTATCACAGCAGAGTATTGTCTCCTCACCATCATGGCCTATGACCGCTACGTTGCCATCTGCAAACCCCTGCACTACGGGACCCTCCTGGGCAGCAGAGCTTGTGTCCACATGGCAGCAGCTGCCTGGGTCACCAGGTTTCTCCATGCTGTGCTGCACACGGCCAATACATTTTCACTGCCCCTCTGCCACGGCAATGCCCTGGACCAGTTCTTCTGTGAAATCCCCCAGATCCTCAAGCTCTCCTGCTCACACTCCTACCTCAGGGAAGTCGGGCTTCTGTCTAGTTTTGGGGTGTTTTGTGTTCATTGTGGTGTTCTATGTGCAGGGCCATGCTGAGGATCCCCTCGGAGCAGGGATGGCACAAAGCCTTTTCCACGTGCCTCCCTCACCTGGCCGTGGGCTCCCTGTTTCTCAGCACTGCCATGTTTACCTACTTGAAGCCTCCCTCCGTCTCTTTCCCATCCCTGAACCTGGTGATGTCAGTTCTGTACTTGGTTGTACCTCCAGCAGTGAACCCCCTCATCTACAGCATGAGGAACAAGGAACTGCAGAATGCCTTGAGGAGCACGTTTGAATACATGCTACTTCAGCACCCATAAGGTGCTCATAGGACTTCCAGGGTACCTCAGGAAAAGCCAGGCCTGCATTTTGTTCATATCTGTGGGCTTTATTTTGATATTCTTTTAGGTTTTTGTTAATACATTTGATGATATTATTTCCCTTTACATAATCATATTTTTGGCATCCTGCTTCCTTTCTTCTGACCAAAAGACGTCATGTACATATGGAGTCAGGCTCCTCGTGTAGGCAAATTAAATAAAGATACCAGCAGAAAATGATGTGTCTTACCTCCCATCTCTGATATCTCCTCTGGAGCTGGCAGTGCTGCACCAGCACGCAGGAAGGGTTTAGGAGCCAAGAGCCCAGCTGCCTCATGGAGGAGCAGCCCTGGTGGCCGTTGGGGCTGCCCCTCGGTGCCTCAGTGGACAGACCCCTTCTGCCACCTGCATGTCGGAGCTGCTGCTACCCAGGAGCCACGGACAAGAGCAGGATGTGATCTTTGCATGCTGATCTCTCCTGACTTCCATACTGTCCTGCTGTGCCCTTCTATTTGGGTTAGCCCTCAAGCCTCATGTCACTGGAGACAGTCCTGTTGTCTCCACAGCAGCATCCCTGTGGCTGCAGGCAGGAGCAGGCAACGTGAACCACTGTGTCAGAGCTGGCATCCCTGCTGTCATCACTGTGACCAAAGGGGCCCCTCAGAGCAGGGCCAGAAGACTGCATGCCTCTTCCAAAGGTGGTTCCAGGAATATGCCCAAGGAACTGCTCCCTGAAAAGGCTTCTTGATGTTCTGGGATTCTCAACAGATTCACAGGGACAAACTCAGAATCCCAGGGTGATGTGTTAGTGACCAAGGGATGGACCAAGAGCTCCCTTCTTGGTGCTACATGCTCAAGTAGATAGCAACTGGTCTTTGACTTCTCTGCCTGCCACTGGCCAGCGAGACTGATGGGAGATGCCACCCTGGAGAGGATCTGGGATCTGCCGGGACAGCTTGGGAGATCTCTAAGGCCAGTGTGTGAGTCTGTGTGGGTGATTGGCTCCTCATGCAATGACTGACCATGCAAGGTAATGTCTTCCCAAGGAAAACATGAACCTCGGGAGCCCATGGACAAACAAGGGCCCTTCAATGACAGGAGAGGCTGTAAGGAGCTAGCAAGCAAAGGGACATAAGCTGGACAGTGGTTCAGGACACCCTCTTGGAAAGCCCCAGGGGCTGGATCTAGTGCAGCCCTCCCCTGCCCTTTGTGCCACTGGAGACACCTGTCTCCTGTGTGCCACTGGGTCCTGCCCAGCCCCATCCTTTCTTCCTGAGCCAGGAGGGAAGATGGAAAGGGGCTCAGTAGCAGTGATCCCTTTCTGGTTGGGTGTGCTCCCCACCTGACCCAGCATGGCCAGTGCAGGGTCATCTCATGGCCCAGGGCCCCACAGCCCCCTCCCGCTGCAGAGCAGCACCACCTGTTCCTGTGGGGAACATGGGGAAGCCATCGGGAACAGCTGGCCAGGCCAGCTTGGACATGTCTATGTGTGAAAAGGCTCTCCGAGGCACAGGGATGTCCCTAGAGAAGAGCAAGGAGTATTTCTGTTCTTGCCAGGAGGAATCAAGGAGAAAGAGAAGCTGATTTCTGCAGGGTCCCACTCAGGGCAGCTGCTCTGTTGCTGGGCCAGGATTCTTGTGCTGGCCTGGGGAGAGGAGCTGGCACTGAAGGGGCAGAGGCACCTGTGGTGGGCACCTCCTGCACCCAAGAACAGGGATCCTCCATGTCCAATGACCTCCATCTCATCCTGCCATGCCCAGCCTCCATTGCTGGGGCTCCCAGGCAGGCAGGGACCCCTCTCTGCCCCCTAGAAGCTGCTGTGCCCTTCAGAGGGGCTGTGGCTGTGGGGGGGAGTGCCCAGAGCTCCAGCACCCTGTGGTGGGCAGTGCCATGGGGACAGCCCAGACTGGGCTGCTCTGCAGGGCTGGGCTGGGGAGAGGGCAGGGGTGGTGGGGAGAGCTGGGGAGGGGCTGGGCTGGGCTGCAAAGTGCCCAGGAGAGAACAGCCCCCCTGTTGGCTGAGCTGTGTGACCAGGCAGGGTGAGGGCACACGCCAGTAGGTGTGCGGTGCAGAGCCAGCTGGCTTTGAGAGGAGTGGGGACATGCAGGTGCAGGAGAGAGGAGGCCAGTCTGTGCCCTTGGTGGCAGGGACAGACCAGGAAGGTGCCCAGGGCATTTGTCACCCCAGCCTCTCTCCGCGATCATTGCCAGCACCTGCCACTCCGCCCAGGTAATGGGTGAGGTTTCCTCTGTGGCCATCTCCTTCCTCCTGCTGCTCTCAGTGCCTTGTTTGTGTTGTACAGGTATATTTTTAGAAAAGGCAAAGCTCACCTGGAGTTGATGGTTTCAAGGGATGTCAAGACCCACCTCCCCAGCCCCTAATTTTAATCTGCCACTGTTTTTTCTCTGTGGGATGGGTGGTTTTGTGATGTGCTCCTTTCCCTCAGAATGGCTCCTTCCAGCTGCTAAACCAGTCAGGGTCTGTAAAAAAGTGACCTCACAACCAGCATCTCACCTTGGGTCACCTTTGCCTGCTCCTTGAGAAGCTGAGAGCAAACAGAAAAGCACTGGATGCTGCATTAGCAAACAAGTGTGGTGGGTTGGCCATGGCTGGTCTCTAGGTGCCCACCAGCACCTTCCAGTCCCCGTTTGCAGCAGGAAAGTAGGGAGAAAAAAAGACGGAAAAACTGGTGGGTTGAGATAAAGGCGGCTTAATAAAGAAGAGCAAAGGCCAGGTGTGGAAGAAAAGGAAACAAACAAACAAACAAAAATATTTAGGAAAAGGTCCAGGGAATCAACCTCCAGGGAAGTAGGTGATGCTCAGGAAGATGTCCAAAATACATCCCTTGCTCTCGGAGCATGGGGTAGCATCCATCCAGAAGCCTCATTTAGGTGATCTTGCTCATCCTGTGTCAGGTGGATCTAAGACACCCATAACAGCGTTTAGGTGTCTCAGTCCCTATATGGTAATTTAAGATGTTGCACTCCATTAACAACCTTCACCAGTAAAATGCACCTGTTCTCCACAGGTGTCTACTACACAGCTATTTATGTTTGATGATGCCGTTCTAGACAGTCTTTAGTTCCTAAAAAGAGAAGCACAGAATATCTGAACACTTTCCAAAAATCAGGCTTGGAAACAAACTTAATCTGAATTAAGCCTGACACATTAGCGCAAAATTCAGCTCTGTATGAACTGAAAAAGCAGTGATGACCCTCTCTCACTTTATCCTTTCTTTCTCATCCCTCGTTCAGGCTTCTGAGAGATATGACATGAATAAAGGTTGAATTCTTGGTTGCCAATGACTGAATTCTCACCCTCAGCTGAATCCCTTCTCCCTGGACTACATCGAGAGGCCCAGGCTAAGATGTTTCTATATGTGGGCAGATGCCCGTTCCTCTATCAAGACAGCGATGTGAGCAATTGCACGGTGGTACAGGTAAGGAAAGGGGACATGTCTTTCATGGATTTGCTGCCCAAGGTAGAAAATACGCTAGAAGCCATCTCAGAAACACATAGGAAGGTACAAAATTAAAAAAAAAATATGGCCAATGAGGAGAAAGTTAACTGTTGTGATAGGTAAATGCCAGCCAGCACCCAATCCCCTACCCAGTCCTTGCTCACTCCCCGCAACAGCAAGATGGGGGAGAGCATCGGAAGGGCAAAAGGGAAAAAATTCCCTGGTTGAGATAAAGACAGTTCAATAAGTGAAGCAAAGCTGCACGGACAGCACAGCAATGAGGAATGAATGCAACACTTCCCACTGGCAGGGAGATGTTCAGCCATGTCCAGGAGAGCAGGGCTTTGTCATGGTCAGCACAGGGACCAGTGCTATTTAACATCTTTGTTGGCGACATGGACAGTGGGATCGAGTGCACCCTCAGCACGTTTGCAGATGACACCAAGCTGTGTGGTGTGGTGGACACGCTGGAGGGAAGGGATGCCATCCAGAGGGACCTGGACAGGCTGGAGCCTGTGAGAACCTCATGAAGTTCAACAAGGCCAAGTGCAAGGTCCTGCACGTGGGTCGGGGCAATCCCAAGCACAAGTACAGGCTGGGCGGAGAATGGATCGATGCGGGAGATGAGTGAGGACACCTGACATGATCAATGTGATCAAACAAGAGAACCTTTATTTGCATACGCTCAGCGTGCTTTATAGCTTTCTAAACGAGACTTGGCAATCTATGATTGGTTACAACACAAACAATAGCCCACCCCTTATTATGATTAGTTGCATCCTGGAAGAACGTCATCATGGTGTCAAATTCCCTTTCTGCACACAGGCACGTGCTCTCAGGAAAGGCTGGATTGTTAACACGTCTGTTGATTCTCAGGTATCCTTCCAAAGATCGAGAGCAGCCCTGAGGAAAAGGACTTGGGAGTGCTGGTGGATGAGAAGCTCAACATGAGCCGGCAATGTGTGCTGGCAGCCCAGAAAGCAAATCGTATCCTGGGCTGTATCAAAAGGAGCGTGGCCAGCAGGTCGAGGGAGGGGATTCTGCCCCTCTGCTCAGCTCTCGTGAGACCCCACCTGGAATACTGCGTTCAGCTCTGGAGTCCCCAACACAAGAAGGACATGGAGCTACTGGAGCGAGTCCAGAGGAGGCCACGGAGATGATCCGAGGGCTGGAGCACCTCTGCTATGGAGACAGGCTGAGAGAGTTGGGGCTGTTCAGCCTGGAGAAGAGAAGGCTCCAGGGTGATCTTATTGCAGCCTTCCAGTACTTAAACGGGGCCTACAGGAAAGCTGGAGAGGGGCTTTTTACAAGGGCGTGTAGTGACAGGACGAGGGCCAATGGCTTTAAACTGAAAGAGGGGAGATTTAGGTTAGATATAAGGAAGAAATTTTTTACATTGAGGGTGGTGAGGCAGTGGAACAGATTGCCCAGAGAAGCTGTGGCTGTCCTATCCCTTGAGGTGTTCAAGACCAGGTTGGATGAGGCTTGGTGCAACCTGGTGTAGTGGAAGGTGTCCCTGCCCATGGCAGGGGGGTTGGAACTAGATGATCTTTAAGGTCCCTTCCAACCCAAACCATTCCATGATTCTATGATTCTATGTGTAACGGTTACTTAGGAAGAGAAATGCCAGAACCACAAACGTTCCCCTTCCTCTTTTTTTCTCCTGAGTTTTTATTGCTGAGTATGACATCACATGATATGGAATGTCCCTTTGGTCAGCTGGGGTCAGCTGTCCTGGTTATGGCCCCTCCAACTTCTTGTGCACCCCCCAGCCTACTGGCTGGTGGAGCAGTGTGAGAAACAGCAAGCCTTGACGCTGGGTAAGCACTGCTCGGCAATAGCTACACCACCAGTGTGTCATCGACACTGGTTTGGTCATAAACCCAAAGCACAGCACCGTACGGCGATACGGAGAAAATCAACTCCAGCCCAGCCAGAGCCAGGACAGCAGGGCGGGCTGTTGGTTTGGGAGGGTGTGAGGATGATAACAGTGAAGAAGTTTAGAGTGGGGAAAAGGGAAGCAGGAAATGGAAGGTGAGGAAAACGAGGTCATCAGGGCTGGGTGGGGTTCCTGTGGTGCAGCCCTGCACCCAGTAGGTATTATCTCAACAGTCAGAGGGAACCTGAGTGCTTTCCCTAATGTTGAGACATGAAGGGGAAGGGGTTAAAGTTTCACTCAGGCTGGATGTGACCTTGCAAGATGTCTATAGACCAACATTCTACTCCAAGCAGGGTCATACCAGACTGCTCATGGCTTTATCCGTCTTGGTAGCCCTGCACTTATCTCCAGTTTGTCTCTCTGACATTGTGGGGCACCAAAACCTGGTCAAGTGTTCTGGATGTGGTCTGTCACGTGCTGAGCAGAGGAAGACAATCACTGCCACTGGCTGTGCTCGGCCTCATACAGCCCAAGCTGTTGTTGGCTACCTTTGCTGAATGGCTCCTGTTTTGCCTCCTGTAACCCAAGGACCACCACAGCCTTTCCCACAGAGCTGCTTCCTGTACTGAGACAGTCCCAGGCCTCTGTCTTTGCAGGGCTTAGTCCACCACAAGAACAGTACTTGCAGGATTTGTCCTGATAGCGTATCACAAGGTTCCTATCACTCCCTCTCTCCAGCCTCCCCATCCTTTGGGATGGCAGCCCTGCCCACCAAGAGTGTCTGCTCTCCTCAATGTGCTGTCATCTACAAATGGTATGAAAAAGCCCTCTCTGACCTTGTCTGGATCATTAAATGTGCATTAAACAGAGCGGATTGCAGGACAGACCCCTGCAGCACCCTGCTAGCTGGAGACATCCAGGCAGAGTAAGACACATTGGCCACATCCATCCAAGACTGACCGTCCAACTGTTTTTTACCCATCTACTTATTCATCCAAGTAGACCATCATGGCCTAACTTGGACACAAGAACATTGTGGGGAATGATGCTGAAAGCCTTGCTGACTTCAAGGAAAAATCTCAGATCTATTTACACCTGTTGTTACTAAATTCAGCAGTGGCCACTCATTCTCTCTTTTTCTTCTTTAACGGCTCCTCAAGCAGCAGCAGCTCCTCTTGGTGCCCTTGAACCCCTTGTAAGGGTGTACGCTTGGGAAGCTTTAGCTTCCATAAAGCCATCCCTAATTCTAAATCCTTCCTTGAGTCTCTGCATCCACCTCTTGGATGCTTCTTTTTTCTATGGTGCTTCTTGATGAGGTCCTACTTTAGAAAAGTTTGTGTCCTGACATATTCAGTTGTTTCCCTTTGTATTGGTGTGGACAGTTCTTGGCCTTGAAAGATCATCTCTACTGAGCTCTGCTGCCTTTGAGTGCTGCTGCCTACGGGATTCCTATCAAAAGTCCCCTGAAGAGGTTAAAATCTTCTCATCTGGAGTCCCAGGATCTTTACTCCGCTGCAGTTCTTTCTCATTCCTTTCCAACTGAGACCCCACTATATCATGGTCACTACAGCCCAGGCTGACACTCACTTCCGCATCCCCGATCAGCCCTCCCTCTGCAACGACTGGGTTCAGGTGAACATCACTTTTGTTGACCTCCCTTGCACCTCTGTAAAGAAATTGTCCCAAGAGACTCAGAAACGGGCTGGGCAGTATGATGCATCCTGCTGAGCTCCCCTCCTACTGAGCGTCAGGGTCGTTAAAGTCCCCCGCAAGACCTGGGATTATTTATGTGGAGACTTCCTTGGCTTTCTTCAATGAGGCTTAGTCCACTTCCGTACCCTGGTTGCAGGTTCTCCATCTCCCACCAGGATGCCACACTAAGTGGCCTCTCCTCTGACCCTCACCCACAAGGGCTCACCCAACCTGTTGTATGTCCCATAGAGAAGTGCTGTACATGTGACAAGCTCCTTTAGATGGGGGGCATCCCCCTCCCCATCTTTCCAACCTGCCTCTCCTGAACAGCCCGGATGCACCATGGCAGCACCACTGTGAGCTCACAACCGTCCTGGCAAAAGAGGCTTTTGCTGTCTGTGGTGTCTCTGCAGTATCTGAGGGCCTGTGGCGGAGGTGAAGCTGATCTCAAGGAAGGACAGATGCTGCTGAAAGCTTCTTTGGGTGTGGACATGCTGTGATCCAGGAACGTTGTGAAAATCCTTGGACGGTTCCTTGGTTGTATCATCATCTGGGCAAGAGGTTGGATGGAGCTTTGGGCAACCTGGTGTAGTGGAGGGTGTCCCTGCCCATGGCAGGGGGGTTGGAACTAGATGATCTTTAAGGTCCCTTCCAACCCAAACCATTCTAGGATTCTGTGATTCTGTGATTCTATGAATAAAGGGCAGCGTTAAGAAGAATCAGCTGAGTTTGGGAGTAGGGAAATGAGTGAAGACTCCAGTGGGACGGTCTTCCTGTTCAGGAACTGTCTGCATTGACTGGATGGAGGTTGGTCAGACCCTGCCTCATTGCAGTGGTGGGATTCATTCACTGGCCACCAGAAACTGATTCCATCAGACACGGCTTCTGGAGTCTGTCTCACACCCACTCTGAACGACGATGCCTTTCCCGTAGGGCCTGTGCGGTCCCTGCCAGCCACACGCAGTTGTGCTGGACAGCCCTGGCCTCTCGCACAGCACTACAGGCCCGTGTTTGGCCGTTGAGGAGCTGCCCTGAATTAGCCTGGGCAATGCAGGGATGTCCATGAGACATCTGCCATTACAGTCAGTGGGGATCTAGTACATACAGCTGATGGAGAAGATGGCTGATGAGTACGGGAGAGACTACCTCTGGTCCCCTGACTACCGCAATAGGCTGCCCTGGACCTAAAGGGTAAGGAGAAGTTCCATCGTCCTGAATGTGGGCAAGTGCTGTGTCGCAGTTTTGGCCGATCCGGCAACTAAACTCCACACGACCGCTCTCTCACTCCTTCTCCAGTGAAACGGAGAGGAGAAATACATAATAAAAGGCCTGAAGGTCGAGACAGGAACAGAGAGGGAGCACCCACCCACCGTGGTCCCGGGCAAAACAGACTCGGCTTTCTTAAAACAAAACAATTTATTAACAGTTGCTTAAAAAGGACAAAGGGAAACAAAACTGGCTACTTGAGAGGATAAAGAGAAAACAAGGCCAGATCATAAAATCAACACCTCTCCACTCCCCTTTCCTTTTGTTCCCGGCTCTACCTCCCCCCCAGCGGCACAGGGAAGGGGGGTTGCAGGTCAGTTCATCCCATGTTGTTACTGCTGCTCCTTTCTCAAAGGAGAAGGAGTCCTTACACCATTTACCCTTGCTCCAGTGGATCCCCTGCTCATGAGGAAAAATCCACAAACTTCTCCAGCATGAGTCCAGCCCACAGTAAACAATCCTTCCCCACGGATTGCCCCAGTGTGGGCTTTACCACAGTCTCGGATTCTTAGGGAGTTGTAGCCACTCATTCCGGTGTGGGTCGTCCCACAGACTCTAGATGCCTCTCTGCCTTGTCGTGCATCCCATGATCCATGACCTCTCTCAGGCTCAGGCATCTCTTCTCCAGTGTGGCTTCTCCACGGCCGGCGAGTAGGTCTCTGCTCCACCAAGGCCGTCATGGCTGCAGGGGGCCGCCTGCCATCTCGCCACCAGTTGCAGGGGACACTCAGCTCCGGCACACCTCCCCCCGCTCCATCCTCACTGACCTGGTGTCAGTGTGGCCATTTCCTCTCTGGGTGAACTCGGTCCAGCGGGCACCCCAGGAGCGGGGCTCTCCCCGGGTTCCCCAAGTGGCTCTGTCGCCACCATCTTGAGCGTGTGGCACCGGCCCGTCGTGGGCGGCCGCCTGGCCAGGGGCCAGGGAGCGAGGGCAGAGCCCTCCTCCCCTCTCTTCCCTCGTGCGCGAAGCACACCTTCCCAGTTCCTTTGTCCCAACTGGAATAGGGACATTCGCAGAGGCGCCGATTGGCTCAACCCCGAGGGGGATGGGAGTCCGATCTGGTGGCACAGGGAGCAAATCCCCTCTCCTGTCACCAGAACTCCCTCCCCCACATCAAACTATCACATGCTGTTGGCCAAAGGAATTCCCCACTCAGCTCAGAGACAATGCCTCCAGATACTGCCCTGTCTCTATGATCTGCTCCATTAGAGCTTGCAGTTACCTGCACAACCATTGGACCCCTCTGACACCTCAGATGTCACCAGGTGTTTGAGTCTGAGCAGCTCACTGCTGGCCTCCATCTCCAGTCATTGCCATGGCAGCTGAGACAAGGAGCTCCCAGGCAGAAGGTGCCTGTTTGGTGCCCACCTGAACTGAGGCCAGAGGAATCCCACCTGCTGGGGGTTTGTGACAGCCACAGATGAGAGATGAATCCCCTTCCAGCCCCAGGGCTGCAAACCCAGCATGAGACACCTTGATTGACTCAACTTAGTTCCTTCCCTCTCTCAATAAAGGTGACTCCACCCTGCCTGGGTGTCCTGTCTAATGCAGAGACAGGAAAATGTTGATTCTTATACCCAACCGTTTTTTTATTAGGAGAAGTGACTCTGCTGGAAAGGAGTGTCTCTCCCCAGCTGAGGGAGGGAACATCAGCGATTCCTTCAGGCTGTTCCACAGCAGGTTCCCCTGGAGCCCCAGGGACACCCGGAGGGAGCCCAGAGGGGGCAGAGCCAGTGACACCCTGGGCTGGTCCTGAGCTGGGCCGGGCTCCTGGGATGGAGGGAGCTCCTGGCAAGCGGGCAGCGCTGCAGAGAGACAGCTGTGCCCAGGAGCAGGGCTGGGGGCACTGCCTGCGGGCACCCAGGGCAGATAAGAGGCATGAGAGAGACTAAAGGCCATCTTGAGTGGGAAGACAGAGGAGACCTCACTGGGGGAGAAATCTTCACAGCCCTTGACATGTTAAGTCTCTGGCTACACGGCAATGCTGATGAGTTGCTGCAAGTGTCTGCTGGACTTGGCACATGGCACAGCTGGTAGGACCTGTCAGGATGGCGCCCCTGGATTCTCTGGTGTGGGGGAGATCAACATGCTCCAAAACAGGGATTGCCTGGTGCTCCATCAGTGGGACAGGGCATGATGGCTCCCTCCTCCAGGGACGGCTGCAGGGTGTGAAGGCGGGTGTGCAGCCAGGGGTGCCCAGGGCTGTCCTTCCCAGCAGGGTCCCTGCACCCCAGGGGCTGTGTGCTGGGGCAGGGACTCTGCCGCCTGCCAGGGTCAGCACTCAGCTGCCCGGGGAGCTCCCCATGGCGCTGTGGGGAGAAGTGTGGGTGGAAGGAGCAGCTCCTGGGAGGAGAGAGTCCTTCTGCTGTGAAGAGGGTGTTGCATGGGTTAGGGCTGCTCACAGCTCCAGATCACCCCCAGGGCATTTCTAAGGGGATGTTTCAAGAGCAAGGTCCACGCAGGGGCTACCTGGAAAGGAAGGTGCTTCCCTTAGTCTTCAATGTCATGATGTGGGGTGTAATGGGAAAGGGAGCTGCTGACTTTTGAGAAGTGACTGGGATTCTGGAATCAATAGATGGCATCACCAGTAGGTCTGCTGGGAACCTCATAAACTGCCTTCACCTGCCCCTCAGCCTACGGGCAGCACCAGCATCCCCTTGACTTGATCATGAGTTTCCTTCCCAGCAGCCCTGGCATGACAGAGGAGAAACACTCAGGTGTCCAGCTGTGTCTGTCTGTCCTGACTCCCTTAGCAGGAGCACTTTGAATTTTCCTCTTGTCCTGCTGCCCTTGTTCTTCCCCTTGGAATCACTGGTGGGGGCTGAGGATTAAGGTGCAGCTCAGACATGGATGCTGCTTGTTCTCGTGCAGGTGGAGCCATGGAGAAAAAGCATCCATGTCCCCGCCTAACATTTGGGGCTCTGGGTACTGCAGTATACAGGGCTGGCAGTGAGCTTATCCTTCCTCCAGGACACCTCATCTTCATGACATCAGCTGTTTCCCTGGGGCGGGGGTGGGCGGTCCTCCTCAGTCACAGGCTGCCCCCCAGAAGGGCACATCTCTCCCATGGCCTCTCTGTCTTATCCAGCAGCCCATGGAGATGACACCTGGATGCCAAGGGTATGGAAATGCTGCTGAATGGAGTATGTGGGCAGCTGCCAGGAGCCCTCTGTGTCCCTGGCTGGCAGGGGAGCACGGAGATCCTCCTCATCTGCCATGAGGCTGGATGGAGGGTTTGGAGAGCTGCACTCGGAAACCATATTCCTCTGCTCTCAGCAGTGTCCAGTTTCCTCTTAGGAAATATTCGAGAGCGATTGTCCTCCAACTCAAAGAGGGGCCAGCACAAGGCAGCTGAGAGCAGGACAGGTGGACAGACTGGTCCTCGTCATCCTGCATTAAGGGACAGTCCCTTGGACTCTCTGGACCCACAAGGTTTCACTTGGAGTGCTGCTGAAATTCCTAGGATTTCTGCCCTAAAAGCTCTCCTCAGATGTGAGGAAACCAGAACAAAAAGAACAAAACCAAATCCCCACAGCTGTGCTTTGCTGTTGGGCAAACTGGGAGTGACAATGCTGGAAGGCTCTGTGACATCACGAGTGGATTTAGTCTGAGATCACTCCCTGTTCCTATTTACCTGTTTCTACAGGGCAAGAGTGACTCCTGCAGAGCCCCTGCTCCCAGGGGCACCCTCAGCCAGCACCAACCCGAGCGAACAACAGGGACCTGCTGAAGGTCTTCCTGAAGGGGGGGGGGGGGCAGGCAGGGGCAGAGGTGGGGGAAGAGTTTCCATGAGATTGAATAGACTGTTCTCAGAAAAGTCTGCTGTAACTTGTCACTGTTTTTCCTCCTTGGACAGTTCCTGATGCCCTCAGGCAGCAGATGTCCAACAGCAGCTCCATCACCCAGTTTGTCCTCCTGGCATTCGCAGACATACGGGAGCTGCAGCTCTTGACCTTCTGGCTATTACTGGCCATCTACCTGGCTGCCCTCCTGGGAAACGGCCTCATCATCACCACCATAACCTGTGACCACCACCTCCACACCCCCATGTACTTCTTCCTCCTCAACCTCTCCCTCCTTGACCTGGGCTGTATCTCCACCACTGTCCCCAACTCCATGGCCAATTCCCTGTGGGACATCAGGGTTATTTACAGGATGTGCTGCCCGGGTCTTCCTGTTTGACTTCTTGGTTGTAGCAGAATATTCTCTTCTCACTGTCACGTCCTACGACCGCTACGTTGCCATCTGCAAACCCCTGCACTACGGGACCCTCCTGGGCAGCAGAGCTTGTGTCCACATGGCAGCAGCTGCCTGGGCCACTGGGTTTCTCCATGCCGTGCTGCACACGGCCAATACATTTTCACTGCCCCTCTGCCGAGGAAATACAGTGGACCAGTTCTTCTGTGAAATCCCCCAGATCCTCAAGCTCTCCTGCTCAGATGCCTACCTCAGGGAAGTCGGGATTCTTCTGGTTAGAGTCTGTCTAGTTTTGGGGTGTTTTGTGTTCACTGTGGTGTCCTATGTGCAGATCTTCAGGGCCATGCTGAGGATCCCCTCGGAGCAGGGACGGCACAAAGCCTTTTCCACGTGCCTCCCTCACCTGGCGATGCTCTCCCTGTTTATCAGCACTGGTATCTTTGCCTACCTTAAGCCCCCCTCCATCTCTTCCCCCCGCTCTAGACCTGGCGGTGTCATTTCAGTACTCAGTGGTGCCTCCAGCAGTGAACCCCCTCATCTACAGCATGAAGAACCAGGAGCTCAAAGATGCACTGAAGAAGCTGATTCAATCAGTGGTCTTTCAGCAACGATAAGCTTCCCACATCTCTTCACAAGTGATTTACAACACACCTCGGGAACATCCTGTGATTTATTCTTTCAATCTCTGATCATCTTGTGTGTTCTGGAACATCTGCATTCACTCCAGTTCTCCAGAGGCAGGAACACAGTCTGTCTGACCCACAGGTCTTCACACATGTGTCTGAAACAATGGTGCATCTGGCCTCCATGTCACATCTCTATAATAAAAGAGGTTTTTCTCACTGCCAATGTCTGGACCTTGGGCTCTTCTTCCGAAGCTGAGATCAGGAACAGGTTAAAGAAATTGCCCCCATGAGGCCATGCTGCTGTGCTGGGGTTCTCCATGGGCCGAGGGGAGTCAGGTGTCATGGTGATGGGAGCAAGGCACCAAAGGTGCAGAAGAGAGGGACCCCATCTATGACATGTTCACGGGACACCCAGGGGAAGTTCCTCAGAACAACTGTCCCGGACTGGTTCCATACACTGGCCGTTTCTGTCTCTGGCCATACACTCCAGCTTTGAGGAGGGACCTTTGTTGCATGGTCAGTTCTGCCCTCCTCTGGGGTTCAGTGACACCCAACTCCACCACTAATAAACTCCACTTCTTAATAAAAAGGAAACTATTTTGACACTCATCACAAAGTCCTGTAGCTTTTGCCACAGCTGGACTATTAACCACACCCGTTCTCAGACAGCTCCAGGTAGATGAGGTGCTCACGGCCTTGTTTCAACAATTTGTGAAAATCTCCATCGATTGAGATCCCACCAGCTGGCCTGAGTCTTTGCTCTGGTGTTTGGCTCTGAGGGATTTCTCAAAAATTCAGCTCTCAGCCTCTCCTGGTCCATAACATGATCCATGCCCCAACCATCTTTCTGGACTCTGCAGGACTCGTTCCTACCTGTCAGGGTCTTTCTTGTCCTGGGAAGCCCATAATTAGTCACAGAAGCCCTGATGTGGTGGTCCTGTAGGTGGTCAGCCTTGGCCAGCAGCCAGATACTGACCCGGCTCTTCACTGACGCTCCCCAAATCAAAAGGATAAAGGGAGAAAAGGATAAAGGGAGATGGACTAGCTCATGGGTGAAGATAAAGAAGACAAGGAGATCTTGTCTTTATCTGAAGATAAAGACAAGGAGATCACTTACTAATTACCGTCACAGGCAAAGAAGAGCTGACCTGGGGAAGATCCATTTAATTTATTGTCGTTTAAAATACATAGAGATGGTGAGAAACTACGGCAAAAATATTAATGACCATTCCCAAAGCCCCATACTGCTTTTTCCCAGGCTCAAATTACTCCATCCCAAATCATTCTACCCTTCTCAGCCCAAGAGAAGCATGTGGGATTGGGATTGGGGAAGGATGGGTCAGGTCAGTACCTGACATTTCTACTTCTCCTTCTTCCTTACACTTTTCCCCTTCTCCATCGTGGGTTCTCTCCACAGGATCCCACGGTATTTGCAGTCAAGGCAATGTGGTGGTAACTCCTTTCTGCCGTACTTTTCTCCTTCGTACTCACAGAACCATGGAGTCATGGAAGTTGGAAGGGACGTCTGAAGGTCATCTAGTTCAACCCTCAGACCTGAGACAGGGTCAGCTAGAGCCTGTCGCTCAGAACTGTCGAGGTTGGTTAGAAATATTGACATGGATGAAGACTCCACAACCTCTCTGGGTAATCTGTTCCAGTGTTTGACCACCCTCACAGTCAAAAGGTGTTTGCTTGATTTCAGATGGAATTCCATGTGGTTTTAGCTGTGTCATCACTTGTCTTGTCACTGGGTACTACTGAGATGTCTGGTTCCCTTGTCTTCATTCCCTCCCATAAGGTATTAAAGGAGAGGGGAAAGGAAGAGGGGAGGAATCACCTCCCTCCATCTGCCAGCAATGCTCTTCCTGATGCAGCCCAGGAGGCTGTCAGCCTTTGCTCTGAGGATGCATTGATGGCTCATGCTCAGCTGATTGTCCTCTGGGACCCCAAAGTCCTTCTCTGCAGAACTGCTATCGGGTCAGCCTCCAGCGTGATGGTCACAGTGTGGCTGGATCACAGGCTGTACTTCCCATGAGACTTTCTCAGCAGCAGCAACTTGTCCTTCTTGGAGATCGGCTTCATCTCTGGCACAGTCCCCACAGTGCTGCAGAGTCTCCTGGGACAGCAAACCCCTCCCCTGCCTCGGCTGCACAGCCCAGCCCTGTTTCTCTCTGGCCTTGGGGACGGCAGCTGTGGAAAAATAACAGAAATTGAGGGAATGGGAGAATATTTTGCCCCAAAGTTCAGCTCACATCTTGAACAATGAGCTCTAATAGTAGAGCAGCTTTGAGGTGACACACAGTTGCTGTTCCCAGGAACGGAGCACACGGGAACGGAAGTGTGAATGGATAAGGCCTGCATCTGGCCGGATGGAACGGGCAATATCCCTGAGACGGGGAGTAGAGTGGTGTGGAGGTACCACGGCTTGTCCCTGTTATCAGAGATAAAGAGGAAGATAACAGCACAGCTGCTGTCGAGAAAGATGGATCGCAACTGTCTCCTGAGTAACATATGGTGGGATCATGCCCTGAAGCTGAACTTTGCTCATATAATGTCATTGTAGTATGTATGACTAGAGTCACTCAAGCTCCACCTAAAAGTAGAGAAATAGTATAAAATGGTGAAAGGGGGATGTTGGAGTGAAGAGCTCCATCGAAACGTCTGGGATCAGTCGACAGGCTGGACCTCTCTCCCCCCCCCAGTTGTGACGCCTACTGGGTGAGAGCTCTGAGTTCTGCGCCTTTACTGACTGACACCTTGCAGCTATTGAGTGTTATCACTGGTCAGTTCTGGTTTATATTGTGCTAAATCAAATCTAGTTTTCGCGGTCAGTCCCTGTCACCGGCTGTCTTCGAATCTGTATCCTGTCACGAGCATCGGTATTACAATTTGCTGTTTTAATGTAAGTTTCCGGAAACTTTAATATAAGGGAGGATGACCCATTGCGCTGCCCATGAGGTCCCTGAACAGGTCAGGCAAACACCCTCCAGCTTAGTGGGCTGCCCAGGGTGGGCAGGCGGGTCAGATACAAGGGTCTTGTCTTTCTTGGGAAATTGGTAGACTGGTCGAATTGTCCCTGACTTTTATTGAACTGACCTCTGCTGGTCGGATACTGTGTCATTCCATGACCGCAGCTTTTGCTCTCGCTGTGGGAACCTCATTCGACATTGTTTTGCAGCTGCCACCCACTCCAGCATGCCTCTGCTGGGAAGCAAAGCCTTTCCGCTCAAGGGTTCCACCTCTGGGGACCAGGTTTCCATGTGACGAGTCTGCCATTGAGGTGTTGCAGCCCAAATGGGCACCAAAGCCCACAGCCTGGAGCTCAGACGGCTGGAGCCTCATGTGCCATAACAGAGCTGTGACATCAGAGGCAGGAGAGCTGAGGTGGGGAAGGATGGTTCCCACAGCTTTTATGGTGCATGGAGAAACAACAAGGCCCTATCACTCCATTTCCTCTTCCAGGCAGGTGCTCCAGCCCCTCAGCATCTCAATGACTCTCCACTGAACTCACTCCCAGGTATACACATCTTCCTTGCTGTGATGGGTTGCCTCTGGCCAATAGCCCAGCAGTCACCCAGCCTCTCCCTCCTTCCTTTTCTCCAGTGGAGGCCCAAAAATAAACACGGTAGTGTACATGTGGTCTAACGAGCGACGGGCATGGGGAGATAATAACTTCCCTCACTCTTTTGGTGAGGCTTCTCTTTGTACTCTCCAGGACACCACTGGCTGCCTTTGCTACCAGGTTGCATGGTGGGATCATGTTTTGGCTTCTGTCCCCCAGCACCACCAGGACTTTTTTTTGTAGAGCTGCTCCCCAGGCCCTGCAACTGCAGTGTCAGTCTATTCCAGGTGCACGATCTGGTCTTTGTCCTTCTTACATCTCATGAAGTTCCTGACAGAAGCTGACAGGACGGTCCTCCTGCCTGTCAGGTTTGTCCCGAATGGTATGCCTGGGGCACAGGAATGGTCCTCCTAATTTAGCGCTATCGACAAACCTGGTGAGAGTTACCTCCTCCAGGTCATAGATACATGTGGTAAACCGTATCTAGAGGCCAGAAGAGTTCTCTGTGCTGCCCCACCATGCCCCATTATGTCCCACTGGCCTCCAGATAGGGTGTGGCCCTTCACTGCTACTCTCTTAGCATAATCCTCCAACTGGTGTCTTACCCATCTGTATCTATATTCATCCAGACTGCAATGTCCTAACTTGTACACAGGAAAATTGAGGGAGATGATGCCAAGCGTCTTGCTGAAGCTGAGCTAAATACATCCACTTCTTATCTCCTCATGCTCAACTGCAGCTTATTAGGTTGGTGAGCCATGATTTATCCTTGGAAAGTCCATGTTGACAGTTCTTCTCTGTCACCCAAGATGACTCTAACGCCACCCAAGATGACTCTAATTCATGTCACACTCTTCACGAATGTGAGCTTCCACCGCCCGTGATTCCCTGGGTGGCACTTTTGGACTCTGCCAAAGAAGGCTGCAGCAATTGCTTGTTCTCTCTCACAAGAGACCGCTGCCAAATCCATGATCTTTCAGAAGGGTTATTCGAAAGAAATATCGATTTTCCCTTGTAAGTTCACTGCCACTACTCTGCTTGTTATACTACATAATTTATTTTTCTAATCTATCATATACATGAGCTTGTCCTGAATACAATGACAATTTCTCAAGTCATCTTTTCAGCAGACTGTCTGGGCAAAGGCCCTTTCCATTTTTCTCCAATTTTTCCTTCCCTTATTCTTTGTTCATTCAGATGCCTCTCACCAATGCTGCTGCTTTGAGCTTCGGGGAGTAAAAGCTTGATTGTCTTTCAGTAGCCTAATTGTGTCCTTAGCAACTCTTCAATTATGTTTCTATCTAATCTCTTCGTATCTACCTGTCTGAAATGTTTCTCCTAACAGTATACCTTGTAGAAAGGCAAACTCATGAGAGACAGTTTGTACTTAGCATATGGAGGAGGAGCGTGTCTTATTGTTTATGAATCTTCATCATGCCTTACTGTTCTTTATTTGCAAACAGGACAAATCCTTCTGTGGCTGCGTGCAGGCAGTTCCCTGAGGGAAACAGGTGGGAGATGGTGCAAAGGAGCTGTAACATCAACCTGCAGACTGCAGTGGAGAAGTCTGATGTAAGAAAAAGTAATGCAAGTCCCAGGAGGACAGGGAGAGTAATGGTGGGCTTGGGAGGTGAGGAGCAAGGTGGTCCATACAGCGTCAGACCTCAAGGAACTGCTTCTCCTACCGGTCCCGATCTCCCGAGGAGATGCTCAGGATCATTATCACTTGGAGAATGCTGCTATAACCTCTTCTCCAAACTAAAAAGGAATGTGTCACGTTAAGCGGTCGAAACGACCAGTCTGCAACTTTGGAGAGAACACCAGTTTCGGTAGTACCTATAACCCGATGTCCTTATAATAATAAGGGCAAGAAATCTCCAGGACTTTTGAATATAAATATATATTTTATTCGTGACAGAATATAGACTCGTAGAGAGCTGGTGATAGTGACTGACTACAAAAACAGCTTTAATTAAAATACCGCAGGGATAATATAAAACTATTACTGATCAGTGAGAATAATAAATAGCTGCAAGGTGTTAGTAACTAAGTGCACACAACACAGAGCTCTGACCCAACAGGCGTCCTATGGGGGGGAGAAGAGAGGTTCAGCCCATCGGCTGATCCCAGACGTTTCGATGGAGGGGCTTCTCCCTAGCATCCCCTTTGTCTTTTGCCATTTTCTACCTTTTCTTTACTTTCAGGTGGAGCTTGAGTGAGTCTAGTCATACATACCTAAAAAAATCCTAATAAAATTAGGATTGGTGTAAACTTTTCTCGCTTCGATTTAAAGGTATAAGCAAGAAGAAATTCAGGGCGCCTGCTCAGTGAGGGGTGGTCGCAGCCCGGAGGTGGGTAGCTTTTGAGGCGGAGGTGTGTTTTGGTTTTATAATGACATTATAATGAGCAAAGTTCAACTAAAAGACAAGATTTCCTGGGGCGACAGTTGGGATCCATCTTCCTTGATGGCAATTAGACGGTCATCTTCACCAGATGCTCTTTGCCCCTAACAACAGGGATGAGCCATGGTACCTCTGTACCACTCTAATCCCCACTTCAGAGACATTGCTCACTTCATCTGACCAGCAGGCTGTGTCCATCCTGGGAGCAGCAACTGTGTCTCATCTCAAAGCTGCTGTAATATTGCAGCCTTTGAGCTGAACTTTGCAAAGCCGTATTTCTCCATTTTCCCCAATTTTGGTTATTTTCCCACATAATCCACCCCGTGACTATAGTCACTCAAGCCTCACAATATCTAAGTAATTTTGGGGTTGTCCTTTTCATGTGGGACATCAGCTGTGTTATGTGCATTAGATATGGACTGCAGATGGGTTAAGCTTTTCATTGCTGTCCAGATTCTCACATACACCACTGCCAACAAAACAGAACAGCATAGTTAGGATTAAAAGAACAGCAACAGGGTGTAGCGTTCTGTTGAGAACTTCTGTGGCAGTGGGTGATCATCCAAAAAGGATATCCACCATCTCTTCTCACCCATTCTAGGACACGGTGTATGTAATTTTTGTCGTGACGTATGGTAATCAGAGTTCTTTTACCATTGTCCTGAACTTGTTTCAGCAGTTCCTTTAAATCCTGATGTCGTAGCAGCTTCATTCCATTAGGCACTGGTGATGGTTCTCGAATCAGGGTAAGATTTGATTGCAGCAGTTGGGAAGATACGACTGGTGCTAAATAGGTAAAGTCACATCCTACAATCTCAACAAAATCGCACACACAAAGCTTAGAGCGATCATTCGTTTTCCCAGTAACATTATTGACTAACATGGAGCCACAGGAAGTTCTCATGCAAACACATCCATTGCCTGTATATACAAGTAGTGGGTCAGCGTTGTGAGGACGAATTTCAAAATGTCAGACATTCTGTTCAGTGTCAAGACAGATGTCTTGGGCCTGCATGGTGTTACCTTCGCAAATGAATCCTTGTTGTTCTCGCACAGTGCATGAATTGACATCGATTTTTTGCCATTTATCTCCATT
This sequence comes from Tauraco erythrolophus, assembly GCF_009769465.1. NCBI lineage: Eukaryota > Metazoa > Chordata > Aves > Musophagiformes > Musophagidae > Tauraco > Tauraco erythrolophus. The sequence goes on along the minus strand of NW_028238614.1, from coordinate 113,882 downwards.
TTTCCAGGCCCATGCTCTATGCTGTAGAGGATAGAGTTCCGTTGTGATTCGAGCCTCATGCAACGAAAGGGTGTATTGTGAATACTGAAGCATACTGAAGTACATAGCTAGCACAAAAGCTGTGGCTGTGCTGGTGGTAGAATCATAGGTAATATTTACTAAATACCACCAGAATTGGAATTTCATTTTGAAATCAATTGCATTGTCCCAGATGACTTTCCTAATTTCAGTGAGTAAGGTGCCTTCTTCACCTGCCCTTATGAGTAAGGTGGTTATTGATTGCATCCGTAATTGAACTTGGATACAGCTGAGAGCCAAGGAAACATTACTTTGGGCTGTGCCAATTGCATCCATGATCAATTTGTGATCCTTTTCATTCATTTCTTGCCAATTTGGTAAGATATCTGTTGAAAGCCATTTGTTAGTTCCCAAAGCCAATAGGGAAAATGGTAAAGGATGCTCCAATTTATTCGAGTCACTGATTGTGGTGACTAGTTTGTTCATCAATACTTCAGAATCTGTGATATTTAGAATTCCTAATCCTGTTTTCAGGATACCAGTTAGGTCCCTTTTTGTTAATACAATAGGACCTTGGGATCCAGTCCCATAACTATGTACAGGTTCAGCAAGAGATTAAACAACACTTGTTGCTGACCTGTGTTTCTGAAATAACCATCTCATCTTTGTTACCCAAGGGTGATCAGGATATCTGATTTTAAATGTTACAAGATTTGGTGACTTCATTGTTAACTGTGCTGAGGTCTAATGTGTCGCTGCTGCTATGCCATTTGCAGCATCACGTTATGGTGGAGTCACGTTTAGCACAGTTCCATTCTTCGGTGGAACAGGATTTAATTGCGCTGTTTGAATTAAATTTTGACCGTTCTATCTTTAATAGATTGCTAGAAATCATATTTTGGCTTTTGTCCCATTTCCACTGAGTGGTATACTTCAGTGTTATGCATCATTACAGTGGCTAAATTTGGAGGGTTGTTGCTGGGGTATTGCCCCCATGCTGCTTGTATATTAAATGAAAGCTTGAGACCACGGTAGAGTGAAATTTAGAATAGTATCTAAAACTAATATTAATATGCCCTGTATACAGTCAATCTTTGTGTAGGTGTATCCACTTGTCCACATGCAGTTCATTCAAAGTACCTGTAAAAGAAAAAGAAAAACACGCGCTCGGTTGCTAACACGACTGGCAAATGTAAGTTAAAACGAGGGTATTATCCACCGAGTACTGATTCGGTGTATTTTTGGCTTTCTGAGCAAGGCCAGCAGGTTGTGATGCGCCTTTGTGGCTACCCGCTTCACATCTCGCACCAGGGACAACAGGTCTTTGTGGCAATGGGAACCATGTTCACTGAACCCCCATTCTACACAGATAGGGTCCATCAGGTGGATGAGACCGAGTTGTTGAAATAATCTCAGTCCTTTTATCAGGATCTCTAAGGCATCTCCATGCTGGTTGGTCCAGTCCCATGATCTGCCTTTTTTGAGCAAATCATACAAGGGACGAGCAACAATGGAAAAACTGGGGATGCGTTTACGCCAGTAACTTAAAGTTCCCAGGGTTTGCTGCAGCTCTTCTTGGTTGGAAAGATTTTGTCCATGGTCTATTTTTTCCAGAGTGTCCGGAGGGACAGAAGTAGCTCCTTTAAACCACCAGACTCCTAGAAATTTAGCTTCTTGAATTCGAGTCACTAATTCTGCGATGTTTGGTACGGCTGCCGTTAGAGGCGCAGTGTTGGCATTTAACTGCCTGTAATCGACGGTGAGTCTCCACTGTCCATTTGGCTTTTTTAACTGGCCAGACAGGAGAATTGTAGGGGGAGTGAGTGTGAGTAACAACAGCTCGCTCCTCTTTCACCATCCCGTCAGTTCCGGCCTGTGCTGCAGCTGGCGGAGGATGTTGGTTTGTATTTGTGACTCAGTGTCGTGGTTTTTGGACTGAGGGTCGAGACAAGAACCGAGAGGGAGCACCCACCAACCATGGTCCTGGGCAAAACATGACTCAGGCTTTCTTCATAAAACAAAACAATTTATTAACAGTTACTGAACAAGAGACACAAGGAACGAAACCGGTTACTTGAGAGGAGAAAGAGAAAACAAGGCCAGATCTTAAAACAACACCTCCCCACCCCGTTTCCTTTCGTTCCTGGCTCTGCATTCCCCCCAGCGGTGCAGGGGGACAGGGAATGGGGGGTGCAGGTCAGTTCATCCATGTTGTTACTGCCGCTCCTTTCTTAAAGGAGGAGGAGTCTTTACACCATTTTCCCCTTGCTTCGGTGGATCCCCTACTCATGAAGAAAAAAGTCCCCAAACTTTTCCAACATGAGCCCTGCCCGCAGGATTGCCATCCTTCCCCATGGATTGTACCAGTTCGGGCTTTACCAGTCTCGGCCTCTTAGGGAGCTGCTGCCACTCGCGTCGGCGTGGGTCGTCCCACGGACTCCAGATGCCTCCACGACCTCGTCGTGCATTTCCATGCCCCATTATTAACAGTACCTGGTCGCGCATCCCCTGCTCCACGACCTCTCCTGGGCTCAGGCATCTCCTCCCCAACGTGGGTTTCTCCACAGGCCACGAGTGGGTCGCTGCTCCGCCGAGTGCACCCTGGCTGCAGGGGGGCCGCCTGCCATCTTCACACCGATTGCAAGGGAAACCTCAGCTCCAGTGCACCTCCTCCTGCTCCATCCTTAACTGACCTGGTCGTTGTGGTTGTTTTCTCTTAGCTCTTAATCCTCTCTGGGGGAGCTCGGCCCGGCGGGCACCCCGGGAGCGGGGCGCTTCCCGAGCCCCCCATGCGGCTCCCCCGGCGCCATCTTGAGCACATGGCGCCGGCCCGGGCTGAGCGGCCGCCCGGCTGGGAGCCGGGAGCGAGGGCAGCGCCCACCTGCTCTCTCCTCGCCCCTGGGCAAAAAGCCCTTTCCCACCCCTTTGTCCCAACTTAAATAGGGCCATTCGCAGAGGCGCCGATTTGGTGCAACCCCCCGGGGGGGATGGGCTCAGAGCTGGTGGCACAGGGAGCAAATCCCCTCCCCTGCCACCAGAACACCCCCCCCATCAAACTATCACACTCGGGATGGGGGCAGGGAAGAGATACTCGTAACAGTTTCAGTTTTACAAAATCAGAATCGACCCACAGCCGAAATTCATCACCCCGCCCTGCAAAATGCTTTAAGGAACTTTCAGCCATTTCCATGACCTGCCATACAGCAAATCAAAGCTTCCTACGCCAGTGCAGGCAGCACCGACCGGCACTCCAGCACGGGTTAGTTTTTATCTCCTGGAAGCCACAGAGCTGGTTTTGCTGGTGGTTGTTCTCCTTTAGTCTCAACAACCTTCACTTTGTGGCGACTGGGTTTTATGTTTAGATCCTCAGCAGCTTTTTCAGTTACTACTGGTGTTTTTAAACTACCAGGGAGACCACGAATTAGAGGTGTTAATTGTGCTCCATCGATGGGAGCCAACACTGAGGATTTTCTTGCCGGGTCTCTCTCACACATTGCTCGTTGCATGCCACCTTTGGCACTGAGGAAGCCAAATCAGAGAGCCCCACTGTGGTAATTCTCAGCAGATTGTCGTTTTTCTGAGGATCTGTACCATCTGCCCAGCATGCCACTCGTGTAGTTAAAGAATAATAATGGTTTCCAGGTATAGTAGTTAAAAACACATCAGGACCCCAAAAACCTTCTGCCTCCTCCTCACTTAGTAAAATCTGATCTCCCCCTGTAAGGGAGACTCGCCACACGTATTCCGTTTCTGACTCCTCGGGGTGATGTCTGGAGTATTTTTGTTTTAATTTTGCCAATTCAGTGGGAGACCAGGGGACAGTTGGCAGAGTGGTGTGAATTTCTTCACTGTTATCAACAGCAGTTTCGGTCTTAATAACGGTCTTAAAGGAAGTGGCTGAGAGTTGGCATCAGGGGTCCCCATGATTTCCACGTCCCAAGTCTCAGCATCCGTGTGCTGAACTGACTTACGGACTTGTTCGACCAAAACAGAGGATTGTTTTTCATAGAATCACAGACTGGTTTGGGTTGGAAGGGACCATTAAAGATCATCTAGTTCCAACCCCCCCCTGCCATGGGCAGGGAAATCCTCCACTACACCAGGTTTCCCAAAGCCTCATCCAACCTGGCCTTGAACACCTCCAGGGATGGGGCAGCCACAACTTCTCTGGGCAACCTGTTCCAGTACCTCACCACCCTCAATGTAAAAAATTTCTTTCTTATATCTAACCTAAATCTCCCCTCTTTCAGTTTAAAGCCATTGCCCCTTGTCCTATCACTACACACCCTTGTAAAAAGTCCCTCTCCAGCTTTCCTGTAGGCCCCCTTTAGGCACTGGAAAGCTGCTATAAGATCACCCCGGAGCCTTCTCTTCTCCAGGCTGAACAGCCCCAACTCTCTCAGCCTGTCTCCATAGCAGAGGTGCTCCAGCCCTCGGATCATCTTCTTGGCCCTCCTCTGGACTCGTTCCAGTAGCTCCATGTCCTTCTTGTGTTGGGGACTCCAGAGCTGAACACAGTATTCCAGCTGGGGTCTCACGAGAGCAGAGCAGAGGGGCAGAATCACTTCCCTCGACCTGCTGGCCACGCTCCTTTTGATACAGCCCAGGACACGGTTGGCTTTCTGGGCTGCCAGCGCACGGTGCCGGCTCGTGGTGAGCTTCTCATCCCCCAGCACTCCCAAGTCCTTTTCCTCAGGGCTGCTCTCAATCCATTCTTTACCCAGCCTGTACTTGTGCTTGGGATTGCCCCGACCCACGTGCAGGACCTTGCACTTGGCCTTGTTGAACTTCATGAGGTTCTCACATACCCACCTCTCCAGCCTGTCCAGGTCCCTCTGGATGGCATCCCTTCCCTCCAGCGTGTCCACTACACCACACAGCTTGGTGTCATCTGCAAACTTGCTGAGGGTGCACTCGATCCCACTGTCCATGTCACCAACAAAGATGTTAAATAGCACTGGTCCCAGTACCGACCCCTGAGGAACACCACTCGTCACTGGCCTCCACTTGGACATTGAACCGTTGACCACAACTCTTTGAGTGCGACCATCCAGCCAATTCCTTATCCACCGAGTGGTCCATCCATCAAAACCACGTCTCTCCAGTTTAGAGATAAGGATGTCGTGTGGGACAGTATCAAATGCTTTGGATAAGTCCAGGTAGACAATGTCAGTTGCTCTTCCCCTATCCATCAATGCCTGTGAACCTCATCATAGAAGGCCATCAAATTAGTCAGGCAGGATTTGCCCTTAGTGAAGCCATGTTGACTGTCACCAATCACCTCCTTATTTTCCATGTGCCTTAACATAGTCGCCATGAGGATCTGCTCCATGATCTTGCCAGGCACAGAGGTGAGACTGACTGGCCTGTAGTTCCCTGGGTCTTCTTTTTTCCCCTTTTTAAAGATGGAGGCTATGTTTCTCCTTTTCCAGTCATTGGGAACTTCACCAGATTGCCACGACCTCCGAAATATGATGGATAGTGGCTTAGCAACTTCATCTGCCAGTTCCCTCAGGACCCACGGATGCACCTCATCCGATCCCATGGACTTGTCCACCTTCAGGTTTTTTAGATGGTCTCGAACCTGATCTTCTCCTACAGTGGGCGGTTCTTCATTCTCCCAGTCCCTGCCTTTGCCTTCCGTGACTTGGGCCGTGCCGCTAGACCTCTTGCCAGTGAAGACTGTGGCAAAGAAGTCATTGAGAACCTCAGCCTTCTCCTTATCCTGGGTGGCCAGGTCCCTCGTTTCCTTCTGGAGAGGGCCTACATTTTCCCTAGATCTCTTTTTATCACTGACATATCTATAGAAGCCTTTCTTGTTGCCCTTGATGTCCCTGGCCAGATTTAACTCTACCAGGGCTTTGGCTTTCCTAACCTGATCTCTGGTTACTCGGACAATTTCTCTCTATTCTTCCCAGGCTACCTGTTCTTTCTTCCACCCCCTATAGGCCTTCTTTTTGTGCCCGAGTTGGTCCAGGAGCTCCTTGTTCATCCATGCAGGCCTCCTGGTGTTCCTACCTGACTTTCTCTTTGTTGGGATGCACTGCTCCTGAGCTTGGAGGAGGTGATCCTTGAATATTAACCACTTCTTGGGCCCCTCTTCCCTCCAGGGCCTCCGTCCCATTGTACTCTAGCGAGGAGATCCCTGAAGAGGCCAAAGTCTGCTCTCCTGAAATCCAGGGCAGTGAGCCTGCTATGCACCCTCCTTGCTTCTCTAAGTATCTTGAATTCCACCATTTCATGATCGCTGCAGCCAAGGCTGTCCTTGAGTGTCACGTTCCCCACCAGCCCTTCATTGTTAGTGAGAACAAGGTCCAGCATAGCACCTCTCCTCGTTGGTTCCTCTACCACCTGGATAAGGAAGTTATCATCCATGCATTCCAGGAACCTCCTGGATTGTCTGTGCCTTGCTGTGTTGTCCTTCCAACAGATATCAGGGTGGTTGAAGTCCCCCATGAGGACCAGGGCTCATGAACAATGAGGCAGCTCCTATCTGTCTGTAGAGGGCCTCATCCACCCAGTCCTCCTGGTCAGGTGGTCTGTAGCAGACCCCTACTACTATGTCCCCTGTCCCTGCTCTCCCTTTAATCCTAATCCATAAGATCTCAGTTGGCTCCTCATCCATCCCCAGGTGCAGTTCCATGCACTCCAGCTGGTCTTTGACATAGAGGGCAACTCCTCCTCCTCTTCTCCCCTGCCTGTCCTTCCTAAAGAGCCTGTACCCTTCTATTCTGACACTCCAGTCACAGGAGTCATCCCACCACGTCTCCGTGATGCCAATAAGATCATATCCCATCATATCCTGTATATGATATATCCCATATCATATCTTATCCCATATTTTCCAGCAACTCTCTCTCTGCACTGTGCTGCAGCAAGCAGAGTTTTAAGGTAGTCCACTTCTGGTTTAAGATGATTATTTTCAGTTTTAAGATGACCTTTTTCAGTCACAAGTTTATCGACCTGGTTTCCCAGTTTTCCCTCTTTTTTTGAGAGGTCTCCCTCTCAAAAGCTAATGATGATTTCAATGTCTCCATTTCTGATTTTACAGCAGTATGTTCTACATCTGCAATTTGCTTGGAGAGGGCAGAAAAATTTTTAGCTTCTTGCTGTACACAAGACAAACAGGCTCCAAGCACTGCCCAAACACCCGTACCCTCTTTAAATCGCTGCTCAGCCTGACATTTTTCAACGCGTTCTACCACTTTCTTTTTACCCTTCCAATAAGGAAGGATTTTTCCAATACTTTTGAGCCCACTCCTTCCCAGCTGGGGAAGGGGCACATTTATGTTTTTGTAGCAGTTTATTCATGACTATCCTGCCGACTACACCAAGTTTGCTCTCACGTTTTGAGGTCAAAAGATCAGTCTATCAGTGTCCCAAGTCAGGCAAGACCCTTGGGTCCGACTCCCCCATGCCTTCGGATGGTTGGTTGTCTGGCTTATCGTGGGACCCAGCACTAATAGACGAACAGAAGGTAATTTGGCCAGGATACCAGTTTCCCAAGTCAGGCGAGACCCTTGGGTCCGATTCCTCCACCCTTCCCTTGGCAGCCCAGTGAATCGGAGGGAGGTTCGCCCACTTATTAGGGACTGACACTAGTAACACTATGGGCCAAATTCCTTATAATAATTCAAAAGTTTCCGGAAACAGATATGTATATTTAATTCATGACAGAATATAGATTCGTAGATAGGGGGTGACAGTGACTGACTGCAAGAACAACTTCAATTAAAATACTGCAGTGATAATATAAGACTATTGATAATACCAAATAGCTGCAAGATGTTAGTAACTAAGTGCACATAACACAGAGCTCTGACCCAACAGGCGTCCCTATGGGGGGGAGAAGAGAGGTTCAGCCCATCGGCTGATCCCAGACGTTTCAATGGGGGGGCTTCTCCCTGATATCCCCTTTGTCTTTTGCCATTTTCTACCTTTTCATTTCTTTTAGGTGGAGCTCGAGTGACTCTAGTCATACGTCACTTTATTAGGATTGGTGTAAATTTCTCTTGTGAGGGGTGGTCGCAGCTCGGAGGCGGGTGGAGGTGTGATTTGGGAGCTAAAGGACACGATTTCACCATCACTGCTGAGGCAGCTGTTGTGATTCACCTTTATCTTCACCAGACGCCCCTTATCCCAGATAACAGGGATGAGCCGTGACACCTCCGTACCGCTCTACTCCCCATTTCAAGGATATTGAGGCCTTGTTTGTTCCTGGGAGCAGCAGCTGTGTCTCATCTCAGAGCTGCTCTGATATTACAGCTTGTGTTGAGATGCAACTGAATTTTGGGGGACAATGTTCTACCATTCCCCTCCAATTTCCGTTATTTTCCCTCATCTTAGAAACAATATCGACTACAACCAAGTATTAAAATTCAAAGTCCCATTCAAGGGCCATTTTGCTCCATCCTCTACTTATACAAAGGCCACCACCGATTGCAGGACTTTATCGAAGTCTTTCTATCCACACTTCCACCTGGGGGCCCTCCTGTATATTTCAATGGGCCAAGATGCAGCCTAAAAGGCTCTTTCTCAATATTCCCCCGCTTTGTCGACCTCCCGTACTGATCGTTCCACTGGAACTCAGTCTCTAACTGAAGAATACAGCCTGATCAAATCGGCAGCAATAATACCTTATCCGAGGCAAGACGTGCAGGGGGGTGTTTGCCCCACAACGAATGAAGTAAAACTCAAGACACTGGTCAAGACGGAATTCCTGTCTCCCGTTAAAAGAAATTATGTACTTATGACACCTTAAACACTCCACATGGGCAATCAAACAGCACCAATGGCACAGTGCACAAACACTAACCCTCGCTCTTTGCTGACATACCTCGCGTGTCTCACACTCCCTGGTTCTGGTGCTGTTCCCATAGACTCAGTTACAAGATGTCACGGTTTGATGTGGGGGGTTCTGGTGGCGGGAGAGGGGATTTGCTCCCTGTGACTTCCCTGGTTTTGGAACCCGGTCAGACCCGGTTCTCGCCACCAGATCGGACCACCATCCCCCTCGGGGTTGAGGCAATCGGTGTCTCTGCGAATTGCCCTATTTAAGTTGGGACAAAGGAACCGGAAAAGCTGCTTTGCCCAGGAGTGAGGAGAGAAGGGAGGAGGGCACTGCCCCCGCTTGCTGGTTCCCAGCCGGGCAGCTGCCTGCGCCGGGCAAGTGCTACCCGCTGAGAATGGAGGCGGCGTAGCCACCTGGGGAACTTGGGGAGCGTCCCCCTCCCGGTGTGCCCACTGGGCCAAGTTCACCCAGAGAGGACTAAGATCTGAGAGAAGCGGCCCCACCGACACTGGGTCAGTGAAGATGGAGGGGGAGGAGGTGTGCTGGAGATGAGTTTTGCCCTGCAACAGGTGGCGAGATGGCAGGCAGCCCCCTGCAGCCATGATGGCCTTGGTGGAGCAGAGACCTACTCGCCGGCCGTGGAGAAGCCACATTGGAGAAGAGATGTCAGAGCCTGAGGACGGTCGTGAAGCATGGGCACGAGGAGGTAGAGAGGCATCTAGAGTCCGTGGGACAACCCATGCCAGAGTGAGTGGCAACAGCTCCCTAAGAATCCGAGACTGTGGTAAAGTCCACAATGGAGCAATCCGATGGGGAAGGATTGCGTTCTGCGAGTAGGACGCTGGAGAAGTTTGTGGCTTTTTCCTTGTGAGTAGGGGATCCAGTGGAGCCAGGGAAAAAGGGTGTAAGGACTCCTCCTCCTTTAAGAAAGGAGCAGCAGTAACAACATGGGACGAACTGACCTGTAGCCCCCCATTCCCTGCCCCCTGCGCTGCTGGGGGGAAGGTAGAGCTGGGAAGAAAGGGAAAGGGGGGTGGAGAGGTGTTGATTTTAAGACCTGGCCTTGTTTTCTTTTTATCCCTTTAAGTAACTGGTTTCGCTTGTCTTTATTCTTTTAACTGACTAATTTGGTGGCCTTCTATGATGAGGTTACAGCATTGATGGATAGGGGAAGAGCAACTGACATTGTCTACCTGGACTTATCCAAAGCATTTGATACTGTCCCACACGACATCCCTATCTCTAAACTGGTTGGTGGGTTTTCCCTCTCTTCTTGTCTCGACCCTCAGTCCTTTTATTATAGTTTTCTGCACTTCACTGGGGAAGGAGTGAGAGAGCGGCTGTGTGGAGTTCAGTTGCCCGATCGGCCTAAACCACGACACGAGATGACACATTTCATCAACCGCTTCGCCCGTCTCCGGCCGTTCTCCTCGCAGCGAACACGGAACCGCAGGTCGGG